>NW_006408563.1:16542476-16572972 GCF_000296735.1 Chrysochloris asiatica | reverse complement strand
GGAACTGGGCAGGAGTGATGGGAACAAGGCCCCAGGCTTCTTGACAAGGCCAGTTCCAGACCCACAGCCTTCCCCCACTCCCTTATGGCTCGCCAGCACAGATTCTGTCTATCTGAGTGATGAAGGCCAACCCAGCAGCCTAGATCAGTGCTTTCCTGTGAGGAGAGGGTGTGAGGTCCACCTGGGTCAAAGTGAATCTTCCATGAGGGTTGGAGTGGGCTAGTGGGTTCTGGAACCCTCTGGACCAGTTGAACAGGCCAGAAGGTCCACAGCATCCTTGGCCAAAAGCACCCAAAATCAGTGTTACTACCCATGCCTGGCACAAAGCATGCTCTGGAGTGGGCACCAGGGTGCCCTCTGGTCCCTGGAAGGCCCAGGTGTTCAAAACAAGTGCAGTGAGATCCCCCTCTCCCCTCTGCCTCCGTTTTAGTGGTCTCTGCAGAGGCTTAAAGGAGAGGGTATCCAAGGCAGCCAGACTCTCAGAGCCCCTTTACTGGGTGCCATAAGCTCCAGGCTCCTACACATAGTGTTTCTTGGAAACGGAGCTACTAGCATAACTGGAGAGTTTCTGACCACTTGCCAGGGGGAGTCCAAGAAAAGCAAAAGCAACTCTGTTTAGGGTTTCCAAGGAGAGGCTGATGGGTTTGATCTCTGGCCTTGCAGTTATCAGTCCAGTGCTTATCCTATAGCACAACACCAGCACTGGTCTTTTCTAGTAGGTAAGTCAGAGTGTTTTCAGGAGGCACAGAGCCATGAGCAAGCAGCCCTCTTCTCTTCTGCTTCCTTTCTGTGAGTGAGTAGGTCATATTTATCCTTCATACAGAACAGGCAGCTCAGGGAGATCACTGCTTCTGTTTTGGGGCCTGGCAGAGGAAAAGGATTAGACGAAGAGGTCCCACTTGGGCTTGAAGCCTATGCAGTGGGAAATCCCAGTTCTATCAAGAGTTTTGTGTTAATCTATCAGGTAATATAGGTCAACACAAAACTCTATACGGGGTTGCTATGAGTCAGAATCGACTTGATGGCACTTAACAACTATCAGGTAATAAGCCTAGGCAATCGTAAAGCCACACCTGTTACTCTCAATTGCCACTGCTGCTAGTAATGAATAGAAGGGGCAGGGATAGGTACAGTGGGATGTGGGCAGTCCTGAGTCCCCTAGTTAGAGGACATCTAATATTATTCACCTCGAACCTAACTCTTATCCTAAATATCAAAAAAGGCCTTAGCACCTAGGTTACCTCAGTCAATAAGAAGCGAACTTAAGAGGCACCCAGCTGGCTAGAGGCCACCACCATATTTAAAGGTTCACAGGAAAGGACTCACAGTCTAATGTGGGAGAAAATGGAGACAGAAAACTAGAGAAACTTAAAAAGTAACCTAACTTTCCTTGCCTATTTCTTCATCTTTAAAATAAGCACAGTTATAGTATCTACCTCTAGGGTTATGTTGTTGTTGTTAAGTGCCATGGTGTTAGTTCTGACTTATAGCAACCCTTTATAGGGATGAACCATAAGGTCAGTGATTGAAACTATTTAAGTCAGAACCTACTCAACGGGACTTAACAACATCATAGGATTTCCAAGGAATGGCTGGTGGTTTTGAACCACTGACCTTGTGGTTATCAGCTCCGTGCTTATCCTACAACATGACTACAGGATTACGGGAAGGATTACATGAACAAATACAAATAAGATGCTTAGCATGGAGAATACATAGTAAGCACTGAATAACTTTTACTATTGGCTACCTTATTGGATACTGCTATCAGATCAATTCAATTTAGGGATCCCATGTGGCAAATTGCCCATAGGGTTTCCTACGGGCAAATGCTTCATATGTATGTGAAAGCTGGACAATGATTAAGGGAGACCAAAGAAAATGTGATGCCTTTGAGTTATAGTTCTGGTGATGAAAATTGGACTTACTATGGACTGCCAGAAGAATGAACAAAGAAGAATTGATGCCTTTGAGTTGTGGTGTTGGAGGAGAATACTGAAAGTGCCATGGGCTGCCAAAAGAACCAATAGATCTGTTTTGGAAGAAGTGCAGCCAGAGTGCTCCTTGGAGGCCAAGATGGCTAAGCTTCGTCTCTCCTACTTTGGACATATTGTCCAGAGGAAACAGTTGCTGGAGAAGGATGTCATGCTGGGTAAGGTGGAGGGTCAGAGAAAAAGAGGAAGACCCCTAACGGGATTGACTGGCCAGGTGGCATCACTGATGGACTCAAGTGTGGCAGCGGTAGTGAGGTTGGCCCAGGATCGGACATTGTTTCGTTCTGCTGTGCATGGGGTCGCTATGAGTCGGTTCCGACTCGATGGCACCTGACCACAACAACAACATCTTGGAAGAAATATAGCCAGAATGTTCCTTAGAAGTGAGGATGGTGAGACTCAGTCTCATGTATTTTGGACACATTGTCCAGAGGAACTAGTTCCTGGAGAGGGAATCATGCTTGGTGAAGTAGAGGGTCAGTGAAAAAGAGGAAGAACCTCAAAGAAATGAGCTGACATATGACTGCAATGATGGGATCAAACATAACAAAGATTGTGAGGAGGGTGTAAGACTGGGCAGTGTTTTATTCACAGGGTCACTATGAATCCAAAATAACTTGAAGGCAGCTAAAAATAATGAGAAGCATCTTTAAGAAGCAGATTTTTTTCTCACAGAGCTGCTAGGTGGGTTCAAACCACCAGTCTTTCAGTTAATGGTCAAGCGCTTAACCATTGCACCACAAATGCCTCATATATATTTAGTTGCCTTTTCAACAGATAGTATGATCTGTTGACAATAGAGTCAAACTAAATGTTGCATGATAAGCTACATTTTCTGTTTCAGTATTTGTTGTAGATAAATTTGTTTTAATAATGCTGTTTACCTTGGTTCATTCCACAAGTATTTATTGAGTATTTACTATGACACGCAGTAGATAAGATAGTAGCGTCCGTATGAAACTGAAATAATGCTTTGAATACTCAGGAGATAATTAATGTGAAGAGTTTTATTTTCTCTTAAATTAATTAATAAACAGAAACATGATTCTCAATAAAGTAAAATTCTATATAGAGTAAATCCATTTTGGATTCTAAAAGACTGAATTTAGCTAGTACATACAAAAACATCTTGTAATAAGATCGCTTACTTAAGGCATTCTAAAGCTTGAACCATAAGCCCATCATTATTTTGAAGGATTAATATCTACAGTAGACTAAAATGTATAAATAGTATCTCAAGTTAAAATAATTAAAGAAGTTTATAATATCTTATCAGCTAGAATATATTATGCATTTGATAATAGGAACTTTAATTGGAAATATGTCCAGGAATCGAAACCATGTTATATCTGAATGCAGTCTATTTTAAAATAAATATATTAAAAAAACAAGTTTGTTACCATGAAGCACTTAGAATGGACAAGCCAGTTAGGTAGTACATAAAAGGATAGGTAAGGGTAATGCGTATTTTCCAAAACAGGATATAAAATGTCAAGGAAACAAAACAAAACAAAAACAACCTCAGAAAAATGGCACTACAAAATCTAGTACTTTTCTCTATTTGGCAGTCATAATTTATAAAATACAAAAATACACACACACATATATATATGAAATACTTAGGAAAAACCTATAAAAGAATAAACACTTTACTGCGAACCATGAGGTTAGTAGTTCAAACCCACCAGTAGCTCCTTGGAAACTCTATACCGGGTTACTATGAGTTGGAACTGACTCAATGGCACTTAATAACAATAACAAATAAAGAAAAAAAGAACATTTTACTTCAAGAAATTAAAAGACTGAATAGAAGAAAAATAATAGTTGTACAACAGTGAGAATTAAATATTTTAACTATGTCCAAATAAATTAAAAAGTAAAGCAACCTACTGAAATGTACAAGATATAAAAAAATTGCTATATTAAAAAGAAGAATCTTCTATCTTTTATGTACAAGGGGCTTCAAAATGTTCAATGAAAAATTCCATTATCTCTTCATTCCCATTTTCCATGAACTTTTTAAAGCCCCTTTATATGACATTCTGTGAAATGGAAATTTCAGAGTTGGGGTAAGTAGGTTTGCAGGTTACGATTATGTCCCAATATACTAACAATGAAATGATTCATTTTGCAAATATTTATCTACTACTTGTTGTTAAGTGCCATCGAGTCGGTTCCAACTCAGTGATCCTGTACAGGGTTTCTGAGAAGCAGCAGGTGGGTTTGAACTGCTGACCTGCAGTTAGTAGTCTAGTGCTTATCCTACAGTGCCACACCAGGATTCCATCTAATGGTTACTTTATGCCATTTAAGATGTGAAGTCTTATGGGAATTAAAAATATGATTAATATATAGACCCTGACTTAAAATACTGGCCCTCTATTTGGAATATAAGCACATAAAAATAAACATGGTAGAAAAATACAAGATAGTCTGAAGAATTTTCAGTGCCAAAACAACACTAAAAAAATCAGACCTGTTGCCAGAGTTGGTTTTAACTCATAGAAACCCCAAAGGACAGAGCGCTCCATACAATTTCCCAGGCTGTGATGGTTACCAAAGCACATTGCCACATGCTTCTCCTGTGGAACCACTGGTGGGTTCAAACCACCAACCTTTCAGTTAGCAACTGAGTGCTTAGCCACTATGCCAGCAGGATCCTTATTTTAAGCACAGATCGTACTGTATGTGATTTCTACTGTTAATGATAAACTTAAATTAAGATACAGGTTGTTATTAAGTGCTGTCGAGTCAGTCCTGACTCATAGTGAGTTTCCGAGGAGTGGCTAGTGGGCTTGAATGGCCAACCTCTGGTTCAAACCAACCTTGCTGTCCAGTGTTTATCCTACAGTACCACATCAGGAGGCCTAATTTTTCATATAACACAACCCTGATAGATCTGCAAGAATATTTTGTGTTAGAAGTACTCTCCAGGAATTGAGAGTAAACACAGGGGATGTACCACAGATTCAGTTGTATGTAGGACAATATGCATATTGTGATGTTAATTTTAGTGATGGTGATACCAAGCTACTTTTTCTAAAAACAATTTCCACTACTGTTTAAATCCATTCATAGAGGAAAATAAACAGAGGAAATACTTATTTTGTTTACTTTATAAGAAATGATTGATTAACAACTTAGCAATTTGTCTAAATATATTTAAAAAGTAGGCTTCATTTAAAGTCATTTGTACTATCATAAATGAAAATTCAGAACTGTATGATTTTAGAAAAGGTTTTATCATTTTTTGAATCTACAGAAATCACCAAGGCCAGATTCAGAACTGTGAATTTGCCTTAGTCCATAATAAGCCCATGTTTGATGAGCAACTAAAAAAGAACATTTTACTGTTTTAATAAATGCAACAGAACACAGCAAAAATTAATAATGGAACAGAAAATAATAACTAAAATATGATTATTCCTCATGTTAAGACAATGGTTTGCAAACCCTGATTGAACCATTTATTAGCAAGAAAGTACAATGCTCTGGAGATATGTCAAGTGGATGAACATATCTTTCACAGTTGTGTAAGGGAACTGCATGAATGGGAAACAACAACTGCTGAAGGTGATAAGCAAAAACATAATCTAATTTTGTCTATGACAGTCCTTCTTTTGGGCCTTTTTTCTTTCTTAAATCTTAAGTGATTGTCCAATTGCTTTAAAGTGATTTGCTATAAGATTCCATATATGAACAAGATAGAAACTAGACTGGACATACAAAGGGGCTTCAAATAGTCCATGGAAAAAATCCATTCTATTTTAGTTCCATTTTTGCATGAACATTTTGAAGCCCTTCATATATTATGGTTTAACACTGTGGAGTTGGTTCCGACGCATAGCTACCAGGTATAGGGTTTCCAAGGAGCGGCTGGTAAGTCTGAATTATGGACCTTGTGATCCAACCTTGCGGTCCAGTGCTTTTCCTATGGCTATTTATAAATTAGCATGTCCATTCAAATGAACTATGAGTAGCAATTGTTTCCATGGCAGCAGCCATTGAGTAGATGGCAGGATATTAGAATGTGTGTTTCTTACCTTTTGTTAGACAAAATCTTAAAACTTTTATTTGATCTATGAGGGGTCTTGGTGTGGTGCTGTTGTAGAATAAGCACTGGACTGCATCATCAAGGTTAATGGTTCAAACCCACCATTTGTTACTTTGAAACTGTAACAAGGTCACTTTGAGTCAGAAACATATCAACAGTTCTTACAACAACCAGAAAAATGAGAAGATTAGTTATTTGTGAAGCTATTTTAATAAGTCCTTGGGCAGCTTCTGAAAAGTTATCTCCAAGATAGTGTCACAATTAGTTGGCTTTTGGTAACTTCTAATGAACCTTGAGTCAGAAGACTCAGTTGTCTAGGCATGGAGCAGTGAAGGTTGCTTCATTATGTAAGTGTAAAAATGATTTTAGAGCAAAGCTCCTGATAGAAAACAGTATGAGCACAGCACAAGAAAGACCTCCTACATGAAACTAGGGACCCTGGCTGCATTTTAATTATAGCTACAGAATTCTACAATTCCATTTATATGTAGGATCAGCCTCAGGGACAGTGGTTTAGAACACCAGACCAAGTTTAGGAATAAACTACATTAGACTGAGTGCTTGTGATACAATAGAGAAGTGAAGGTCAGACTGCTAATATAAAATTCACATCAATGATTTTAGGGTTACCAGAGGACACTCTGGTGTGGCGTTGTGGATTAATGCACCAGACTGCAAAGCTGTTTGAACTGCAAGGTCAGTGGTTCAAACTCACCAGCTGCTCCTCGGAAACCGTATACAGGGTCGCTATGGGTTGGAATTGACTCAACAGCACTTAACAACAACAAGGGGAAACTGGTGGCTCAGTTGTACAATTCGCCCCTTGCATGCAGAAGATACCATCTGGATTCCCTGCCAATGCTTGTCATGTGTAAACACAGGTTTTAGACCAGCTTCCAGACTAAGAGGAACTAGAAAGAAGAGTCTGGTGATTTACTTCAAAACATCTGCCAATGCAAACCCTATGGATTGCAAAGTTCTGATTCATAAAGGGATCATGGGGGTGGCAAAGACGAGCAGTATTTTGTTCCATTGTGCAGGAGGTTGTTAAGTCAGGGGGCAATTTGATGGCAGCTAACAACAAAAAAAATGGCTATCATCCGAACATAGTACCACATGCTTTATATACAATATTCTGTTTAATATTCAAAAGGATGCTACCTGTTAGAAATCCCTATCACTGTTTTATGGAGAAGAGAATGATGACTTGGAGGGATTCAGTGTTTCATTCCAAGTCACCTGAAGGGTAAACTGCAGGGCCAAAACTCACACATAGGTCTGTCTAACCCAAAACCTGAATACTTCAGATCTACACTCTGCTATGGAACCTTGGTGCCACAGTGGATTGTGTTAGGCTGTTGACCGCATGGTCAGTGGTTGATTCCACCAACTGTTCCACAGGAGAAAGAGGAGGCTTCCTGCTCCCAAAGAAATGTACAGCCTTGGAAACACTCTACAAGGCACTATGAGTCAGAACTAACTCAACAGCACACAACAACAACAAATTCTATTATATTTTAGGATGCACAGATAGAAACTTCCTGGTCAGAGACAATGACTTATCATTGACCATTAATCTGTGATGTCAGTAAGTTTTTCAATAACCTCTATATAAATGGTCTATAAGAAAGTAATAGTCCCAATTGAAATTTTCTTATTTAAATTTGTTACAACAAAAACCAAAGAGTTTGTTATTTTGGTTCCAGATACCGTATGAGTGGTTTACTGAATGGGCAGTAAACAAATGAGGAAAGGACTTTGAGAGAGCTAGGCAAGTCTTAACAAGACAATGCACAGGTGAAGTAAATACTTGCAATTTAGACCAAGTGGCTTAGATCTTAACTTAGATCGTAACTTTCTAGCCTAATATTAAATGTAGAAATATTCCCTTGCCAGAAAATTGGACAAGAACTGGGTCCAAAATTCTAGACACTGGGAATTGGTTTATGAAAGCCAGCTTTTGAAAACACTTAATTTTTTTACTTCACAAATTTCTATACTGTTTGTTAATTTCATAATGGAGATTACTTTCAAAATAACAACAACAACAAAAATATCAGAGTAAAATTGTTGTTGTTTGTTGTTAAGTGCCATCAAGTCGATTCCAACCTATAGTAACCCTGTACAGGGTTTCCGAGGAGCAGCTGGTGAGCTTGAACTGCTGACCTTGCAGTTCAAATGGCTTTGCATTCTGGCACATTAACCCACAGCACCACCCCAGAATTCCAGAATAAAATGAAATAGTATCAAAACTCTAGGGCTCTTAAAATAGGATGAAAGAAATGATAAAAAACAAAACAAAAAAACCCGTAGTCTGCATGTTCCTGGTGAATCCTACAACACAGATTTGCCTTTTGTGGCTTAGAATTTATTTCTAAGTTACTGATTTACTATAAACTTTGTAACAGCCCAATTTACTCAGCAGGAAGGAAATTTATAAGGGGAGCGCTAAAGGAGGAGTGAACTTGGAGCCCCAAATAATTATCACTGATGTCAGGGAGAGCTCGGTTAGATGAAGGAACAAACTTACTGGTTGGATCTAATTACAAGATTTTCTTAACTTTTAACTGAGTTTTATGACACTTGGGTCCTTTTTATACTTTAACGTTGTATAGACACCAATACTGGAATCCTGATGTGACCCTGTAGGACAGTACTGGGCTGCTAACTACAACATCTGAGGTTCAAACCAACAACAAACACCAATGGTTAACAATCTGTTGGGTTTGTATAAACTATGTTCCCCTATAAAAATAATACTCTTGAACAGTTATTTTTTTACTGACCTCCTACTTTACCAAGCATAATGTTCTTCTTCAAGGACTGGTTCCTCCTGATAATATGTCTGAAGTAGGAGAAACAAAGTCTTGCCATCTTGGCTTCTAAGGGGCATTCTGGCTGTACTTCTTGAAAGACAGATTTGTTTGTTCTTTTGGCAGTCTACTTTAATAGTCTCCTCCAACGCCATAGCTCAAACACATCAATTATTCTATGGTCTTCCTTATTCATTATCCAAATTTCACATGCATGTGAGGCTATAGAAAAATACCATGTCTTGGGTCAGGAGCACCTTAGTCCTCAAACTGACATCTTTGTTCTTGAATACTTTGAAGAAGAATAGGTCTTGTGCAGCAGATTTGCTTAATACGATATCTACATTCAGGAGGCAGCACTTTCTCAGTCATATTTTTAGTGTCTTTCAACTTAAGGGGCTTATCTTCTGGCACTATATCTGACGATAATCTAACGCTATTCATAATGTTTTCATTTTCAGGTACTATAGCTGCCAATGTTCTGCAGCTATTCATAAGGGTTTCAGCGGCTTAACATTCAGAATCACTCTGCCTCTCCTCCTTCCTAGTTTGTCTTAATTTGAAAGGTCAGCTGAAACCTGTCCACTATAGGTGACCCTGGTAGTATTAAACTACTGGTGACAAAATTACAGCAACATGCAAGCAACCACAGTATGACAAACTAACAGATGAGTAGCGTTAAGACTCAGGACTAGGATCCAGCAATCTAGTGGGGATGCTAGCTCATTTGACAGCGATGGTATTGACTCGGATGTTGATTTTTCTAATTGGGGAATTAGAATTACCTCTGAGATTAAGCAACAAAAATAATAAAAATAAAAGAGGACAACAACTTGATATCATTCATGTTTGAGTGACAGATGACGTTAGAGGAAGTAAAGACTCAGCGAGAGAAATTGGAAGTAAAATCAAGCCCACTACATGGAAAATCATATTCATTCCACAGGAAAAGACAGCTAAGTAAAGACTCAAGGAAAAGGGAGTCACGTATAGATAGAATCTAAGTACACTGCTTACTAGCCTCAGGTACAGCAAGAATTACAAGCAAAATGCAAAGCAAATAGGTTAACTACTCAAATTTCCCAAAGGCCATTACTTATTTCATCATTACATCACAGAGAAAATAAGAAGAGATACTGCTCTTAGTTGGCTGTACCATGGATGAAGTACAATGTGCACACAATGCACCCTTACTCAGGGCATGAGCAGAAGGTCCACATAGTTATCTCTGACACACAGATTATTCAGTAACTTTACTCCACACAGAAATAAATCTGTTATAAACAATATAATTGAAATCTGAGATTAAAGAACACTAGCTGATTCCCCACCCCTGTTCTTGTGGAAACGCTCCTTACAATGCAGTTTTCAACTATATGAAACAGAATGTTCTCTTAGATCTACAAACTTCCCTTTTACATTGTTATGATAAGCAAAATGCTTAACTACCCCAAACTTTTCAGAGACAGAGAGCATTGTGACACACATTTGGGTAAGAGGAAACAGCGTTATCTCATTAATTTAAGTTCCTGCTCCCTTCTACATATCATGGCTACATATGCTTCCTGTGGTAAAATTCTGAAAATTGTTGTAGCAAAGTATAAATAGGCTGAAACACATTTCAGAGTCTATCAAATCATTAATTAGCAAAAGATGATCATGAAACGACCACGTTATATTAGAATGTGCTTAACTGAGGACTGCGAGTGGTACTAAAAAGTAAAACTCTTCAGCAATATTTAAACTTGAGATTTTAAACACAAAAAAAAAAAAGAAAAGAGAAAGAAAAACGAAATTGGAAACCACCAACAGGAGTCTGAGGCTTTTCCCTCTGTTGGGTTCTGTACAGGTTCCTTCAAATCATTACAGAATAATGATATTGTTGGAGACTCTGCTCAGATTGATTAGATCAACGAATCTCTGAAGGTGGAAATTTGAAGACAGGTTCATTGGCTTAAATTATAATGTGGAGTGCAGAAAAGAAGTAGAAAAGTTCTTGAGTTTCTTCTTTCTTGCTTCTATTTTTTTTTGTTAAGAGAAAAACTAACATTAACTTAAACTGCACGCATGCACTGTACATACCGGGATTAGACTTGGTAGAAGTGGGAAAAAATAGAATTCTCTTTATTTTGTGATTAGCAAAATAGGAGAGATATTGTTTCTTATTTTGTTTGGAAATCTAGAATTGCTAAGATTCCTAATTAAACCACTGAGGAACTCTTTTCTGTCAAGATTTTAGGAACTAAATATTCTTACACAAGATTCTCTAGAGGACCATAGATTTCTGAGTGAATGCCCTAAATTGGGCCCCACTGTAAAATGAACACTGATGAACATTTCTGTCTTAGAGAACAACATACCTGTGTTGAGGACAGCATGAAGACTTGTGTAGATGGAATTTCTCTGTGAGCAATACTTGTAGCATCTGTGATGTTCTTGGAATTCTGTGTATGTTCAGCCTTTGTTGCTGTTATTGGGTGCTGTCAAGTCAATTTTGACTCAAGTGATCCCATGGGACAGAGTGGAATTGTCCTATACGGTTTCTTGGGCTACAGTCTTTATGGAAGTAGATTGACAGTTCTTTCTCTCACAGAGCCACTGAGTGAGTTCAAACCACTGGCCTTTCAGTTACCATCACCTTTCCAGTCACGAGGGAACTTCAAAAGTTCATGGAAAAATTCCATTATCTTTTTTTTAAAAAACCTTTTTATTGTGAATTGAGTGAAAGGTTTACAGAGCAGATCACCAGTTTTACATTCAATCAATCATAACCATTATCTTTTCATTCCATTTTCCCATGAACTCTTTGAAGCCCCCTTGTAGATATCGCCTTAGTTACTGTTGTTGTGAAGTGCTGTCAAGCTAGTTCTGACTCATAGTGACCCTGTATAGGGTTTCTGAGGCGCAGCTGCTGGATTTGAACCACCAACCTTGCCATTAGTTCAGTGCTTATCCTGCAGTGTCATACCAGGACTCCATGACTTTATTCTTTAGAAACTTCTAACGGTAAACACAACTTTAAAGATTTGGGAGAATGAGAATATCACTGCTGTTGTTACTAAGTGTCGTTGAGCAGGTTCCAACTCACAGCAACCCTGTTTGGGGTTCCCAAGGTTTTAAGTCTTTGCAGGAGCAGAAGTAGTCACCTTTCTCCCACAGAGCAGCTGGTGGGTTCGAACTACTGACCCTGTGGCTTACAGTCCAGTGCTTATCCTATGGAGCCACTGTGCTCCTGAGAATGCCATAGGAAAGATATTTGGCAAATTATAGCCAAATCAACAAATATATGACATATATTTGTATTACATGTGAAGTGCTACTGTAAATATCTAAGAAGAAATAATGATGAGTTTGAGAAGATCCCTACCTTTTCATTTCAAGTAACCAAAATAGTATGACAGTTGATTCAATATATTATTATAGAATTCATTGCCAGTAATGTTTAAGCCAAAGGTCATTAACCTGGCTGAGCAATCAGATTTATGGAGAAGTTAATTCCTAGATAAAGTGTGTGAGATTGGGGGTAGAAACCCAGAGACTGAATGGGGGTGGTGAGACATAGCACTCTATATTTTATAAAGCTCCCCTGTGGTCCTGATGAAAATAGTTTGACATAGTTAAGTGAATCAGTATTTTTGATCATTGCTTTGAACCTATCAGACACATACTTCTACCAGTAAATGTGGCAGGTAGGCCAAATGGACTTCGTACTATAGAAGACTTCCAGTGAAAGCTACACTGTTCCACCCCTACTAGAGTCCTGGTGTGGCACTGTAGGATAGATACTGGGCCACAAAGTTGAATTATAAGGTCGGTGGTTCAAATTCACCAATCACTTCTCGGAAACCCTATAGAGGGTTGCTATGAGTTGGAACCAACTCAATGGCACTTACCAATAACATCACTGATGTCCAGAAATATTAGCCTAGATCATTGGAGCAAGATAAATTGGTGCAGTTGAGAGACTTCAAGGAAGAGGAGCTCTTGCATTTGGTGTTAAAGGAAAGCTTTCACTTGTCAATCTTAGAAAAGTTTACCAAAGAGGAACAGCATGTAGTCAGGAAAGTAAAACTGGGTTTGAAGCACAATGAACTGAAAAATTGTTTAGAAGAGAAGAGTTCATACGGATACTGCTGGACTGTGGGGAGGATCAGATTCCTTACTTAGGCTCAATGGTGTTTTTATTATGGAAAAAAGAGACTATCAATTCTAGGATTTTCAAAACCTCAGTTCAATAAACTCTATGTTACTTTTGTTTATTTAAGCTACCCTCAAAAAAGTGCATGTCTTAACATTTTCATAATAATCAGTATATGTAGGATGCATTCTTGCCTGCAATTTTTTTGTTTATTCTTCATATTTCTTCTTTGAAGAGAGTAATAGGTTGTTTTGTTGTTGTTGTTGTTGTTAGGTGTCATTGAGTCGATTCCGACTCACAGTGACTTTACTCACAACAACAGAACAAAATACTGCCCAGCCATGCGCCATTCTCACAATCGTCGTTAAGTTTATAGAGAGAAACCAGGACTACAATGATCTGGTCTTGATGACATAAAATATTGGTGCACAAGATGACTTTATTCAGGATGCCAAAAAGGAAGAACGAATTTCTCAGATGATTATCAGTGTTACTGAAGATTTAATAGTTGAAGCATATGCAACTTGAACCAAATACCAACATTATGGTTACCTGAGTGAGTGATTCCTGGTAAGATCAGGTTGACGTTCCTGTAGGATTTCAAAGATATTGGGCTGACGCAGAAATGCAACAATCTTGTCATTATAAGCTGAAAGCATCAATCAGAAAAGAAAAGAATCAGAAGAGAAACATCTGTTATTAGTCTAATGCATATGACTATATTTTTATATAATTGTTTTTCCTCTTTAATATTTCTTATACTCAAAGAGGGAGTCCTGATGTGGCGCTGTAGGGTAAGTTCTTGACTGCGAGGTCAGTGTGAACAGCAAGGTCCATGCTCCAAACTTACTAGCTGCTCCTTGAAAATCCTACGCAGGATCACTTTGAGTCGGAACTGACTCAACAGCACTTCACAACAACAACATACTCAAAAATAGTTTGGACCAATATGTCTAGCTAGTTATGTGATTTTTGGACTTTGAGCTATCACATGTAACTCACTTAAACATTTTTATTAAATTCATTTGATGAACCATATTTATTACTAAATTGCAACATGAGATTAACAGTGAGACTCTAGAAATTGATCATTTTAAAGCATCTCCTTATCAAAATCAACCTCACAAGCAATTGCCAGAAATGAAAAATTATCTTTTGATTTAATGCCAGTTAATATCTCTTGCTACAGAGGTACAGTGGCAGAGCCAGAGTCACCAAAATAAAATAGTTGCCACCAACAACTACCCACCAAAATAGAGCATTAATCATTCCCAAACTCTATGTGTCAGCTATGCATGTTATCAAGAGGAACTAGCCCCTTGATAAGGGTATCATCATTGGTAATGTAGAGGGTCAGTGAAAAAGAGGAAGATTCCTAATGCAATGAATTGATACCATGGCTGCAACAATGGACTCAAATATAGCAAACGATTGTGTACAAAATATGTTTCAAAGAAATCGATGGTGCAGGACTGGGGAATGTTTCATTCTATTGGAACTGTGGTTGCTATGAATCGAAACTGACTCAATGGCAGCCAGCAATGACAAGCCATGCATAGTTCCTTACCAATAACAATATCAACACATACAATATAATTAACACTATGAACTATGTGTTCATAGTTCATGTTCTAGTGTGCTGCTGTAGGATAATGCATTGGACCCTAAGGTTGCTTTGAACTGCAAGGTCGGCAGTTCAAACTCACCAGCCGCTCCTCAGAAACCCTATACAGGGTTGCTATAAGTTAGAACCAACTCAAAAGCACTTAATAACAGTGAACTATGTACAAAATATGTTAAAAAAAAAATCTATGTACAAGTCAAGGCTGGTGAATGTCCCTAAAATTTTAAACTAGCTAGTTAAAATTTATTATGGTCTCTATTATTACATCTTTTGTCAACAAAGCTATTTGTTTACCTACAGTGATTCATTTGATTACATTATTAACAATCAGAAGTAGTTATGCCCACTTACACTGCCACGGAGTCAATTTCAACTCATAGTGAGCCTGTAAAGGGTTTCCGAAGTAGATAACCTCATCAGGTTGTTGTTAGATGCCATTGAGTCAGTTGTGACTCAAAGCAACCCTGTGAAGGGTTTTTGAGGAATGGCTGGAGGCTGGTAGGTTTAAACCACCAACCTTGTAGGTAACAGTCCAGTGCTTATGCAATAGTATCACACTAGGAATCCAGAAATAGACACATTGTTACTGAGTGCTGTTGAATCAATTCTGACACATAGTGACCTTGTATAGGGTTTCTGAGGAGTGGCTAGTGAGCTTGAACTGCTGACCTTGCGAGTCAAACCGACCTTGCAGTCCAGCACACAAATTCACAGCACCATACCAGGACTCCAGAAATAGACACAGACATATTTAAATAAACAAAATAAAGACTGAGTATCTGACTTCTCAAACATCAGGGATCCTAGTTCACAATCAACAATTTTGTGTTCATAAATGCTATTAATATACCTGTCTTTTTTGAACAAACAAATACTTATTGTTGTTAAGTGGCATGCAGTCAATTCCAATACATAGAATTCATAGTGACCCCATGTGACAGAGCCGAGTGGCCCCATGGGATTTTCTAGACTGTTGTTTACAGGTACAGATATTTCTTCCATGGAACCAAGGTGGGTTTGACCACTGACTTTTCAATGAGCAGCTGAGTGCTTAACTGTTGCATCACCAGGGCATCTTAACAAATGATTGTCATTGTTAAGTGCTGTGAAGTCAGTTCCAACTCAAGAGTGGCTCCTCTGTATAGGGTTTCTGAGGAACAGCTGGTGGGTTTGAAGCACTAACTTTATAGTTAGCAGTCCGGTGCTGATACTACAGCACCACACCAGGAGTCCAACAGATAATTAAATAAGTGTAATTCTGTAGACATTTTCCAGTTCAAATTACAGCTGTACTATGTTGATGTGGCACTGCAGGATAATGCAATGGACCACAAGATCAGCAGTTCAAACACACCAGCCACTCCTGGGACCCTGCACAGGGTTGCTATGAGTAGAAACCGACTCAAAGGCACTTAAATCAACAACAAACGTTATCTATATAAGTCCTGGTGTGGCACTACAGGATAAGCATTGGATTGCTAACCACAAGCAAGATTGGTGGTTCAAAAAAGAAAAAATTAGCACTGGACTGCTAACCACAATATCAGCAGTTCAAACCCACCAGCCGCTCCTTGGAAACCCTATAGAGGGTTGCTGGGAGTTGCTCCTGGCTCGATGGCACTTAACAGCACAACCATTATCTATACAGGGTGCTGGTGGTATAGTGGGTTCCTGATCGTCTTGGACTGCTAATCAACAGTTCAAATCCACCCACTGTTCTGTAGGAGACACAGGCCTTTCATTCCTATAAAGATTTACAGCCTCAGAAATCCTGCACAGGTACAGGGTCACTATGAATCGGACCAGACTGGACAACACACAACAACAACATGCTTTTATATACACACACCTGTTAGGTAAAAGCTGAATAAAATGTAAAAAAAAAAAAAAAAAAAAAAATCTGCTAGCAAAGACTCTCACTGCTAATTCAAATTGTCTCAAATACACATTTCATCATGCTATAGTGAAGAAGAAAAACCACGTTTATAAGTGAACTTTTGTCAGTGGGGTGGTTTTCATCCAAGATCAGACACAGGATAAATTCTTAAGCAACAATTTTATGCTGTTGCTGTTACGTGTCTTCGAGTCAGTTCCAACTCATGGTGACTATGCACAACACAATGACACACTGCCTAGTCCTATGCCATCCTCACAATTGTTGCTACATTTCAGCCCACTGAGGATAGTGATTTAAAGTTCTCTGTGCAGTATTAAGTATCATATTATGGTATAATAAATGTAGATTGCTAGACTTTAACCCTAGAGATGCTCTTATCTGGGGATTTTTCAAATGTCATTAAGCCATTTCATTATATAGCTTTACATTGTAAAGTTTTGTTGTTGTTGTTGTTGTTTTTAAAAGTAATGATTTCAAAACAAAAAAAGAAAAATGGAGAGCTTCTCAATTCAAGGAAGAAGCAGCACCCCGCCCCCACCCCAGCCAGTCCACTCCCCTTGTTTGAGGGGGTCCAGAGTGAATTTTAATAACAACTCAAGTGGTTCTGTAGGTCTATTTCCCATGCTTGTTAATTTTACTATTTTTGAGGCTCTTAAGATCCTGCCATCATGGCCTGATGATGACTACCGCAGACTCACACATCATTTAATTTCCGTCTCAAGCCAAGTATGTGATTGTTCAAAGGCTTAATTTGTAATAATCACATGATATGAATGCTTTAATAAATTCTTCTTCCTGGATCTCAACAATCTCATATAATATCTGTACTCAGATGAGGTAAAGAAAAGGCTTACTACATAAAGTCCTTTGAGAGTCAGGTTTCTAGTATTTTGTTATAAACTTTTTGGCAATAATGCAACAGTTTCTCCACACAGGGCACAAAGCATCAGGCTGCTGCAAAGATGAGAAATTCTGGAAAGGGTGACATACCCACTGGAACCATGTCCTGGTACTGTGGTCTACTAACTGTGTTGAAAGTACTGGAAGGCCTGGGAAGAACCGGTGGTCCTGCATGGCGGGAATCTTCTCCTACCTGCAAATACAGGCACCATTAATGCTCTGCACCAAGAGCTAGAATGCTTTCTATTGTCACCTCCAATCAAAATACTTCACAATGAGCGTGGTAAAGTACCAACTGATCAGAAGAGCTGCCAGTTCAGGAGCTGAAATGAAGTTCCCTTGAGTCCTGCTTTAGTTGTTGAATCAGGGCAAGGAACAGGGAAAGCTGCATCCTTGACAGGGGCCAGGATTGTGATGATTTACCAGGTGGTACAGAAATAGTTGAGTATGTTTGCAATTACTAGGGCTATAGCAGCTACATAGCAGACCTGTTTATCAGGAATAACTTCTACTTTGACAGAATACGAATCTGCAATAATATCATCAAAGGGGAAAATTAGGGAGGGGTACAAAATGTATGAGGGCAATGCCTAGATAGTGCTTCTCATGGCTATAGCAGGCCAGGGAATTTGCTACGTCAGCAGAGGCGGTGTGGAAGGCCAGCAGTCTGTGTGGGTTTCTTCGTTAGTGCATTGTGTCCTTAGAAGCAATTTATATGCCTATTAGAACACCCAGCACAACAGCTCTTTCTGGTTTGAACCTCCCACATCAGGGAGCTAATAGTAGCAGGTGGAGGAGTTAACATAAATAAACCTGAAGTATTTATTGTCTCTATCTACATTTAGAAACGCATACATACAAACAGATAGGCAGAAATATCCACTAATAGTCTTACCAGAAAAGTCTTACATTCACTTCTGTTTTAGCTTTTCTCTCTCACGTATTACAGAAATCTTCTCACACAGTAGAACAGTGATGTAAAAATAGCAAGAGAATAAAAGGCAAAATAACTCTCAAAATGGAGCTCCTCCTCCTCCTCACCGGAACCGTCACAACCATTTTATCACAGTGCATCATTTAGGTGTTTGGTGAGTGCGTTTCTAAAGGTCTAAAAACTGGAAATATTCTCATTCTCTATCACTTGTTTGGCTCATTATCTACCACTTTTTTGGAGTCCTGGTGTGGTGCTGTAGGATAAGTACTGGACTACTAACCACAAGGTCGGCAGTTCAAACCCACCAGTTGCTCCTCAGAAACTCTACACAGGGTCATCATGAGTCGGAACCAACTCAACAGCACTTAACAACAAAAGAACAAAATCATTTACTTATCTTTCATGAATGTTCTCACTCATTATTCAAGGCTTAGTTCAAACAGTACCTCAAGCTGAAGTGAAATGTAACCTTCTCTGAGCTCCAACAGCATCGGTGTACATTTTTAAAGCCACTGTTATTATTACAGCTTATAAAGCATTTTTTTCATTCATATTTCTATTCATATGAATTACAGTTATTTCCATATTTTTTCTAATACAGTGCAGAATGGAGTCCTAGTGTGGCCCTGCAGGATAAGCAGTGAACTTCTAACCTCAAGGTTGGCAGTTCAAACCCACCAACCACTCCTTGGAAACCCTATACAGGGTTCCTATAAGTCAGAAATGACTTGGCAGCACTTACCAACAACAGAGTGCAGAAGCATGTAGTACTTATTTGTATCTCTTAGAACTCCAAGCATGTCAGCACTGTGAGCTTTTAAGGGGAATCTGGCACGGCTCTTGGAAACATCAACACTCTGCCTTGGTACTCACTCTTAACTGAGGGTCGCCCACTGTCTGACAGTCTGATTTGAAGAAAGGATGTCTCAGGAGAAGACCTTCAGTTTAGTGTGAGTACCAAGGCAGAGTGTTGATGGAAAACAATGTAATGAGGGCAACCACTTTCTGGGGAGATACAATCATTAACTATACATTGTTTTCCAGTCAGAGGACTTATCATGCCGATACACTAATATATCTTTTCCTCTGTGGGCATATTGTGAAGTGTCATCACTTCCCAGAACAATTGAAGGTCTTATCCTGAGACATCACTTCTTCAAATCAGACTGTCAGACAGTGGGCGACCCTCAGTTAAGGGTGACTACCAAGGCAGAGTGTTGATGTTTCCAAGAGCCATGTCAGATTCCCCTTAAAAGCTCACAGTGCTGAAGACCGACTTTTCATTGGGTTATCTCTGTCTCATTGATCTTTTTCCATTAATGTGAGGTAGCATCCTTATTCAAATTTTAATGTTTATCTTAGGGTCCCCCTTCTACAACAGACTACTACTAGATCATGAAAATAACTCGTTTTGAGGGAGAGGGGTTGAAAAAAATGCCAGCATAGCTATTGGTCTCACTCATGTTTTCTGAGAAAAACAGTCTTAACAGCTTCACATTGTGAAGTCAAGATAAGACACGTAGTTAAAGTGCACTGGCCATGTGATAAAACCAGGCAGGGCTCTAAGTGTGCTGCGTGTAGCACATCAGGTCCAAAGGTAAGAGGTCTGTTCTGCTTTTAAGATGAATACTACTGCTGCCATCCAGTTCACACGAATAGTTTATATGACAGCAACGTAAAGATTTACTAGCTACTCATAAAACATAGATTTTTTTGCATACCTCATCCAGCAATAGATTTATATATATGTATATCATTTTTATATGAGTTTTTTGTGTATACTCTTATGTGCACTTGACAACCGGCAAACACAAAAGATGCATTGGAATAGGTATGTAAATCATGAGGGGAAATTCCAAGAGTGGAATTTTGATGAACCAAGCCCAGTTATTTATTGCACTCATAATTTATTTTCTTATAATACGGGCTACAAAAATATTTGACTCACAATATAACACTGAGCACATGCTATGCACAGACACTGAAAAGGCATGCATAAAAAGAATTTTAATTCTATTTATCTAAGGGAATTTCTAATAAAAATGTACATCAAGTGATGATATACATTTAAAGCATAAGCCCATATTAAGGAGAAAAAAATGTGACCTAAGACATTCCTTTTATTTATTTCTGCTGCTAAGCAAAAAAGTGAAACAGGAAGAGAATTTTTCGTTGGTAGACTATATATTAGAGCGCCCTCATGTGCTTATCACAAGCTACTGCACACTGGCAAAGTAAAGCAGACTAGTTTTTAGTACTTAATTCAGCCCATTTTCTCCAGCACTTAGAATACATAAAAATCTGCTCTATTGGAGGCATCCTAATTTTAAAGACTACTAGTAAAGGTTCCACAATCCCATATCCTTGCCCAAAGATTTCCATATAATTCAACAACTTCACTTAGAAAACTCTTGCCATTTGTTAACCTTATTTTGATTCACTATAAATTTCACACATTCTTCTGTATGAAGCTTATCATCACTCTCTTGAACAATTTATCGTATTTTTATTTCTCTTCCTCTATGATAAAAAAAATCTCAAATTTCCTCAATCATTCCTCACACATCCTGTTTTGAAGTTTTCCAGTTAGGTTGTATATAGTTCTGAAAACAGCATGCTAACATTCCAAAGCTTTCCAGCCTTCCAATGGTAATCTCTAAATCAAACTAGGGCAAATCAAGACAATCACAAAAGAAAAGCCAACCCAATCCCACAAACCATCGTATCCCCCCCACCCATCCACAAAGCTTCCCATCAACATTGTTTCTATCAGCTAACAGGGCAGTCCCTAGGATGTGACTCACCTCACCCGCACTGTGACTTCGTTGCCTGGACAAGTGCTGCCGATGAACCAATGCGCTTGTGGGTCGACTGCTCTGAAGAGGGAGCCGAGGATCGATGAAAGTGGTGGCACGGGAATTGTGGTCTACAAAAAATGCCTAGGAAACAATTCACATGGTCAGCAGTCAATGCATAGCAACCACATTTATGTTGATGTCTTAGTGACCTATTACACCACACATGCAAGAAAAATCCACTTTGAGTAAAGATCTTAGCTTTACTTTATCCTAATCTTAAATATCTGTACATTTCTATTTATCCTCTTAGGCTAGGTCAGAATAGAGACGGTCATGCTAAAATGTAATCCACTGAGGAAAAGAGTAGGAAGAACACTGTTTCTGGCTATAGGCACTATTCTAAGAGATAGCCATCAAAGTCGCGATCTCATAAGGAAACTGTAAAGATAAATACGTGGGCTTCTCTTAACTGATGCTCTTTTAGTGCCTACTTCCACTCATGGTCATAACAAAAGTTCTTCCCCTGAAAATGTCAAATTTCTCTTTAAATTCTCCTGTGCTGTCAGTCACCAAGTCCTCCCCACTTCCCAGCTGTGGTGTCTGTCTCCATCACCCTCCAGACTGAGCACTGTTACTTCAGGGCTGTCTTGTGTGCATATAAAGGCTAGTAGTTTCTCAATTGGTCCCACTTTTCTAGCATCTTTATTAATTTAACTGACACCTCACTATAAGAAAGGGGCCTTAGTGTTGCAGTGGTTAAGCGCTTCGCTGCTCATCAAAGTGTCAGTGGTTCAACCCCCCCCCCCCCCTGCGGCTACTCCATGGGAGAAAGATGTGGCAGTCTGCTTCTGTAAATATTTACAGCCTTCAAAGTCCTATGCTGTTGTTTAGAAGTGCCAGTGAGTCGCTTCCAACACATAGGGTCTCTGAGGCGTGGCTGGTGGGTTTGAATTGCTCACCTTGTGGTTATCCTGCAGCACCACACCTATGGGGCAGTTCTAGTCGGTTCTACAGGGTTACTATGAGTTGAAATAAGTTCAGTGGGAGTGGGTTGTGTTTGACTATGAGGATATTCTTTCTAAATACTTGGATTTCAAGACCACACCAATCCAAAGCCTCTACCATTATCGATAAAGCTACCCAGCATCTCCAGAAAAAGCACCCTAATTCTTTGGGTAGTTTTGCAAACTGCTTTAAAAATTATTTTCCTACTTGCCTTTCCAGTTCAATCACCTACTGCACACTGATACAAGCTTTATCACTTACTGACTGACTAGAACTTAAAGTCACTTTAAGTTCTCTGAGCTATAGATTTCTTATAAAGACATTCCTCCCGGTTTTCATTATTTCTGTCTCATAACATACTAAAAACCTACTGTCATCGAGTTGATTCCAACAGGTAGAAACCATGTCTACCTTGTTCACTGCAAAATCCCAGTGACATGAAATCATGAATGATCATTAACCATTTACCTTGCTGTTGCGGTGAAGATCAAGTACAATGCATATGGACACTTCTTGTTTGTTTCATTCTAAAGCTTTACAAGTTGTTGTTGGTGTTAAGTGCCGTTGAGTTGGTTCCTACTCATAGCAACCCTGTTTAAGGTTTCAGAGGAGTGGCTGGTGAGCTTGAACCACCTACCTTGTGGTTCAAACTGACCTTGCAGTCCAGTGCATTCACTGCAGCGTGAAACCAGGACTCCAGCTTTTCTATAAGACCCATTTAAATTCAACAAAATTTTTTTGTCATTTAAGTTAAAAGATTTAAACACTAATAAGATCCCTGGAACACAGCAAATTTTATCAATGGAATTTCAAAACATTAACATTTTTATTTATTTACTTTTCTTGATGTTGGAGAAATAACATATTGTTAAATGATTACCACACCTGTCTCTACATAAGTGCTATTTATCATTATTGTTGTTGTTGATAAGTGTTGTCAAGTTGGTTCCAACTCATAGCAACCCTGTATAGGTTTTCCAAGGAGTGACAGGTGGGTTTGAACTGCCGACCTTGCGATTAGCAGTTCAGTGCTGATCCTACAGCACCACACCGGGACTGAGGCAAATGGCCTAAGTGTTTAACATAAAATTCATTCAAGGTAATAATGAAACCTATTAGCTCAAGGAATATTTTAAGATATGGGCTTTTCTGATCAGATAATGTTAATTCATTTACTGAAGATAAAAGGGACTATTCAGAGCCAAAAGAATCATTAATTAAATCTAGGTGTTAAGTAACTGACTTTTCAAACTGAAAGAGTCTAGTTAACAATGTCCCTTAGAGACGAGGGAATGAGTACTATAGACTTTAGAAAGTTTGTGGAAAAAAAAACAGAATTAAAAGACAACACAATTTTCCCACAAATTTTTGAAGTCCCTTGTACAGCTAGGCAAATCCCAAGGGCAAATAGCATATTTATGCCTGTGCGCACACACAAAAAGTCATTTTTTCATTATTAAACACAATGTAAATAACTAGTTGTTGTGTTGTGAAGTGCCATTGAGTCAGTTCCGACCCATAGAGACCCTGTATAGGGTTTCCAAGGAGCAGCTGGTGAACTTTAACCGCTGACCTTGCAGTTCAAATGGCTTTGAAGTCTGGAGCATTAACTTACAACGCCACACCAGGACTCCAAATAACTCCAAACAGGGTGACCTATGGCTTGATCTTAGGATTAATTTTTTTTTTTAAAAAGGAGATGTCTTTTCTTCTTTTTTTTTCCTGATCTTCAAGCTACCTACAATTTATTTCACCCCAAACAACTAGTAAATGGGATAAAATCAAGCACAAGAAAACAAAACAAAGAAATGGACTGAATAAGAATCCTTTCCTGTCCTCTCTTTTAATATCTGATCAACCAGGTACAAAGACAAGATTAAGTGGAGGTCTCAGTGAGGTGGTTTCAGCCTTATGTCCCCAGGTAATGTTCCCTCCTCCCTAACCTATCAGGTGAAACCTTTTTCTTATCACCTCTTGTAAAAAGCTTAACCACAATAGCCTCTATGCAGAGGGGTGCTGACAGCCCCAAATGTCATCACACAAATCCCCATTTTCTTTAGGCTTCAAATACACCTGAACATAATTTCTGCTACCAGAGCATCTTTTTTGCTTCTGCAAAATGTAATAAAATAGGCAGTGAATTAAATATTTATATAAATAGACATGGTCGATACCTGCTTTAAAATGAAAGGTGCTAAATCTTATTTAGGTAAATTAAGCTTTACTAACAAGCAAGTTCAGTGGTTCAAGCTCACCAGCTGCTGCTTGGAAACCCTATAGGGTTGCTATGGGTCGGAATCGACTCAACAGCACTTAACAACAACAACAAGCTTTTATTACTAAAACAATAATGTGAGTCAAGTTTAAGGCCTAAAAAATACCCAGAGTGCTAAACTAGAACTGGCATATTTACTTAATTCCTAAGGACTGTCTTGAAGGGAAGGATGACCATTCAGAGGCAGCAATGATGCCTTTGTAATTATAAAGACAAATGGGCGTGTCCATTTAGGTCAACTGCGATTTACATGTAGTGTCTTAGTATAATCCCTCCTGTAAAGAATTATACTATAAATCCCTTGAGGCTAAGGGCTTGCTCTTACTCTCTCTGTTATCCTTGACAGCTTTTAGGGCAGTGTCTGGTAGAAAGTGGAGGCTAGGAAGTAATGAATTATCAATAATTCTAATATGTACTCTCCTGACCAAAACACAAAGAGACAACTCTAGTTAACTGCTGTTATTGTTGTTAGTGCCATTGAGTTGGTTTCGATTCATAGCCCTATATCGGGTTTCCAAGGAGCGAATGGTGAGTTTGAACCTCCGACCTTGCGGTCTAGTGCATTAGTCCACAGCAGCACACTAAGACTCCAACCAAGTATTAAAATACCATGCTCTTTTACTCAGTAGAGAAATACTTGAGGATTTGGGGAAAAAAAGTAAATGAAAGCTCTGTGTGTATACTGGGTCAAAGAGAATGAGGAACTAAAAACTATAAAACCACAAATAGGATAGAAGGTTTTAAAAACCCCATTGTAGATAAGAATAAACTCCCAAGATAAAATTTTTGGAATGAGAGACAGAGTAAAGCAGCCATGGAATGGTTGGGATCAGGGAAAAGACAAGTTAGGTTCAGAGCCCTAGCTCCACCACTTCTTAACAATATAGCCTTGGGCAAACGCCTTAAACTTTACAAACCTGTCTTTTCTGTTCAAATGGAGATAACGTCTACATTAAAAGATTAAATGAAGTGGTAAAAACTTCTGAACACAGTGTTTTGTTGTTGTTGTTAGGTGTCATCAAATCGGTACCGACTCATAGCGACCTTATGTACAACAGAACTAAATACTGTCCGGTTCTGGGCCAACCTCACAATTGTTGCCACGCTGGAGCCCATTGATGATGCCACTTTGCCAATCCATCTCGTTAGGGGTCTTCCTCTTTTTCTCTGACCCCCCACCTTACCAAACATGATATCCCTTTCCAGAGATTGGTCCCTCCTGACAATACGTCCAAAGTATGAGAGAGAAAGTCTGGCCATCCTGGCCTCCAAGGAGCACTCTAGCTGTACTTTTTCCAAAACAGATCTGTTTGTTCTTTTGGCAGCCCATGGTACTTTCAATATTCTCTTCCAACACCGTAACTGAAATGCATCAATTCTTCTATGACCCCTAAAATACGAGTTATTACCAATAATAACGTTTCAATTTTTAAGACATTTTTTTGAAGAATCACAGTTTCTTTTCATCATTGAACATGTGTGTTTTAGCTTTTTATTTTTCTTTGTCCTTTTTCCCTTTTTAAAAATCTTTTCATTGTGAACTGAGTGAAGGTTTATGGAGCAGATCATCAGTTTTATATTCGACAAATCATATCTTGTTTTCATTTCAATGACTGCAATCCATGTAACATCAGTTATCCCATTTCTCCGATTCATGTCTCCATTGCTTCTTCTTGCCGGATCCTTCTACATTTTGTTCTCATGTAAATGCTGTCCTTTTGCTCTCACATGATTGACCATTTTGCCATGCTTATACCTCACTAGTGCTGTTGTTCCCATCCCATAGCTATATACTGCTGGGCTGATAAATGAGCCACAGGGATGAATTCAGTTCCAGACCTGAAGGGTGTTCTAGGGCCATAGTCTCAGCTTCTTCCAGTCTCTTTATCACCAGTAAGCATGGTATTTTTCCTAATGTTGAGTTTTGTTTCACATTTTCTCCCACTCTATCCAGGACCACAATGTTGCATGTGTCCATACACAAAACTCGATGAGCTATAAATACCATCACGTGATACTTTTGAGAAAACACCTGGCAATAGCTGGGCCAAGCCCTCCTACGACCCCTCACTTGTCCTGAATACCTGGTGAGAAAACCAGTAGTTGGCAGACATCCTAAACCATGAAGATGACGGTGGCTGAACAAGAAGTGGGGAAGAGCCCAGGGTTCTTGCAACATGGCGAACCACTTAAGAATTCCCTGGAATTCCCATGTCAGAAGTTCTCTATGTAAGAGAATAAAATCTTGTACATTAAGCTTTGGGTCTTTGATCACATTGTAGCCAAATTCTAAATGATAAAGCAAGTGTCCATTCTTCAAAGGAAACATGGTCCTTCCAAAACTCAAACCCACAACGAACACATAAACCACTGCAATAAATAAGGATTTTTATTACTTGATATATAATGATATCTCATTATTCATCTTTTAGTAGAGCTGGGCAAATGTTCTCATTTTAAATGTCTACTTGGAACTGTAGTGGAGTGAATTATTTAATATATTCCTTCAGGCCTTCATTTATCTAACTCCCACCAAACAACTCTTTTCCTGATGGATCTGGGCAAGAGAAGGTGGAGAGCTGGTAGGATGGAAACATTCGGTGGTGACTGATTAATAACAGGGCTAACTGTGACTGTAAAACCTGGAACTCTAACATGAGAACAAAATGAACCATCGTAGAAGCAGGAGATGGGCTCTCACTACCATCAAGGCAGAAACAACCAGTAGTTTCAAGTGAGTGAGCGAAGGTTTGCTGACCCCTAAGCTAGAGCCGAGTGCATTCAGGCTCTAGCTTGTCCTGGCATGCTGTGTCCTGTGAACACTAAATGAGCTCTGAAACACTGTCAAGGAAATTGTATGGCTGAGGAAAGACTGTCCTCACTGGAAAAGCTGGGCCCTAAGCATTTCTGACTCTGAATTGTAACCCCCTAACTGTGAGTTTGGTGTCTGAGTTCTGTGTGGCTACTTCAATGAATTTTCGAAGCCAGCTGAGTAGAGAAGGCTGTGAGAACAATGGTTGCTATCATTTTCTTTTTCCAGGAATTTACAAAGCTGAGATTTAAACCGAGCTGTCAGTCTGAACTTTGAAATCCAGTGAGCAGTACTACCTCTTTCTCCTCTCCCCTCTTTTCTCATGTCTTCTCTTTCTTTCTCTCCCTGCTTCCTGTCTTTCTCTTTTTAGGCTTTTCCCAGCCCCCTCACACCTCAAATAGTACTTGATTTGGGAAAAGCATTTCCATGTTTGCTGACAATAACACCCCCCCAACCGAACCTGGTCTCACCAGACAGCCTATTGCATGTATGCTGTACACTTCTCATCACCAACCTGTTGGCAGCATGGCAGTGGGTGAGAAATAGGTACTATTTGTATCTCACAAGAGGTCCCATTGTCAAAGTCAAATGTAATACTTGTTTTTAAATCTGCCAAGTACTCTGGGAGAAAGGTATTGGTTAAGAGCTCTATCCACATACCTAGAGCACTGGTGGTTCGGTACAGCTTCGCTACTACCAAAAGGTAGGGGACTCGAACCTAACAGCCACTCTTCAGGAGAAAGATGGGACAGCCTGCTTCCATAAAGATTACAGGTACTCAGAAATCCTATATGGCAATTCTATTCTGCCTTAAATAAGGAGCTCTGGTAGCGTAGTGGTTACGAATCGGGCTGCGAACCTTAAGGTCAGCAGTTCGAAACTACCAGCCGCTCCGCGGGAGAAAGATGAGGCTTTCTACTCCCGTAAAGATTTACACCCTCGGAAACCCTGTAGAGGGTCGCTATGGGTCGGACCCGACTCGATGGCACTTAACAACAACAACAACAATTCTGCCTTAAAGGGTTACTATGAGTCCTGGTGTGATGCTGTAGGATAAGCACTGGACTATAAGGTCGGTCTGAACCACATCAAGGTTGGAGGTTCAGACTCACCAGCCACCCCTCAGAAACAGGGTTGCTATGAGGTAGCAGTTACAACAGCACCGTGAGTCACAATCAAAGCAACAGCAGCAGCTCTGGGTTCTGTTGACAGCACTAAGAAGCAATTCTGAGGCAGGCGTTTGGTTGTGCTCTGGGCCCACTGTGTGACCTCAGACAGGTTTTCTCTGTGCTTTGCTTTTACTCAGGTCACAGGTAAGCTGCGAACATGGAGTTGTTCTTTAAAATGAAGAGAAAGCATAGAAAACTCACAGTGCAAATTCTAGGCTTGCCATTCCTATTTGTGATGCACATTATCAATTATGACAAGAAAGTAGATCACTTTCCCACAGGATATCTGAACTAGTTCAAGCCAGCAAGGAAGCTGATCTAGAACTTGTTGTTTTTGTTTGTTTTTTTTAATTTGGGTCACTACTTTTGTCACAATTGCTGAGTAGCCTGTTATTATTTGTGAAAGCATCTAACATGTATTTATAAATAGTGCCTGGGTAAATAATATGTGTAGAAATGCAGATGACATTAAAAAACAACAACACCCAATTCTATCAAAATCAATTATTTTTCAGATTTGGCACTAACAGAGCAAATTTTTAATAATACAGATTCCCTGCTCTTCAGTTTCACTAAGAAAATGCACTCAAGCTTCCCAGCACTGAACTAAGGCTAATGACATGGTCACAAACTGAAAGGAATGCAAATACACAAACTCAAATCCTCATTTTTAAAACTTCTGTGCTTCAGGGCATAGTCAAAGTCAGGAAATAGGGACTGGTTGGAGCCAAGAGGTATTTTGGTGAGGCCAAACAAAATACATATCTCTCTTTACACAATTCTTTCTTTTTTTCAAGTTTCTATTTTTTTAAGACAAGAAAAAGCCATCAGCATTTGTGAAGAAATACCAACCACAGGCTCAACAAATCTAAGTTCCAGAAGTTTGAAATTGTTTCCAGTTAGCATTTTTGCCAAACCAGGACTCCATATTAAAAGAACATGTAAACAAAATAAAACAAAAAGTACTTATAACTAGTTCACAGAAAGACCACATATCAGATCTTCTATCTTTCTTTCTCTAAAGAGTTATGGAAACAGTGGGAAAACAATGTTTCAGTATTATTGATTCTAAATTCTGGTTGCTCAATCCTACAATGTCTTAGAAATGCTAAAAAAAAAAAAAAAATTAATTGTAATCAACTTTAATTTTTCATTAAGATTGTTTGACTCACACATTCTTTCCCTTCCAAATGAGAAAATCTTCTTAGTTCCTTACACCCTCCACATTATATATTATAAGAAATAAGCATGTTATTTTCTCCATATTATATCCCAGACAGAACTCTTTGTCAACAACTGTGGTGATAAAGAGGGTTGAATGACATTATTTTAAGTAAAAAATAGTCATGTTAATGTTTTACACCACTTAGTTTATAAGAAGCAGTTAGAGGTCCCATATCTTTTACAACATCTGCATCAGTCACAGAAAGGATAAGGAGGGGCACTCTATGATCATATGAGCATAGCTTTGAAGTTGCTGGGATAGAAACAATATCCATGATACGTGGGCTACAGGTCTAGAGAGAGCTGGTTGATAGATTTAGCTAAGTACAACACGGCCAACACTGTAGCTGTGAAGTGTTAGCTTGTTTTTGTTGTTAGGTGCCATAGAGTCAGTACAGACTCATAGCGACCCTATGCACAACATAACTAAACACTGCCCGGTCCTGGGCCAACCTCACAATTGTGGCCACCCTTGAGCCCACTTTGCCAATCCATTTCATTGGGGGTCTTCCTCTTTTTCTCTGACCCTCTACCTTACCAAACACTATATCCTTCTCCAGAGACTGGTCCCTCGTAACACTATGTCCGAAGTATGAGAGATGAAGTTTGGCCATCCTGGCCTCCAAGGAGCACTCTGGCTGCACTTCTTCCAACACAGATCTGTCGGTTCTTTTGGCAGTCCAAGGCACTTTCAGTATTCTCCTCCAACACCATAACTCAGAAGCATCAATTCTTCTATGATCTTCCTTCTTCACTGTCCAACTTTTGCATGCATATGAGGTTATTGAAAATACCATGGCTTGGGTCAGGCGCACCTTAGTCCTCTAGCTGACATCTTTGCTCTTCAACACTTTAAAAA
>NW_006408563.1:16538744-16540538 GCF_000296735.1 Chrysochloris asiatica | reverse complement strand
AAGAAGACAAAGTCAAATATTACAATGAAATGTGCAAAGATCTGGAGTCAGAAAACCCAAAGGGAAGAACATGCCCAGCATTTCTCAAGCTGGGGGAACTGAAGAAAAAATTCAAGCCTCGTCTTTAGTTATTGAAGGATATTCTGGTCAAAGTGTTAGCTAAGGGACTAATACTTTAGGTGCTGGAAGGGCTGGCATTTTGGTGTTAGAGATGTAATGAAAGTGTAAGTGAAATGCTGTAAGTGGTTTGTACTGGCTGGTAAAAGTTGGGCTACGATGTCTTCAGGAATTCTGTGAGGTGGTTGACATGATGCTGGCAGTCTAAAAAGGGTCAAGGTGGGAGAATTTATATAACAGAAATTGGAAAATGCTAGAAATCAGTCCTCCTCTTCACCTTCCTTGAAGATCTGGTTGTTAAATAAATATTCACCATCACTGAGGAAGACTGAGAAGGGAAGTTATCCAAATCAGTACTTTTTAGGCAGAGTGGTGGTGGTGGTTATGTGCCATGGATTCAATTCCGACTCATAGCGAGCAACCCTGCAATGGTTTCAGAGGCTGTAAATCTTCACAGAAGCAGAAAGATTTATCTTTCTCCCGTGGAACTGCTGGTAGTTTCAAACTACTGACCATGAGATTAGCAGCCCGGCTTGTAACCACTGTGCTACCAGAACTACTTTTAGGTAAGTTGTTGTAGTTGTTAAGTGCCGTCAAGTCAGTTCTGACCCATAGCAACCTTATACAGGGTTTCCAAGAAGTAACTGGTGAGCTTGAACTGCTGACCTTGCAGTTCAAACAGCTTTGCAGTCTGGCGCATTAACCCACAGCACCAGGCAAATATTGATATTTACTAATATGGACTCCTGGTGTGGCACTGTAGGATCAGCACTGGACTATAAACCACAAGGTTGGCAGTTCAAACCCACCAGCTGCTTCTCGAAAACCCTAGAAAGGGTCTCTATGAGTCTCAGCTAATAACGACACTTAGCAACAACAACAACATTGTTAATACTAGTAATAATACTAACACCACCACCAATGCATAAAATATGAATCCAACTGCTCCTCACTTAAGGGGTCCTGATCGTATGCTATAGTGGGCTTTGCATTGGGCTGATAACTGCAAGGTCAGGCAGCAGTTCAAATCCACCAGTTACTCTGTGGGAGAAAGATGAGGCTTTCTGCTCCCATAAAGATTCACAGTCTCTGAAACCCTATACAGGTGTCTCCATAGTTAAAATGACTCAATGACACACTACTGCCACCACCACCACCATGCCTGACTTATCAATTTTCTTGTCATCTGGCATATCACATTTATGACAATAGTGAAAAATCTATTATCTGACTATTTTGTACATTAGCGATGCACATGAGGCAGTAAGGAATGCTGAGGGGTGGGGCCAGAGCAATGCTGACTGTGCTACATAAGGTTCTGTGTCAACTTGACTGGGCAATGACTCTCAGTGGCTTGGTAGTTATGTAATAATGTAATTTAGCAGTTATGTAATGATGTGCTCATCCTCCATTTTCACATAACACCTGTTTTCGTATAACAACTTGGTCTTTGGAACCTAACTATGCCAGTAAATGAAGAGTGGGTATATTAAAATATATACGTATGATTTGCTTTGGAAATACACACACACACACACACACACACACATATATGTGATTGTGATTGTGAAGTGCCGTCGAGTCGATTCCGACCCATAGCGACCCTGTACAGGGTTTCCAAGGGTGTAAATCTTTACGGGAGTAGAAAGCCTCATCTTTCTCCCGCGGAGCGGCTGG
>NW_006408563.1:16516421-16538584 GCF_000296735.1 Chrysochloris asiatica | reverse complement strand
ACCAGCCGCTCCGCGGGAGAAAGATGAGGCTTTCTGTTCCCGTAAAGATTTACAGCCTCGGAAACCCTGTACAGGGTTGCCAAGAGTCGGAACCAACTCTCCGGCACATAACAACATATGTATGTATATACATACACATCCAAAACAAGTCATGGCAACAACTGTTCAAAAAGAAAAGATCATGCCCATACTTGAACAATCCTTTAAGATTCCATAAATCTAACATGCTACTCAGCAATAGATCCACGAAATGAATCTCTGCTCTATTCCTCTCATTTTAAAAGATACACTGCTCTAGAAAGACACATTATACCTTTGCCTTCTATGAATATTTATGTTGTTATTTTTAGATTCAATATCTTTTTTCTTTTTAAAAATAGGCAAGAGATTCTCTAAAAGCAAGTACTATTTATAAATTTAAAGTTTAATTCCATCTCCACCTAGGTTGCTGAGTAACTTGAGGTGATTAAAACAAGTAACTACCACCAAGAGGTATTAGTTGTTTCAGAGCAATTATAGAGATGTGCCACAGAAACAAAAAATAACATAGATATGTTGTTGTTAAGCACTGTCTAGTCAGTTCTGACTCCTGCGGGTGGTTGTGGTGGTTGTGGTGGTGGTATGCCACTGCGTTGGTTCTGACTCATAGCATTCCTGTTCAAGGTTTTTGAGGAGTGGCTAGTGGATTTGAACTGCTGACCTTGTGGTAGGCAGTCGAGTTCTGTGATTAGCAGTGTTGTTGTTGTTAAGTGCTGTTGAGTCGATTCCGACCCATCGCAACCTGTATAGGGTTTCCAAGGAGCAACTGGTGAGTTTTAACCACTGACCTTGCAGTTCAAACAACTTTGCAGTCTGACACATTAGCCTACAGCGCCACACCAGGACTCCTGTAAGTGTGATTAGCAGTCAGAGCACTGAAATTCACTTGAGACCTGCACATATTAAGTTGAATGGTACTCACTGAGATGAAAAGAACTTGACCCAGTAAGGAGTGAGCATCAGTGTTCACGTCATCACTGACACTTCTGCAGCCACAGAGCCAACTGCTGTAGGGTGTCGTTGAATCAATTCCAGTCATAATGACCCTATGTCACAGAGTACAATGCCCCCTAGGGTATTCTTGTTATAATCTTTACAGAAGCAGATTTCTGTGTCTTTCCAGCAGTGCTACTGGGTGAGTTTGAACATTTGCACTTCTCAGATAGCAGCCAAGTAAGCACTACCCCAGTTCCTTACATATCACTATCAAGGAGACTTGGATGGTGCTGTAGAATAAGCACTGGACTGCAAGGTTGATTTGAACCACAAGATTGGCAGTTCAAACTCACCAGTTGCTCCTCAGAAAGCTAATATGGATCACTAAGAGTCCGAACCAACTTGATGACACTTAACAACATTACCATCAAGCCAATTCCAATTCCTAGTGACCATATAAGAGGGAGTCCAAGTGTAATGCGGAACAGGGCTGCTAACCACAAGGAAGGCGGTTCAAACCCACCAGTCACTCCTTGGAAACCCTATCCTGGGTCACAGTGAGTCAACTCAACAGTCCTTACTAGCAATTTATAGAAGAGAGGAGAACTGCCAGACTGAGTTTCCAAAGTTGTCAATCTTTACAGAAGCAGATTGCTACATCTTTCTTCTGTGGAGCAACTCATGAGTTTGAACTGCTAACCTTTTGGTAATCAACTAAGCACTTAAGCACTGTACCACCAGGATTTCCGGGGTCTGGTAAAGTGAGAATCCTTAAACAGATTTAGCTTGTGGTAACTTACCACTGTGAAAGTCTTTCTTCTACTCTAAAATCTATCCTCATAACTGTAACTACTACTTGCTGTGGTTATTAAAATTGGGTATATGGGCCATTCTTACATACAAAACTTCAGTGTTGCAAAACTTGGCATTAAAAAGCTTATATACAGAAATAGATGTCAGTCTACTTGTGTGATTGAGATATTACAGCATATTCGTTTTGTAAGGAAAAACATAAGAAACTATGGGAAAGGACATTTAAAATAACAAGATGGTTATCATTTTACATTTTTACTTAAAAAGACAAAGTTCAAAGATTCTTAATATTTCAATTTAGGACCAAGAAGAATCATTTGAGAAAAACATCATAGATTAATTATTTCATAATTCTTGAGAGGAAATTGTTGTTATGTGCCGCGGAGTTGGTTCCAACTCATAGCGACCCTGCACAGGGTTTCTAAGGCTGTAAATCTTTATGGGAGCAGAAAGCCTCATCTTTCTCCCACAGAATAGCAGGTCGTTTCGAACTGCTGACCCTGAAGTTAGCAGTCTGATTTGTAACCACTATGCTACCAGAGCTCCTTTGAGAGGGAGAGGGGGAGGTATTTGACATATAAGAGGGGAGTCAAGAAAACAGCATCTTTTCTAAAAATTAAATTAAATTCTAAGCCTATTACATGAACTTAAGAACAAATTACATAGCATTATTCTAATTTTCCATGGCATTTCCTATTATTCTCTCTTAATAGAGGGAACAATCCTTAACCCTCTAAAATGTAGCTTCAACCGACTTACCTCCACTAAAATGATCCTCTCAAGATTTACCCACTACTTCTTCCTAGGAAGCAAACATACTTACCTAGTGCTATCTTGTTTCTGTGCATTTACTGTGAATGCTATCCCTCCCCGGGTTCTATTTGCTCTCTCAACAATCTCTTCTCACTAAAGTCCTCTTCATTCAAGGTTCAACTTAAATACTACCTATACTATAAAAACTTGCCAAATATTCCAACTCAGAATGAAATCATTCTGCACTGAATTCTTCCCAACTCTAAGCCAGTGCTTGCTAGGACACATGCTCTTCTAGAATACAGATCAGAGACATTCGGGGTAAAACAGCAGTATCTAAGGGAGGGTCATTAATGGGGTTTACAGAGAAGTGCATAATTGTATGCAAATGTCTGCACCTGATTTCACTTCCAGTTCAAGGTGAAAGTTACATATCTTGTTAAAGATATTTTTTAAAACCCAATTCTGATGACCATAGCTGATCTGTAAGAGTACAAATCCACATTAACAGAAAACTCATGGTAGAAAAACAGGTTGAAAACTCAGAACAACTCTGGTTTAAGGCAGAAGCAAACATTTTGGGGCAGACTACACTGCAATGGTCAGAAACAACATTGTTGTTGTTGTTGTTGTGTGCCATTGATTCAGTTCTGACTCATAGCCATCCTGTGTAGGGTTTCCTTGGAGTCTTTGTGTGTCTGTCAACCTTGTGGTACATCATCCACTGCTTATCCTACAGTCCCACAGCAGGACTCCCAAGAATAAAATGTTATACTCTAAAACTATACCCAACAATGTAGAGCTCCTCTGCTGAGCCACCATGGGAGTGAGTGATTAGCAGTGCTTTAAGAAAAGATGAGACACCAACATCAATCCTACAGCATATTCTTTGTAAGTCATTAGAGTAAGGTTTTAGCCATTATCAACAAATCCCAGATTAATAAAACTCTTTTGTAATTCTATATGGTTCTTGCTTCTCTACCTAACTAGATCTGGGTTAGCAAAGTAGCAATAACCCGATGACCAGCATCCATCCCATACTTCTGGCTTAGTGTGCTGTATGTCCATTTTATTTTATAGATGTTTATAGATTCCATGTCACTGCTGGCTTTTAATTATATTATAAACTTCTAGAGGTTTATAACTGCAAGTTTTTATCTTCCTCAACATCACAAGTTAAGTAATATTATATGTGAATTGTGGTCATTATAATCTTAATTATTACTGGTTTTTTCTTCCATTTGTAATCACTTTATTATCTAATTTGATGCTAATCATAGTACCAGAAGCTGGACAGGACAGGTCACTAACCCTCATTTTAAAGGAAACTGAGGTTCAGAGAAGTCAGATCAGATAGCTTCTGACTGATCCAGGAAGCCCACTCCAACAGCAGCACAATTTTCTGAATGCCATCAAATTAACAATGCCAAATAATAACAACAACCAAAAAACAAAATCAAAATTAGACAAAAATATTCCTAGGCTATAAAACATCTGGTTTTCATTATGAAAGCCTATTTTTTTTTCTTCCACATATATTACTCCCATGAGCACACACTAATGACCAAACCCAGCCAACAACCAGAGGCACATTAAACAGTCATATTTTAATACTACTGACACATATTTCTTGCATAAATATACATAAAACATTTATATTAACAATGTTACCAGATCCCAAATTACCTTTGATTTTCACACTTCTGAAACAAGCAAAAGTTTAAGGAATGAACTTGGGAACATTAGAAACAAGCAGAAATTTTCTTTTGCCAATGGCTCAACGCTTTCTTTACTTATATGCTGTATTCCAAAAAAGGCAAATCAAGCTATGTCCTGTCTCATAAGTGGAAATCCTAGGCCTCAGATCCAACAGATATATATAGATGTTAATTAATCACAATCCCATAAGGACAAACCTAGATAAAATTAATCTTAGCTTAATTGCCAGGCTCAACATTATAAAATTAAAATAATTATGACAACCAAGTAATTGAACAAAATGCTGACTAAAAGATACTATGGAATTTTGAAGGAAAGAACTTTCCAAATGTAATCAACTATCTCTGCAAAAAAGAAACCATTACATGTTTGATATCAAATCCGGTTTAGAATGATACAGTGCAACGTGCAAGAGTGAAGAATCAGAGATCTAGAAGTTAAAGGTGAATCTTGACCTTCCTGTAATCCAAATTATTAATTTTTTGAACAGTTTTGCTGAGACATAAATCAAATACTGTACAATTTACCCACTTAAAACTGTATAATCCACTGGTTTTCAGTATATTCACAACAATGTGCAACCATCAGCACAATCACATTTTAGAATATTTTTGTCCCCTTAAAAGAAACTCCATACCCATTAACAGTCACTCCTCATGCTGGCTCCCAGTCTTCACCACCCCCACTGCCCCTGAGTAATTCTGACTCATAGCAACCCTATATAGGGTGTCCTCCCTCCCTATCATCTGCTTTCTATTTCTATAGATTCCCTTCTTCTGGGCTTTCACATGAATGAATCATCTAGTGATCTTTGGTGACTAGTTTCTTTCATTTAAGTACATGTTTTTAAGGTTTATCCATTTAGAAAGATGTATTATATTGTTGCATAATAATCCATTGAGTGAATCTACTCCATTATATTTATTGGACATTTGGGCTATTTTTGCTTTTGAATTAATATGAATAATGCTGCTATGAACATTTGTGTACAAGTTTTTGTGTGGTTGTACATTCTCATTTCTCTTGGTTACACGAGGAAGCTTCAGAAATGTTGTAGAAAATGAAATGATAAGGGAATTTTCCATGACTTTTTGGAAGCTCCCTCCTATACATCAGAGTGGAATTGCTGGATCATGTGGCATCTCTTTTTAACACTGAAGAAACTGCCAAGCTGTTTCCCCGATAGCTGTACCAGTCTACATTCTCAAATTTAGAAGAATGAGCATTTCTCCATATCCTCGCTAACACTCGCTATTGTCTGTCTATCTTATTACAACCATTTTAGTGGGTGTGAGATAGTAACACATTGGGGTTTTGATTTCCATAGAGTAATGGTTACGAGTCGGGCTGCTAGTATCAAAGTCAGCAGTTCAAAACCAGCAGTTCCTAGGGAGAAAGATAAGGCTTTCTATTCCCATAAAGATTTACAGCCTCAGAAAGCCCACACAGCATCTCTGTGAGTTGGAACAGACACCATGGCACATCACCACCACCACCAATGACTAATGACATTTATTGAATAGTCTTTTCAACAAATATTAAGTGCCGCAGATTTGATTCCAACTTATAGCGACCCTGTATAAGGTTTCTGAGGAGCAACTGGAGAGTTTGAACTGCTGACCTTGTGGTTCAACTGACCTTGTGGTCTAGTGTTAATCCTATGTTGTTGTTGTTAAATGCCTTCAAGTTGGGTGCGACCCATGGCGACCATGCATAGGGTTTCCGAGGAGTGGCTGGTGAGTTTGAACCGCCAACCTTGACTCACTTTGCAGTCCTTCGCATTAACCCACAGTGCCACACCAGGAAAACTGGCTATCAACATGTAAAAGAATGATGTTCTTTATCTCACACAGTACAAAACTTTTATTCAAAATGAATCACAGATCTCTGTATAGGTATAAGAGATAAAACCATAAAACTCTTAGAAGAAAACACAGGATTAAATCTTTGTGAATTTGGGTTAGGTAATGTTTTCTTAAATATGATACCAAAAGCAAAAATTGCAAAATTAAGTACAGATAAACTGTACTACACCAAAGTTAAAAATGTATGAACTACAACAATACCATGAGAAAAATGAAAACTCACAGAATGGGAGAAAATATTTGGAAACCAGATACATATGTTAAGGAACTAGCATCAAAATTATTTTAAAATAAATAAATGAATAAACTGTTGTAACTCAGTAATATAAAAATAACTAACCCAATTAAAAATTGGGCAAAGCATTTAATTAGAAATTTCTCCAAAGAGTAATCGACAAATGGCCAATAAACCTATGAAAAGATGATAACCGTTATTGTACAGATGAGGAAACTCAAGACTCAGAAAGTTTAAATTATGTCTCCAAAAACAGTTTTACATATAATTAAAGCTTTCGCAGACAAATACCTGGATTTATAGCCAAGGGTTTACTTTTACACAATTAACTTTAACTGAGCCTTGGTTTCTTCATATATGTTGTTGTTGTTATTGTTGTCAAGTGCTGTCAAGTCAGTTCCAACTCCTAGTGACCCTATGTATATAGGGTTTCTGAGGAACAGCTGATGGGTTTGAACCACTGACTTTGCAGTTCAAGCCGACCTTGAGATCCAGTGCGTTATCCTGCAGCACCACACCAGGACTCTTTACCTATGTTGTTAAGTGCCACTGAGTGGATTCCAACGCATACTGACCCTGTATAGGGTTTCCAAGGAGCAGCTGGTGAGCTTGAACCACCGACCTTGTGGTTCAAACTGACTTTGCAGTTTGTCACATTAGCCCACAGCACCACACCAGGACTCCACCTATAGTAAGACTTATTTCACAAGACTGTTTTGAAAATTAAATGAGCTAATATTACACCTAAAAAGCCTGACAGGTAAAATGCCCTCAACACATGTGAAATCCATTCCCTTCTTTTATACCACAAATCTCCAGCATAGGTCTCTATGGGAATTAAAAATGAAGCTGTGTATGTATTTCTGATGGCATGTCCTCTGTTAGAATATCTATGATATAATAAATACCTAGATGTGTGTCTCAGCCTGGAAGGATGCCAGTAATCCTAGTATCTGGTCTGGAACTCCTCTCCTAGGAATGATAAAGGTCCATTTAGTTAGCTCTTATTTGCAAAGACAATACCTCTCTGTAGAATGGTAGTTAAGAGTAAGGTTACTAGATTTTGAATACTGGTTTCCCTCTTTGCTTGCTAACATATTACATAACGTCCCTAAATTTCAGTACAATGTGGGTAATAATAATACCCACCTCATACATTCCCATTAAGTACAGATAAGACAATCTGTGGGATTGTCTGTGTGGTGCAGTGAACTATCTAGTCTCTCTTCTAGCTACAGTCTGTAACTCCCGCCAAACAACGTTTCTGCCATACTGGCTTTGGATAAGACAAGAAGAAGAAGATACCAATAGGATGATATGATTCAGCTGTGGATACCAGCAGACTTCATTGTAATTGTAAAAACTTGAAACTCCAGCACGGGTTTAAAATGAGCCATCTCAGAAGCAGGAGGGAGGATTGCACTACCAACATAGAAGAAGAATCAGGAGTGGAGCACATCCTTTGGAGCCCAAGATTAAACCTCATTCTGGTGTGGCGCTGTAGATTAATGCGCCAGACTGCAAAGCTGTTTGAACTGCAAGGTCAGCAGTTCAAGTTCACCAGCTGCTCCTCGAAAATCCTACACAGGGTCGCTATGGGTCGGAACCAACTCGACGGTACTTCACAACAACGTCCACAACCACAACCACCCAGGAACAGAAAACTTTGACACTGGAGGAGCGGCAGAGGACCAGCAGCAGCCGCACCAAGAACCAGAGCAGCAGAGCAGTGGTCTCCACAGCCCAAGGAGCAAATCAAGCTGAGTGACTCTGGGTAGGAACTTGCTTGTAGAGTGCGGTACCTCAGGCACTTAGGTGGGGGAGCTGGAGCAGAGCAGAGCACTATCAGCAGTTGACTCGAACAACCAAGCCCTGAGTATTTCTGACCCCCAAACGTATAACCTGTTAACTTTCCTAATAAACCCAGTACTCAGTATGGTGTCTGAGTTCTGTGTGGCCACTAACTACAATGAGATATTGAACCCAAATGAGGAGTAAAGAGGGTTGTGACAGGAACCCTGATACAGGGTTGCTGCTGTTGTTATAATCCGTTGAGTCAGTTCTGACTCTCTATAGGGTTGCCAAGGAGCAGCTGGTGAGTTTGAACCGCTGACCTTGTGGCTCAAACTGACTTTGTAGTCAAATACCACACCAGGACCACCTGATACAGGGTATGAACTTAATAAATCTAAGTCTCAGCACCATCATTACCATAATCCTACCCAGCAAGGCCTGATAATCTGTTCATAGTCTTTAATTAATGGATATTTTTTTAAACAGTATTTTGCTGCTTTATGTGAGTTAAGGACATTCCCCCACCACCCACAAACACAGCATAACAGATCTAGAATCCTGTGAAATTTCACCCCATTAAAACCCATGGCCTTACATAAGTACAAAACAAAAGGGTCTCTTCCAAAACTGAAGGTAGCTAAAGTGCAATGCAAATATAATCACTACCTTGTTCAAACACGTAATGTGAAAAACCCAGAACAACATGTACATGAACAGAGGTCAAACGGGGCAAGTCTAGAAACTACTTCTACTGAGCCTGCAGGAGGGGAGAGTTGGGATGGGCAAGAAGCTTGGCAACTTGTCCTTCATTTGTACAAAACACAGACTACTGACTAATTTGGAAACTACATGTGACAAGTTTCATTCATAACACCTTTTTTGAGCATTGGGGTGGTGGTGGTGGTGGTGGTGGTGTGCTGTGGAGTCAGTTCCAACTCATAGCAACCCTGTATAGGGATTCCAAGGCTGTAAATCTTTGCAAGAGCAGAAAGTCTCAACTTTCACCCTCAAAGCAACTAGTAGATTCAAACTGCTGACTTTGTGGTTAGCAGCCCAACTTGCATAATTCAGGACACTACCAGGGGTACTTGAGCACTGGGCTTGCTGTTGTTAAGAGCCATCAAGTCAGTTCTGACCCATAGCGACCCTGTATAGGGTTTCCGAGGAGCAGCTGGTGAGCTTGAACTGCCAAGCTTGCGGTTCAAACTGACTTTGCAGTCCAGTGCATTAACCCACAGTGCCACAGAGGAGGGTAATTCAAGGACAAAGAACAAAAAGCAAACAAAAAAAGTCTCTCCCAGAAGGGGATCATTGGCTAGGAAGAAAAAACATGTTAATACAACTATACCATGAGATATACTGGGATAAATGGCCTAAGCTATTACAAGCAAAATTACGTGGGAATTTAAGAATGGGACTAATTACTTATGACTGGGGAGCTAAGGAGCAACTAATTCAACAGGTTGCCCTTAGGTTATACATACAAAAGCACCCACCTCCTTGACTGGAATAAGAGTTTCTACCAGAGGTTCCCATGTTGTTGTTAAGTGCTGTCGAACTGGTTCCGACTCAAAGCAACCTTGCACAGGGTTTCATAGGGGTGGCTGGTGGGTTTAAATCACCAACCTTTTTCCAAAATGGATCTATTGGTTCTTTTGGCAGCCCATGGTACTTTGAATATTCTCCTCCAACACCATAACTCAAAAGCATCAATTCTTCTACGGTCTTCTTTATTCACTGTCCAGCTTTCGCATGCATATGAGGTTATTGAAAATACCATGGCTTGGGTCAGGCGCACCCTAGTCCTAAAGCTGACATCTTTGCTCTTCAACACTTCAAAAAGGTCTTGTGCAGCAGATTTGCCTAATGCAATACGCCGTTTGACTTCTTGACTGCTGCTTCTGTGAGTGTTGATGGTTGATCCAAGAAAAATGAAGTCCTTGACAATGTCAATCTTTTCTCCGTTGATATGAATGTTGTTTATTGGTCCAGTGGTGAGGATTTTTGTTTTCCATACCGAAGGCTGTGCTCTTTGATCTTCATCAGCAAATGTTTTAAGTTCTCTTCACTTTCAGCAAGCAAGGTTGTATCATCTGTATATCACAGGTTGTTAATGAGTCTTCCTCCAATCCTGATGCCATGTTTTTCTTCTTACACCCCAGCTTCTCAGATTATTTGCTCAGTATAAAGGTTCAATGTTGTTGTTAAGTGCCGTTGAGTCAATTCCAACCCATAGCGACCCTGTATAGGGTTTCTAAGGAGTGACTGGTAAGCTTGAACCACCAACCTTGTGATTCAAACGACTTTGCAGTCCAGCACATTAACCCACAGCACCACACCAGGACACCCAGGTTCAATAAGTATGGTGAAAAATACAACCTTGTCACACACCTTTTTTAATTTTTAGAACATTCAGTGTTCCCATGTTGTGTTTAAACAACTGCTTCTTGGTCCAGGTACAGATTCCTCATGAGCACAATTAAGTGTTCCAGAATACTCATACTTCACAATGTTGTCCATAGCTTGTCATAATCCATACAATCGAAAGCCTTTGCATAGTCAGTAAAGCACAGGGAAACATCTTTCTGATATTCTCTGCTTTCAGCCAAAATCCATCAGACATCAGCAATGATATCCCTTGTTCCACGGCCTCTTCTGAATCCGGCTTGAACCTGTGGAAGTTCTCTGTCAATGTATGATTGTAGCCATTTCTGTATTACCTTTAGCAAAACTTTACTCGCATGGGATATCCAAGAGATTGTCCTACGATTTCTGCATTCTGTTGGGTCACCTCTCTTTGGAAAGGGCACAAATATGGATCTCTTCCAATCAGTCGGCCAGATAGTTGTCTTAGCATCCTGCAAAGCCCTTCCTATACTTCATGACAGCTGCTAGAAGGTATCCATTCATCTGACTCACTGATGAGAGGCAGGTTTAGAACACACTCTGGAGTCAGACTCCCTACATTCAAACCCAATTTTATCACTTACAACTTATGGGACCTTGATCAATTCACTTAACCATACTGTGCCTCAGTTTCCTCATCAAAAATATAGACAGAAATAAAACCTATAAATCAATTTACATGCTTGCAACAGTGTTTGGCATATAGTTAGGACTACATGTGACAAAATGCTAACTTTTCTCATTGTTAGCACAATGATATGCACAGAATAGGCATTCAAAAATGTGCTGGATGACTACATAAATGAAGACCCAAAAAAGATGTGTGCTTGAGAAGATAAGCTGGAGTAACATTTTATAAGCCTGGAGAGTTAAACTAGAGAATGTTCCTCTTAAGGATAATTTCTTTTCATATAGATGGGGACTTGGACAAATTATGTCACGTCAATTCTAGAAGTCGGTCTAAAATGAGAAAATATGAGAAAACAAGTTTGCAGTGTTTAGTAGCTTTTAATGTTATGTTAAAATAGAAAAAAAAAAATAAATCCCTTTAAAACATCTAGAAGCAAAGTAATTCATTAAAAAAAATACAATAAAAGGACTAAAACTTCAAGACTGGACAAAAACCTATTAAGTGCCTGGAAGATGGGAGCTAGGACTCCTGCCAAGAGTCATCAGAAGCAATGCAGTCAAACCAGACACATCCTTGCCTTTCTCAAACATTCTTTTAAGTTAAAATTGGAGTTGAGTGGAAGCCAGTCACTTGAGAGAGAAGCACATGGAGGACCACAGGGAGATAACTGGTTCTGTTAAGGTGTCTATTGTTAAACATCATCGAGTTGGTTCCAACTCATAGTGACCCTGTATAGGGCTTCTGAGGGAGGAGCAGCTGGTGGGTTTGAATTGCAGACCTAGTGGTTAACTGAAAGTCTCAAAGTCTTTATGCAAGGAGAGCCATCAGGCCAAAGTCAGACACTTTCAGGCTTGTCTGACACCATCTTGTCCAAAACACAGGTCTTTCCAAGTCTTTCAGGAAAAGCCAAGCAGCACTCAGTTCTTTACAATGTCTAAAACTTCAAAGAAATTTAAACTTCAACCTCCAAATTAGTCAAACCGGCTACGGAAAAAGACATTTGGATAGTCAAATTACCCACGTAACCCAGATAATGTTTACCCTGTTGGAGTCCTGGTGTGGTACTGTGGGATAAAGCACTGGACTGCAAGGTTGGTTTGAACGACAAGGCTAGTGGTTCAAACTCACCAGCCACTCCTTGGAAACCATATACAGAGTCACTATGAGTCAGAACTGATTGGACAGCACTTAATAACAACAAGCATCAAAACTATTTAAAAATTGCTATAATATTTTCATCAATTCTTAAATAGTATCATAAATTTATTTATCTAGGTTTGTTGTTAAGTGCTACTGAGCTGGTTCCAGCTCGTAACGAACTTGTATAGGGTCTTCGAGGTGGGTTTGAATTGCCGACCTTGGGGTTAACAATCCAGGGCTTACCTTAAAGCAGCACCAGCTCTCCAAAGTAATAATAATAAAAAGCGTAGCTAAGGAAAATCTTATAAAGGGGTATAACCAGACTTTCTGGAGGCGCTGTCTACAAAGAAGTGCAGAAGTGACTGCTCTGTGTAAGCATTACGCAGTCTCATCATCAGTGAATCTATGTGTCTTGTATGATATGCTAACAAAATCAGGGTTCTGAACCAGCAAGACCGAGGCCCCAAACCATGCAGTGTTCAAAAGACACGCACTGTGAAGCCACTTAGTGATTAGTTAGCCATCTTCTCCAAACAAGACAATAACTTTTTATTCATATTTCTATAACACTAGCTGCATGACTGGAAAGGAAGAAGTGCCACTGTCTAAGAAACCTTTTCTCCAATCAGCAGGAAATAATGAAAAATTATAGGTAGAAGACTCGTGAGAGAAGAGAGAATGCTTCACCAACCAAGTTCCCGCACACCTCTTTCCACTCCATTCAACCACTTTCTAATGGGAAGTGTGCTTGTTCACGTTTCATTTGGACCAGATCATGGAACATGCACCTTACAGAGCTTTCAGCCCTCACCTGGAGGGTAGAGCCATGTGCCAAAGCCACAGGCATCCCGCAGTCCATAGAAGCCCCCTACAGCAACTGCCCCAGGTTACCTTGCCCTGATGGTCGTGTTTCATTTCCCAGCCCCTTGGCAGTTCCAGCTGTTTGTTTGCAAACATGTTAAGGAATCCCACAAGGTCCCGATTATGCTGGTAACGTTCAAAGTGGTGGGTGTCCCGCCGGACTTTGGTGATCATGTGCTTCAAACACGTGTTGTTTGTAAACATGCGGTAGGCACTCTGAAGAAAAGGATGAAGAACAAAATGTTAATCTGCTTGTGACATACAAAAGCAACATACAGGCCATATTTTTCTATATGTTTAGATGTGTATATAGCCTGTGTTTACAGGCTTCTCTTCACCCACAAGAGCAAAATACCTTCCTTAAAATATCAAGAGTACAGAAAATAAAAAATAAGGAATCCTGAGGTGGTACTGTAGGATAAGCACTTGACTAACTACAAAGTCAGTTTGAACTACAAGGTCAGTGGTTCCAACTCACCAGCCACTTCTTAGAAACACTATACAGGGTTGCTATGAATCAGAAAAGACTTGGCAGCACTTAACAGAAATTAAGGTGGTCTTCATTGACAGTGATGGCTAGTTTTCTAAAGACCAAAAGATGCAGTGGAGTCTCACTCTCTAGAGGACATTAGGTTATAACGAGAGTATCAGGCAAAACCATACAGAATCAAAACTGTACCATGGTGGAGACAAACATAAGCCCCTTCAGTGAGTCTGTTTTTCTTCCAGCATCAGAACACATCACTGGTTCTTTGGGCATTAGATAATGAAATTGGCCTGCATGTAGGGGCAACTTGTATAAAAATTCCTTGCTATTTATTCAAGTATTAGAGGTACGTGCAGTGAGACAAGCTGCTCTCACTGAGAGTCCACTCAATGGGCAGTGACTCAGTTAGATTAAAATTTTCATCTCACACCTTCTTAGAAGTAGAAGCTCAGTGAATAGAATGGCAAGGCCGACTGCCTGGACTTAGAAACCACACTATATTTTGTTGTTGAATTTATATGAGTGAAATTCACATTTACCCACTATGCCACCAAATATCCCTGGGTATTTGCACTTGACAGCTAATCTATAGACTGGCAGTTCAAAACCACTCCGTGGTATAGTAAAAGAAAAGGCCCAGTGATCTTTACCAAATTATACCATGGTTAATTTATATCATTGAATTATATCATAATTCAATGATGAGAGTTGAAAAAACCTTATGGAGAAGTTCTACTCTATGTAACACATGGGGCTACCATAAGTAGGAATCAGCTCAAGGGCCATTTGGTTTATACCACCCCACAAAATGACTCTTTTGTCAAAAACATCAGTCTTCATCTCTATGATACTGACATAAGAATCCCAAAGTTGATCACCTCCCATGGGTTACACAAATGAATCAGTCAAGAAGTCTTTATTAAGCACTGGTGTGGTACTGGAGGATCAGTGATTCAAACTGACCAGCTGCTCGTTGGAAACCTCAGATAGAGTCACTTTGAGTCAGAACCAACTCGATGGCACTTAACAATCACAAGCATGTGCCAAACAATAGCAATAGCTAGTCCCTTGAATTATCAGAAGGAAAATGATGTTCATGAAAATGAGCTAACCTAGATGATCTATCCAAGAATTCTGATCTCCTCAATCAAATGGAAGAGATCTGAACCCTTCGTTACCTCTAGTATCTCAGGGATTCTAGACTAAATCTACACGTCTTCAGGTTTTCAGTGTTATGGGATGAGTTCTGTTATTTCTATTTAAGATAGTCAAGGAACACCACCTGCCTCCGTTGCCAAAAACCAAAAACCAAAACCCAGGGTTGCTGGAATTCACTTCATTCTAATAAATATTTACCATGTTTGTTATGCCCAATACTGTGCTTGTTATTAGGGATAAAAGAGGATGTAAGACGTACAGACAGTCAACTCTGGTAGCATAGTGATTACGAATCGGGCTGTGAACCTGAAGGTCAGCAGTTCAAAACTACCAACTGCTTCGCAGGAAAAACATGAGGCTTTCGGCTCCCGTAAAGATTTACAGCCTCAGAAACCCTGTACAGGGTCACTATGGGTCCGGAACTGACTCAATGGCATTTAACAACAACAACAAGGGCAATCAACATTACTTGTCTTTCCAAGGTCCCTCAAGATGTGTCTGTCACATCCAAACCAAAACATTTATTGCTGGTATGAGGCCTTCTAGAGTTTTCTTCCTTTTGGCACAATAAGCACAATTGGCAGTGCTTGAAACAGTGTGTCTGTGAGTGACTGCAAGGATCAGAGAACCTATATGACCTCATTTGGAATGAGAAAGGCACTTTGTTAGTGTATACTACTGAGATTTGTGGGTCACTGTCCTCGAAGCATACCTCCAGGTACTTAATTAGGGAAGCTAGGCTTGCTAGTCCATAGAACTATGTCTGAGTGCCTTTGGGCAGACTTGTAGTGGAGTCGAGTGCTCTCTGGGCATTTATCAGCAGCCCTTAAACGGCTTTGTAAGGTTGCCTAAGCAGGGCAAAGGTCAAGGGACCTCATCACTGAGAGGCCAAGAGCCAGAAGTAGGCCTGCATGTGGGCACAGCAGGGAAGAGGCTGCCCTGATTGGAAGAACTGTACACTGAGCATTTCTAGTCCCTCATTGTAACTTGTCAACTTCCCCAATAAACCCCATATTCATGAGTACTCCATCTGAGTTCTGTGTGGCCAATTGTAATGTATTATCAAACCAGTAGAGAAGTTCTGTGGAGGGATGGTTGGTATCAGCCTGACCTTAGTCCCATAAGAATCATTCTTGGGTTGATGTGGAATTTGATTCTGCTTCCCCGTTTTGAAGTCAGGTTTCCTAAGGAGGTCAGACACTGGCTTCCACACCAGTTTTTTGTTTTTTCCACAAAGGGACTGTCATGAATTGGAGGTTGACTTGATGGCAGCTGACAACAACAACTCCAATCTGACCACTTAATGAGAGGAGGTTTCATAGGCTGTGGCAGTTAGAAGGTTGAGAGCAGAGATTTAAAGCAGGTAGGGGTTCCAGACAATTAGAGCTCAAGAGAGAGTAAGAAAGAGACACTATGAATGCTAAGAAGGAGTTTCATAAAAGAAGTTGGAGGTTGTCAGAGACAGACTTTAGCTAACTAATAGTCTAGCCTACAACTGACGTGTGGCGCTGTGGGTTAATGCGCTGGACTACAAAGTCGGTTTGAACCGCATGGTCGGTGGTTCAAGCTCAGTAGCTGCTCCTTGGAAACCCTATACAGGGTCGCTATGGGTCAGAACCGACTCAACAGCACTTAACAACAACAATAATGGCTGACCGTGCCTTGGAGTTCTAAGTATAATCAATCAGTCAGAGATGTTTCTTTTCTGCATTTGGCTCCATGTGGCTGATACAATTTCCCATAAGCCATTTCAAGCTTAGAGGCTTCAGACCACACTAACTTGTGTGAAAATGGTAACAAGCTTTCAAATTTTATTCCTTAATAAGTCTGTAGGATAAGTGCTGCACTGCTAACCACACTGTCAGCTGTTCAAACCCACCAGTCGCTCCTCAGAAAACCCATGCAGTATTGTTATGAGTCGGCATCGACATGATGGCACTTAACAACAACAAAACAAGTCTCTTTGGGGCCAAATTATTATGAAATGATTCTGTGGGATAATCATCACATAAGCTGTTGTTCTAAATATGTATTATCTTCTTCTCTCTCACTTTTCTCCCTTACCCCCATTAAAATAATAGGCCACATCTTTATCTAGAGCAGGAGAAATGCTCCTCAGCTTGCTTAAGAAAAGCAGAACTTCATTAGTCCCAGTAGTAGTGGCAATTAGGTCTCAGCCTCAGGTGGGTTTAACCACTTAAGTAGTCCCCTCAGGCTAGACAGCCCATTAAGCACAGGAACCTTAAGGTTGGTCTTATAATTAATTATGCCCTTTCATCTTCCTCTTTTCCACTCAATGAGACATGTAACATAGCGCCAAATTCAACTGATGTTTGAAAAATCATCTATCAAAGTAAATTCAGTATAAGAAAGATTTTCCTCATTAGTAACTATCAAGCAAACTTTAGAACTTTCAAGCCTGAATAATATGAACCTAGTTGCTAGGTCTATCTATAAAATACATAAGGCAAACAGGAACATCCCTCCAGATTACTTATTTTTATTTAAAAAAATACTTTCGAATATGTATGTAAGTGTCTATAGTTCAGGAAGGATAATTCTCCAGTTCATACAGAAGTACAGTGAGGATTCTAGTCTCAGCTCTGTCACTTGTGGTGATGGTGGGGTGCCATGGAGTCGGTTCCGACTCATAGTGACCCTACATAGGGTTTCCGAAGCTGTAAATCTTTACGGGAGCAGAAAGTCTTATTTTTTTCCTACTGCAGAATGCTCATAGACAGAGCCAAAGAAAGTCACCAATTTCTGCTTGTTTTAATTTGCTCAGCTGAGAAGATGGAATAGTAATAACTATTTTCTTCCTTCAAGGAGCTCTGGTAGCGTAGTGGTTACGAATCGGGCTGCGAACCTTAAGGTCAGCGGTTTGAAACTACCAGCCGCTCCACGGGAGAAAGATGAGGCTTTCTACTCCCGTAAAGATTTACACCCTCGAAAACCCTGTACAGGGTCGCTATGGGTCAGAACTGACTCGATGGCATTTAACAACAACAAATTTTCTTCCTTCATAGAACTGTGAGATTCTAATCTAATGGGACAAAGGTTGAAAAAGTGCTTTGAAGAGGCAAAAAATAACTTTAAGAACACAAAGGAGAAGTAAAATAAGATATGGTAAGTGCCGTTGAGTCAGCTCCAACTCATAGCGATCCTGTATAGGGTTTCTGAAGAGCCTCTGGTGAGCTTGAACTGCCAATCTTGTGGTTAAAACTGACTTTGCAATCCATCACATTAACCCATAGTGCCACACCAGGACTCCAAAATAGCAGTGACAAATAACTATCTTTTTTGTTGTGTGCCATTGAGTCCATTCCAACCCATAATGACGCTGCATGACAGAGTAAAACTGTACCATACAGTTTCCTGGACAGACTGTCTGGTCTTTTCTCCCATGGAGATATTTGTGGGATCAAGCCACCGGCATTTGGTTAACAGTCAAGTGCTTAACCATTGTGCCATCAGAGTTCCTTAAAAGAACAGATAGCAGTGTAATGATATGACAAATAAATGATAGCAGGGAATTGCTGTCTTCTTTTCATCTTTGAAGATGCTGGGCAAGAATCCCACTTTTTATTAACTGAAGAAGAATCTCATAACCTTTCATTGATTTTGTGCTAATAAATCCTATGCTAAGCCCGAGGACACAGATATGAGCAAGGCCTAGTTGCTCTAAAGGATGGAAAAGGAAAATTATAGGTGGAGGTGGGAAAGAAGAGGTCCACTGGGGACAAAAAGGGGAGACCCTAGATTTCCACGGCAGTGAAATTCTGAAACAAACCACCAAGCTGAGCATGGAAATGGGCCCAAGAGCTGAGAAACACTGAACAGGTAGGATTAGAATGAAAGACAAATTTTGTTTTCATGGAAAGAGAGGAGTTTTTAAAGGAAACAGAGACATTGACAAAGCTGCCGGATAAGAGAAAGACATTTATGTTCTTCCTCTGGGGGTTAGTGTTCTAACTGGAAGAGGATGATCCTTTTCAGTGGGTGGGTGTGGGTTTTTTTTTGTTTTTATTTCTGTCTTATAGAAAAGCAAATGAATCTGTTCGAGATGAAACAAAAGTAGATTCTTGTTGCTGTTGTTAAGTGCCATGGAGTCGATTCTGACCCACAGTGACCCTGTATAGGGTTTCCAAGGAGCAGCTGGTGAGCTTCAACCACTGACCTTGCAGTTCAAATGACTTTGTAGTCTGACACATTAGTCCACAGCGCCAAGGAGAAATAGGATCTATTTTGTAACGCACTCTAACAACAATGTGCATGGGACAGAGTGATAAGGCAATACAGCTAGGCGATAATTTTAACTAGATAATAAAGCTCCTAGAAATGATTTTGAAAGGACATAAAAGTTTCCTTCTCCGATGACATCAGTTAAAATTTGCCTTTGTAATTATTCTTTCTCTATTCCAAAACTCCTTTCCCAAGCCTCCTTCTTGGTTGTTTTTGTTTTTCATCATCTCCGTAGCAAGAAATAAGTGTGTTGTGGCTCCGTATGATAAGCACTGGACTATAAACTTCAAGTTTGGTGGTTTGACCTTACCATCAACTCCATGGGAAAAAGATGGGGCTTTCTGCTCCCACAGATTTACAGCTTCGAAAACTCTACATGGAGTCACAATACATCTGAACCAACTCAGCAGCACTTAACAACAACATACATTATTCAAAGAGCCCTGGGGCAAAATGGGTAAGGCTGCTAAATAAAAGACTGGTGGTTCAAATCCACCAGCTGCTTTGCAAGAGGAAAGTCCTGGCAATCTGCTTCAGCAATGATTACAGTCCTGAAACCCCTCTGAGGCAGTTTTACTTTGTCCTGCAGGCTAACTGTGAGTCAGAATTGACTCAGTGGCACACAACAACAATATAGATCATCCACTAAATAAAATTCATAAACAAAATCAAGAAATGTTTCCGTATATAGTTGCTGGGATATGGAAACTACCGTCTTACACAGTCTATTTTCATATTTTTAATGATAAAAGTTTTGATATCTAAAAATGTAAAAATAAGAAAAATGGAGATAAAATGTTAGTTTATTAAACAAAACTGATCACAGCTATCAAATCATCTATTTTTCAATAGAAGAAATTATGACTTATAGTTTTGTGATTTGGGAGCAATATTTTTCTTCATTATTAGGAGAAATTGTTTATCTTGAGACAATTTGGAAGAAATTTTATTCTAACCAGCAGAGGGCAGTAGAATATATCATAAAGGAAACACAATATCAAAAAAAAAAAAAAAAAAAATTGTTTTCCAATTTTTGTATTTGAAACTGTGAAAACCATACCTCTACTTAATTTTGATCTTTTCAATAAAGATGATTAGATAAATTACTGTTGAATGAAAACTACTTTTCATAACTATCTTTCAATGTGAACTGGTATCTTCAAATTATAAAGAGAATTTTGAAAGGTCTTAAATGAACACATTCCTGCTGCATGTTGAAAATATTCAGCAACAGAAACAGGAAATCTACTGATGCACTTAAAATTATTTAAATGACAATTTTTTTGCTATAAATATTTAACCATCATAATTTTTTAAAAGCTTGTTGAGTTTTTAAAAACCATAGGCTTCTACCAAAATCTAATGACTGCTGGTCCATTTTCTACTTGAAACACTCTAGAGGAACTCACAACAAAGTAAACAGCCCATACAGATAAAACTATGTTTTAGTGATGTCATGTTGGTAGTTTGAAATTGCCCATAGCGGGAATATTAATAACCACGGAAATCAGCAAATGCAAATCAGAGTTTTATTTATTATTTTGTGGAATGCAAAAACCAGGCAATTGGCAAACTCCAGGCCCATGGGGTGGCTGCCTGTTTTTGTAAACAGAGTTTTTCAGTTACACAACCATGTTCATTCATTTACATATTGTACTTGGCCTGCAAAGTCTAAAGTATTTACTCTCTGGCCCTTCCTATGGTAGGGATATAAGAAAGTGGTAAAGAAAATCCTAGTGGCACAAAGTAAACTTCAAAGTGTGCTGTTACATGGTGAACGGCACAAAGGAGACATATGTACGTGAGATTTTCATCTTCCTTTATTAATAAGGTACTACCTGTTTCAAAAATAGACTTGATTTCTTCAGTTCATTCTACCATTCACTATACAACAACTGGTATGGTGCTGTGGGTTAATGCACCAGATAGTAAAGCCGTTTGAACTTCAAGGTCAGTGGTTCAAGCTCACCAGCTGCTCCTTGGAAACCCTATACAGAGTCGCTATGGGTCGGAATCAACTCGACGGCACTTGACAACAACAACAACATATAACAACACTCTTTGACAAAAATATAATGTGGCTTTGCATGTTTAAAACAGTGTGTGCTTTATTGATAAAGGAGGATGAAAAACTAACATGCATGTCCTCTTTGTGCCATTTTTATCTCATTAACATAAATGGAAAACATTCATGTTGGAAACACACTTCATCAGCTAAAATCATAAGGTTTGCTACTAATCCAAGAGTTAGGGAAAGTCAACAAAAGCATTCTGTGTTTATTATTAATTCTAAAATTTATAATAAATATATATGTGTAATATGTATGTTGTTGCTGTTGTTAAGTGCATTCAAGTCGTTTCCAACTCATAGTGACCTTGTATAGGGTTTCTGAGGAGTGGCTTGGAGCTTGAACAGCTAACCTTAATATATATGTTGCTGTTGTTAAGTGCCGTTGAGTTGGTTCCAACCCATAGTGACCCTGTATAGGGTTTCAAAGGAGGAGTTGGTGAGCTTGAACCACTGAACTTGCAGTTCAAACGGCTTTGCAGTCTGGCGCATTAACCCACAGCACCACACCAGGACTCCTTATGTGCATATTTTCCTTATGTACATATTTTCCCCAGGAAGCTGCTTGTTAAATTTTTACCAAAAAACCACTGAGCACTACTCTCCAACCAGTTGCTCCTGAAGTCTTTCTTTTGTCTCCATATTCTCCTGTATTGGCAACAATGTCAGCACTGCCTCCAAAACACATCCCAAATTCATTGACTTGTTGCCGTCTCTATTGTTACTGCACTCGTCCAATCCACTCCCATGCCTTATATAAGGGCCTTCTCACTGGTCTCCCTCATGACCATCTGGCCTTGGAGTTGTTGTTGTTGTTGTTGTTGACTCATAGCGACCTTATGCACAGCAGAACGAAACAATGTCCGATCCTAGGCCAACCTCACTATTGTTGCCACACTTGAGTCCATCGATGCTGCCATCTGGCCAATCCATTTTGTTGGGGGTCTTCCTCTTTTTCTCTGACTCTCCATCTTACCAAACATGATATCCTTTTCCAGCGACTGTTCCCTCCTGAC
>NW_006408563.1:16498603-16515386 GCF_000296735.1 Chrysochloris asiatica | reverse complement strand
GTTTCTGTATTACCTTTAGCAAAACTTTACTCGCTTGTTATGGAATTGGAGCCCCTCAAAATATGTGTTGGAATACTACCCCCGATATCTGTGGATGTGATCCTGTTTGGGAATAGGTTAATGCAGGGTATCCTAAAACTAATCATTTTTTATTTAAAAGGGAGTAGATTATACACAGAAGTAAGCAGACACACAGAAGACAGGAGCTATCTGATGACACCCAAGGCAGATGACTCTACAAACCTAAGACTTGTAGCTTCCCCAATTATGAGAAATTAAATATCTGTTCCTTAAAGCCAATTGACGGCACTTAACAACAACAGCAAAGCTATTCCTATCACCAGAAGACTAAGGTATCCTGTATAATCCATTCTCTATTGAACAGCTAGAATGAATTTAACAAATCTAAATTAGTCCTTTACCCAAAAACCTCCAATGACTTCTCCAACCATTTAGGAAAAATCCAAACTCCATGCCAGGTAATACAAGCCATAAATTAACTAACCCTGTTCATTTCTCTACCCTTATTAGGTACCAAGACAAAGTCATTCCCACTTTGAGTTTTGAGACTTTCTTTGTAAGGCAGATTCTACTCCCAAATATTACCTGACTAGGTTTCTTAATATTTTACCATTGTTTGAATGTTGCTTCTTCAAAGGGGCCTTCTCAATCTACCATGTTAAGCAGAGTTGCCTGCCCTCGCCCCCAATTCACTCCATCCCATTGTACTGATGCAGTTTCTTTGTACCCTATATCACTGTCAGAATTAGCTTTTTCTTGTTCACTTATTTGTTACCTAATTCCACTTAAGAAGGTGTTGTTGTTGTCAGGTGCCATCGAGTCAGAACTGACTCATAGCGACCCCATGCACAGCAGAACGAAACAATGTCCGATCCTGGGCCAACCTCAATACAGCTGCCACACTTGACACCATCAATGACGCCACCTGGCTGATCCATCTCGTTGGAGGTCTTCCTCTTTTTCTCTGACCCTCCACCTTACCCCGCATGACATCCTTCTCCAGCAACTGTTCTCTCCGGACAATGTGTCCAAAGTAGGAGAGACGAAGCTTAGCCATCTTGGCCTCCAAGGAGCACTCTGGTTGTACTTCTTCCAAAACAGATCTATTGGTTCTTTTGGCAGTCCACGGCACTTTCAGTATTCTCCTCCAACACCACAACTCAAAGGCATCAATTCTTCAACGATCTTCCTTATTCACTGTCCAGCTTTCACATCCATATGAGGTTATTGAAAATACCATGGCTTGGGTCAGGCACAGCTTAGTCCTCAAGCTGACATCTCTGCTCTTCAACACTTTAAAAAGTTCCTGTGCAGATTTGCCCAATGAAATATGTCGTCTGATCTCTTGACCGCTGCTTCCGCAAGTGTTGACAGTTGATCCAAGAAGAATTAAGTCCTTGACAACTTCAATCTCTTCTCCATTGATACCAATGCTGTTTATTGGTCCAGTGGTGAGGATTTTTGTTTTCTTAATATTGAGATGTAATCCATATTGAAAGCTGTGCTCTGTGATCTTCATAAATATATGTTTCAAGTCCTCTTCACTTTCAGCAAGCAAGGTTGTATCATCAGCATATCGCAGGTTGTTAATGAGTCTTCCACCAATCCTGATGCCACGTTTTTTTCATAGAACCCAGCTTCTCGTATTATTTGCTCAGCATACAAATTAAACAAGTATGGTGAAAGAAAACAACCCTGTCACACACCTTTCCCAATTTTAAAACATTCAGTGTTCCCATGCTCTGTTCGAAAAACTGCCTCTTGGTCCAGGTACAGATTTCTCAGAAGTACAATTAAGTATTCTGGAATACTAATACTTTGCAATGTTGTCCATAGTTTGTCATGATCCACACAATCGAAAGCCTTCGCGTAGTCAATAAAGCACAGGTAAACATCCTTCTGGTATTATCTGCTTTCAGCCAAGATCCATCGGACATCCGCAATGATATCTCTCGTTCCACGGCCTCTTCTGAATCTAGCTTGAACCTCTGGAAGTTCTCTGTCAATGTATGGTTGTAGCTGTTTCTGTATTACCTTTAGCAAAACTTTACTCGGTTGAGATATCAAAGAGATTGTCCGATGATTTCCGCATTCTGTTGGGTCAACTCTCTTTAGCTACCCTGTATAAGGTTTCCATGACTGTGAATTTTTATTTACTAGAGCAGAAAGCGCTATCTTTCTCCATGGAGAGGCTGGTAGATTTGAACTGCTGACCTTGAGATTAGCAGCCCAGCATGTAACCCGCTATACTACTAGGGTTCCTTCCTTAAGAAGGTATGCCCTGTTTATCTTGTTAGCCAATCTATTCCTACCCAGCATCCAGAGTCTATCTGGCAAGTCATTGGCATTTAAAAAAGATATCTGTTTGAATGAATGCATAAAGTAATGAATAAACAAATAAATGAAACTCCAAGTGCAAAGCTCTTCCCATCTTTGTTTTATAAGGAACAACTCTACATGCTAATCCATATTTTCTTGAACTGTCACCTTCCATACATCTTCCCCTAGGAATTAATCATGCCAACAAGTAATTTCTAGAGTCATACAGAAATTAAGTTGGTGAAAGGATGTGTCCCTGACATACATCATTTCTGATTTTAAATCATTTAGTATCCCCTTGTTCTGTTCGAATGACTGTCTCTGGGTCAAAGAACAAATTCTTAATATAAGTTTCTTTGGCTGTAAATCTTTCTGGGAGCAAAAGGCCTCATCTTTCTCCTTTGGAGTGGCTGCTGGGCTCAAACCACTGACCTTGTGGTTCACAGTCCAGTGCTTATACAACAGAGTCACCACGCTTCCTATTTCTATAGTTGTTGTTTTTGTTTAGTGCCGTCGAGTCAGTTCCGACCCATAGCGACCCTGGATAGGGTTTCCAAGGAGCAGCTAGTGAGCTTGAACCGCCAACCCCGCAGTTCAAATGGCTTTGCAGTCTGGCGCATTATTGCACTTAATTTTTTTCTTCACAACTCTTTAGACTTAATTTTTATAACATTTTAAAGCCCTTCTCTGTTTTTTTCTTTCTAGAAATTTTTAGGCAAATACCATGCTGTATGATCAGAGAACAAACTGTTGAACAGTTTTCACCTATACATCATGGAGTTTATATATTACAGAGCCTCTAGAAGGTTAATGCTGCCTGAGTAAAAAGGTTGAAAAAAGCCAAAAAAGAATTATATTAGAGATTGCAATTCCAAACTAAGTGTAAGAAGGAGAGTGTAATAGTTAGAGAAACTAGATGCCCTGAGTATTAATGTGGCAAGGGAGGGATTTCTTGTTTAAGATCAGGAATGGGAGTAGAATCTTGGTTAAAAGTCAGGGCGGGAGAAAATGAAAGGAAACAGGTAAAAGTTGTTGTTATTAGGTGCCATTCCAACTCATAGTGGCTCTATGCACAACAGAACATAACACTGGCCAGGCCTGTACCATCCTCCTAGTCTCTGCTATGTTTGAGCCCATTGCGATTACCACTGTGTCGATTCATTTTGTTGTGGGTCTTCCTCTTTTTCGTTGACCCTCCACGTTTCCAAGCATGATGTCCTTCTCCAGGGACTGGTCCCTACTGAAAACATGTGCAAAATATGAGAGAAGAACTCTCACCATCTTCATGTCTAAGGAGCATTCTGGCTGTGCATCTTCCAATACAAATTTGTTCTGGCAGTCCATGATACTTTCAATATTTATCGCCAACACCGTAATTCAAATGCATTGATTCCTTTACAGTCTTCCTTATTACTTCCAACTTTCACGTGCATGTGAAGACATTGAAAATACTATGGCTTGATCCAGGTGCACCTTAGTCTTCAAACAGCTATTTTTGCTCTTGAAAACTTTAAAGAGGTCTTGTGCAATATATATGCCTAATGTGATATGTAATTTGATTTCTTTACTGCTGCTTCCAAGAGCGTTGATTGTGGATTCAAGCAAAATGAAGTCTTTGGCAAATTCAATCTTTTTCCCACTATCATTATGTTAGAGTCCTGGTGTGGCACTGTGAGTTAATGCGCCAGACTGCAAAGCTGTTTGAACTGCAAGGTCAGCAGTTCAAGCTCACCAGTCACTCCTTGGAAACCCTATACAGGGTCGCTATGGGTCAAAACCGACTTGATGGCACTTAACAACAACAACATCATTATGTTATTTATAGGGTCAGTTTTAAGAATTTTTGCTTTCTTTATATTGAGGAACAACCCATACTGAAGGCTGTAGTCTTTGATTTTCATCAGTAAGTATTTTAAGTCCACTTTGCTACCAACAAGTAAGGTTGTATCATCTGCATATCACAGGTTGTTAATTAATCTTCCTTCAATTATGATGTTACATTATTCTTCATATAATTAAACTTCTCTGATTATTTGCTCAGCATACAGATTGAATAAGTATGGTGGAAGGATAGAACCCTGATACACACCTTTCCTGACTGTAAACCATTCAGTAACCCCTTATTCTGTATGAATAATGGCCTCTGGGTCAAAGTACAGGTTCTTCATGAGCACAGTAAAGAGTTCTGGAATACCCATTATTCTCAGTGTTTTTAGTAGCTTGTTATGATCCACATAATCAAAAGTATTTATATAGTCAATAAAGCACAGGTGGTACTGCAAGTTAATATACTGGACTGCAAAGTCAATTTGAACCACAAGGTCGGTAATTGAGGCTCACCAACCGTTCCTAGGAAACCCTATACAGAGTTGCTATGAGTTGGAACTGACTTAACAGCACTTAACAACAACAAACATCTTTCTGGAATTCTCTACTTTTAGCCAAGATCCAGCTGAAGTCAGCAATGATATCCCTTGTTCCACAGCTTGAGTTTCTGGCAGTTCTGTGTCAGTGTAACGTTGTAGCCATTGTTTGAATCACCTTCAGCAAAATTTTAGTTGCATATGATAAGATATTGTGAAATGATTTCTGAATTCCACTGGGTTACCTCTCTTTGGAATGGGAACAAATCTGCATCTCTTTCTATCAGTTGGCCAGGTAGCTCTCTTTCAAATCTCTTGGCATAGATGAGTGAGCATCTCCAGTGCTGCATCAGTTTGCTGAAAGATTCCAGTTTGTATTCTGCCAATTCCAGGAGTCCTGTTTATCACCAATACTTATAGTGTAGCTTGGCCTTCTTCCATCAGTACAATTGGTTGTTGAATTATATACTTATTAAAATGGCTCAACACTGATTATTTCTTCTTGGTACACTGACTCTGTGCATGTCTTCCATTTTCTTTTGATGTTTCCTGCATTATTCAATATTTTGCCCATAGAATCCTTCAATAGTCAAGTTGAGCCTTGAATTGTTCTTCAGTTCTTTCAGCTTGAGAAATGCTGACTGTGTTCTTCCCTTTTGGTTTTCTAACTCCAGAGTCTTTGCACATTTCATTATAACACTTTATCTTCTCAAGCTGCCCTTTGAAAATTTCTGTTCAGCTCTTTACTTCCTCATTTCTTACAGTTGCTCTAGTTTCTGTACAATCAAGAGCAAGTTTTAGTCTCTTCTGACATCCATTTTTGGCTTTTCTTTCTTTCCTATTTTTAAATGATCTTCTGCTTTTTCTTCATGTATGATGTTCTTGATGTCATCCCACAAGTCTTCTGGTCTTCAGTCATTAGTGTCTAAATGCATCAAATCTGCTCTTTAGATGGTCTCTAAATTCAGATGGGATATGTTCAAGGTCTTATTTTGGCTCTTGTGGACTTGTTTTAATTTTCCTCAGCTTCAGCCTGAACTTGTATATGAGCCACTGATGGCCTGCTCCTTCCACAGTCTGCCACTGGCCTTGTTTTGGCTGATAATCTGGAGCTTTTTTTTTTACCACCTCTTCCCACAGAGGTAGTCAATTTGACTTTTGTGTATTCCACCTGGTGACATCATCTGTAATGCCACCTTTTAGCTTAAAAATGTTTTGCAATGAATGAGTCATTGGTCTTAAAAATTCTATCCTGTGATCTGCAGCATTATTTTTATCACCAAGACCCTATTTTCCAACTATTGTTCCAGTGTCTTTGTTTCCAATTTCCATATTCCCATCACCAGCAATTGTCAATGCATCTTGATTACACATTTGATCAATTTCAGACTGAAGATGTTCGTAGAATTCTTCAATTTCATCATTACTGGCCAAAGGAGATACTCAAAATACATTAGATTACTTTTTTAAATTTCTATTTAGAACAATAACTAAAAGGCTAAAAGCTTTGTATAAAATTCTGATTAATAAGACTCATATTTTTAGTTGATAGCAACATATTTAGATCTCTGTAGTGAAACTGAAGTGGAGTTTCTAGAGTAGCCACATTATTAAAAGGAAAGATATATAAATCTATGTCACCCTAAATATTCTACCATGCCATCTTTAAAAACATTTTAAATACTGATTTCCCACACAAACTTCATATATACATTCATATATGTGTATATATATTTACTATACACACACACACACACACACACACACACACACAGACATATATATCCACCACTAGTCTGTCAGATTGTCGTACTGTGGTGGCTTGTGAGTTGCTGTGATTCTGAAAGCTATGCCACTGGTATTTTAAATACCAGCAGGATCACCCATGGTACACAGGTTTCAGATGAGCTTCCAGACGAAGACAGAATAGGAAGGAGGAGTGACAAACTACTTCTGAATATTTAGTCACTGAAAACCTTATGGATAGCAGAGAAACACTATCAAATATAGTGTCAGAAAATGATGAAGATCAAAGGACACAGCCTTCAGTGTGGATTGCATCTCAATGTAAAGAAAATAAAAATCCTCACCACTGGACCAATAAACAACATTCTTATCAATGGAGAAAAGATTGAAGTTGTCAAGGACTTTAATCTTCTTGGATCAACTATCAACACTCATGGAAGCAGCAGTCAGGAAATCAAATGACATATTGTATAAGGCAAATCTGCTGCACAAGACCTTTTTAAAGTGTTGAAGATCAAAGATGTTAGCTTGAGGACTAAGGTGTGCCTGACCCAAGCCATGGTATTTTCAATAACCTCATATGCATGCAAAAGCTGGACAGTGAATAAGGAAGACAGTAGAAGAATTGATGCTTTTGAGTTATGGTGTTGGAGGAGAATACTGAAAGATTGAAAGTGCCATGGGCTGCCAAAAGAACTAACTGATCTGTGTTGGAAGAAGTGCATCCAGAGTGCTCCTTGGAGGCCATGATGGCCAAACTTCGTCTCTCATACTTTGGACATATTGTCAGGAGGGACCAGTCTCTGGAGAAGGATATCAAGTTTGGTAAGGTGGAGGGTCAGAGAAAAAGAGGAAGACCCCCAGCAAGATGGATTGGCAAAGTGGCAGCATCAACAGGCTCCAGTGTGGCAACAATAGTGAGGTTGGCCCAGGATCGGGCAGTGTTTCATTCTGTGTCTAAGGTCGTTATGAGTCAGTACCAACTTGATGGCACCTAACAACAACAACAAACACACACGTTGTTAAGTGGTGTGGTGTTGGTTCCAACACACAGCAACCCTATTACCCTATTTAGGGTTTCCACCTAATGTCTGGTGATCTTGAACTGCACACCTTGTGGTTCAAACAGACCTTGCAATCAAGTGCATTAACCTGCAGTGTCACACCTGGACTCCTATATACACATGGTGGTGGTGGTTATGTGCCATGGAGTTGGTTCTGATTCATAGCGAACCACATAGTTTCTGAGGCTATCAATTTTTATAGGAATAGAAAGCCTCATCTTTCTTCCGTGGACCACTGATAGTTTCGAAGTGCTAACCTTGAGATTAGTAGCCCAACTCATAACAACTATACTACCAGAGCTCCTTATATAAGGTGGTGGTTATGTGCCGTGAGTTAGTTCCAACTTACAGCAACCCTGTATAAGGTTTCTGAGACTTTATGGGAGCAGAAGGCCTCACCTTTCTCCTGCAGAGTGGCTGGTAGTTTTGAACTGATGACTTTTAAGCTACCAACCAAAATGTAACTGCTACACTACCAGAGCACCTATACATACACACACACACACACACACACATACACACACACACAGATTATTGTGAATTGAGTGAAGGTTTACAGAGCATATTATCAGTTTCGTATCCAATAAATCACACACTTTGTTTCATCTCAGTGATGGCAATCCTTCCATAAAACAAGTTATCCCACTTTCTCCCTGTGGTTCCCATTTCCATTTCACCCTCCTTCCCAAACTCTCTGATCCTTATTCCCAGTAAATGTTGCCCTTTTGATCTTTAATGATTGAATATTAAATTGACTATTGACTTTAATGATTGACTATTCCATGGAGTCCTGGTGTGGCACTGTGGGTTAATGCGCCAGAATGCAAAACCATTTGAACTATAAGGTCAGTGGTTCAAGCTCACCAGCTGCTCCTTGAAAACCCTATACAGGGTCACTATGGATTGGAACTGACTCGATGGCACTTTACAACAACATTCCGTGGTGAGCATACCTTACTAGTATTGTTGGCCCCATATATATGGTTGAAATTTGGGCCATGAGAGTGAATTCTGTTTCAGACTTGAAGGGTAACCGAGGACCACAGTCTCCGGTTCCTCCAGTCTCTTTCTAAGGAGTAAGTCTGGTCTTTATTTGTTTATTTATTTATCTTAATAAATATGAGCTTAATTTTACATTGTCTCACTCTATCTAGGACCTTCCCGTGAGATCCCTTTCAGAGTAGACAACGTCTTGTTCTCCTGGTCTTAAAGTCATGTAAACGTCATACATTTTTTAGATTCTTCCCTATTGTTTTATGTTTCAGATAACCTCAGTGTATACATTTTGTATTCCTTCTTTCTTTCAGTGGCAAGGTCAGTGATTCAAGCTCTCCAACCACTCCTCAGAAAGCCTATACAGGGTCATAGGGTCATTATGAGTCAGAACCGACTAGATGGCACTTAACAACAACAACAACATCAAACAGGAAGAGTAGAGATTCAAACCCACTTAGCCGTACCACAGAAGAAAGGCCTGGGAATCTGCTTCCACAAAGATTACCGACAAGAAAAGCCTCAGGAGCTCAGTTACACTCTGTAACAGGTGGGGGCACCGTAAGTCAGCATTGACTTGACAGCAACATGTTTGGTTTGCTTTTTGGTTCTTTTTTCATAGAGTTGACACCAGAATCCCAAAGCCCAATCTACCTACTGTCTGATGTCAATAATTAGACATTTCCTTTACATTTTGTGGTCAGAATGCTCTGTAGAAGTGAGAATGACAAAACTTCGTCTCTCATACTTTAGACATGTTGACAGGAAAGACCAGTGCCAGGGGAAGGACACTGTACTTAATAAAGTGGAGGATCAGTGAAAAGGGGGAAGACACCCAGTGAGACAGACTGATACAGCGGCAGCAACAATGCACTCAAACGTGACAACAATTGTGAGGATGGTACAGGGCCGGGTAGTGTTTCATTCTGTTGTGCAGAGGGTTGATACAAATCAGAACCAACCGAACAGCACCTTACAACAAGCAATATAGTGTGGTCATTAAGAGCATGGACTCTGGAGTCAGTAGCCCATGGATTTTATTCCCAACGATACCACTTAGTTGTTATGGAACCTTTTCTGTGCCTTCATTGCTTCTTGTAGAAAAATGGGAGTTTCAGACTAATTTACAGGTTTGTTTAGATTAAATGTGTTCATTAATGCATACATAATAATACAGAGTCTGTTGTTGCTGTTGTTAAATGCAATCGGGTTGGTTCCAAGTCATAGAGACCCTGTATAGGGTTTACGGGGAGTGCCTGGTGAGTTTTGAACCAAACTTGCAGTTCAAACTGACCTTGAAGTATGTTGTTGTTATGTGCCGTGGAGTTGGGTCCAACTCATAGCGACCCCGTACAGGGTTTCTGAGGCTATAAATCTTTACGGGAGCAGAAGACTCATTTTTTTCCCCACGGTACAACTGGTAGTTTCGAACTGCTGATCCTGAGGTTCTCAGCCCGATTCGTAACCACTATGCTACCAGAGCTCCTTACCTTAAAGTATAGTGCTTAACAAATGACCATTCCTACTATTCATTATGTTTGGCCTGTTTCTTTTCCACTATATTCTTCCAGGTTTGGTACTCACAGGGTTCGAATGCAGCACGGTGAAGAACTCTGGGCTGGTGAGGAACTTCACAGGGGGAGACTGTAACAGCAGTGTGAGTCTGGACCGGGAGGTCGAGTGGGGCAGCACGTTCTCCCGTCGGAAATCTAGACGGGGCCAAGCACAGGCACTCAGAGGAATCTCTCCACATGCTTATGTCTATTCGCTTCAAGCTAGATAATTTTGAAAGAACTAAAGAATTACTTCTGCCATTTGCTATTGTTTTAATCCCCCAAATATCTTTTTCTTGGGTATAAATTTAGACACAACAGCTGACTGCTCTTGTTGTCAGGTGCCATCAAGTTGACTTCAATTCAGAGTGATCACATGTGACAGAGTAAGTGTCCCATCCGGCATTCTAGGCTGTCAGCTTTAGGGAAGCAGATTGCCAGGTCATCCTCCCCTGGAGCCACTGGATGGGTTTGACCTATCAACCTGCCAGAAGCTAAGCACTAAATAGTTATGCCACTCAAAAGTTTATAATATAAACTGTAAAGCCGATTCTGATGCACAGTGCCCCTGTAGGACAGAGTGGGACTGCTGTGCGGGATTTCTAAGGCTGTAATCTCTACAGAAGCAGACAGCCATATTTTTGTCTTGTGGAGTGGCTGGTGGGTTCGAACCATCAACTTTTTAGTTACTACTCAAGTGATTAACCACTGTGTACCATGAATCTTCATGTTGAACCACTAACACAAACCAAACCCAAGTTCACTGTCACCGAGTTGATTCTGACTCATAGCGACCCTATCTAGAATTTTCAAGCTGCAAATCTTGACAGGAGTCAACAGCTTCAATTTTCTCCCTTAGGACAGCCAGTGAAGCCCAATGCAGGCCACCAGCACTCCTTAATTATTCAAAATTGGAATTGAAAAATAGTTTCAGTCACCATTAACACTTTAATTTACCCTTATATGTTTTCGTTGGTGAGGTTCTTTTTCAGTGTCCAAACCTAGAGATTAAAGTAATTCACAGTCTATTTGGGTTTGTGATTCTTTCCTTAGTACTAACAAAACAGCTCAGGGTTAGAAAAGCTCTCTGGTGAATTCCACTTTTGTAGTTGTATTATGAGTTCTTACTGAAAATCCAAAGTTCTCTAAAAAGCAAATCTTCAATTTTTGGGAATCCCTATTTTCTGTCTACTTTGATGAGGGTGACAAAAACCGACATGCAAAGCCACACAAAGGCTCTTACCTGCACTGGCTTGATGAAAGTCGCCTTCCTCCCCTGCCCCATCAAGAGTATTGCTGTTTTCCTCAGGTCTCTCGTTAGTCATAGTTCTTCGGATACTCTGATATCTAAAAGCATGATCCTAGAGTTACATTGCAGGGCACTCTAAAAGGTGGAACTCAACGTCTCTCCCAGAACTCAGAAGTTTTCTCTTTCTCCCTCTAACAGCCCACTCCTGATTTTCTGTGTCATCTACTGTCTACAAAAATACACTGCTATAAATTTCTTTTAGTCATGGTTTATGGAACATTTTCTTTATATACTACTAAAACTTTAAAAAATGTTGCAGCAACCAAAGAGAATAAAATTCCTATACTGTTATGTTCTATAGCAATTAGTTCTTGAACGAGGCCAACAGATTTTAAAAGTGTTGTTGTTAAGTGCTGTTGAGTCAGTTTCGACCCATAGCGACCCTGTATAGGGCTTCCAAGGAGCAGCTGGTGAGCTTGAACTGTCAACCTTGCAGTTCAAACAGCTTTGCAGTCTGGCGCATTAAGATGCAACACAAATGAAGATTCTGGACAGTCTACAGACTACTTGGATTAAATTTATGAATGTACACATTCTGTTTTACTAAAAATCAATGCCTTGAGTTGACTACAGACAGGGGTCATCATTACTTATGTTCTCTCCAGTTTCCAAGCAAGGTGTATGCAGGTATGGTTTTCTTTTTGTAACCAAGAGATTGTATTATTTTATAACCAAGAGAAGTCCAGGGAAGCCTAAGAATCAAGAGTTACTACTTAATGAAGGATATCCACAGGTGAAAGAGACAACCATATCTTCGCCTTTGTGCCATGTGAAAATGAGCCCAAGTATAAAACAGAACAGCCGGAGCAAAGTGCCCATCCTCACCGCCGGTTCAGCTGCTCCATTTGCTGTATGGAGTTGGATCTCTGAAGCATCTGTGGGGCTGGGGGAGCTGTTGGCCGCTGCCACGTTGTGGTTCGGTTTACATGATCCACGTAGAAGATCCTCCCGTGGCTGTCAATGCGTGCCTCCCAGTCTAAATAGCAGTAATCCACCAAAGGGTATTTATTAGGAGGGGAGATGAGGTCATTAATGTGGTGCATTAAGTTCAGCACCAGGTTTCTCTGTCTGACATGCTATAATTTGGAGCCAACAACATATATTTCACTTCATAAGCCCCAGTCCACTCCAGAATCTTTTGTGACCAGCTATTAAGTAAATTCCGTCTGTATAAACCACCAACCGACCCGCTGCCATCAGGTTAGCGCCAATTCATGGAGACTCTAAGTGTGTCTAACACCAATCCCCTTAAAGAATCTCTGAATGTACAGAATCCTTCCAAATCCACTCACAATACTCATCTTTCATATCTGACTGACAGTGTTTAAAAAATACAAGTAGTTGGTATCATACAACTTTAATTATATACTTGCATCAAAATTGGTATTGAAGGTTATTTTCAACGAAAATTAGACTTTTATGTTTTGTTTTCCTTTTCTAGTTTAGATGAAAAACTCATAGCTAGGAACATCCATATGCATATTTACATACAATCTTAATAAAAGCAATCTTCAAAATAAAAGTAATTAACTAATGTTAACTCAATGATCAAACAATGTCACTCTCTACAAACTTGCATTTTTACTTCTCCAAAGATGAAAAGATTTTTAGGAAAGGGCAATTTCTTGCCTCCAATCTCTAGTATATACAATGTATTATAAGATTATTTAAATTTATGGCTAGGCAATTACACTGCTAAAGCATGTTAACCTTTGAAAACAAATATATACATGTGTGTTCATTAAAAACAGAAAGCAAACTGGTGTTCAGAACCAAATATCCCACCTCTATGACTCTGTAAAAGCCATTTCCCTATTAAAAGTCACAGAACATGAACTGATCTTTTCAAAGCCAAAAATATTGAAATTTATTGCAGTTGACAAGGATAATTTATGCAGAAAATATATGAAAATAGCAGAAGTCAATTCTTTGACCAAAAAAACTATAAGTTTCTATTTCTTTGTAAGTACTTTTTGAAATTAAAAGCACATTTCTCTTGAGAAGCTCCATCATCTTCAAAACTCACCACATGCTCACTTAACTAACCAACAAACAACCGTGAGTCTAACTCCAGAGTTGAGAAGGAAGACTTGCCTTCTCCTGTCCACCCATGGCATTTGCTCTGGAAGTCAATAAAGTACTCCAGCAAAAATGGGCTAAGGAACAGTACCATACAAACAGCGAACAATTCAATGCACTTATCCTCCAAAGTGCAAAGATTTACAATAAACCAGCCTGTTGAATGTGACTTCACTGGGTACAGCTACAGTTTCATCAATGGACATTTCTGTAAGACCTTGTGCTCACACAAATAGTAACTAAAGCATTTTTATAAATGATGTTCCAAATCATTTACTCTAATCTTTTGTTGTCTTCTTCTGCTTCATGTACATTTGCCCATTGCATGCCCCTCCCCCCCCCGCCATGCTTGTTCTTCATCCTTCAGATACATCCACTGCATTCCTTTCTTACTGGACCTAGGCTAAGGTAAGTATGTGCTACATCAAACTATCTGCTTATAAAAACAAATGACCAGTCTTTCCCTCAAGAATGTCTACCGTAGCTAACAACTTAAAAAATGTAGAATAAATCAATTAGGGATACAAAACAGAGACCAAGTAAAGGAAAAAGGAGCAGATGCTACCAAGCTCCAAAGATAAGGTTACTGACAAAATTTGGCTCTAAGTTTTCTGGCTGTTGAAGCAGAAAAGAAAACACGTTGCTGTGAATTTTCCAGTTTCTGACAAAATAAAGTAAGAAAAAAAGTACCTTTAGAGATAGAATTTTTCCTGGAACTCACAAATTTAGAATTTACTACATGAAATGGTTATAGGGTCTTATGAGGGCCATTTGATAGTAAATTAAGGGGGATATCTCCAAATGTATTAAGGACTACACCTTGCACATAGAACCAAAAACCCCTATGGCTGCTGAGTCGATCCCTACTCATAGCAACCTCCATACAATTTTCTTGGCTGCAATCTTTCTGGATGCAAATCACCAGGCCTTTCTTCCCTGGTGCTGCTAGATGAGTCTGCCCTGCACATGTTGTTAAGTGCTGTCAAGTTGGTTCCGACTCATAGCGACCCTGTATAGGGTTTCCAAGGAGCAGCTGGTGGGCTTGAACTGCCGACCTAGTGGCTCTCCGTCCAGTGCTGAATCTACAGCACTACATCAGGGGTCCTTGGCCTTGCTCATAGTGTGTAATAAATGAACAATTTTCAGTGACTTCAAACCATAATAACAAATATATTTACCTCTACAAAGGCCAGGAACAATTTTAATGTACAATTCAATAAAGATATTTCTATTGTTGTGGTTAAGTACTGTTGAGTCCGCTCTGACTCATAGTGACCCTGTATAGCGGCTCCGCGGAGCGAATGGTATATTTCTAGATGCAGTAAAAAGCATAAGGAAACAAAGTCCCAAAATTGGCTTTCTATGTCCACCAACTATCATATATTCAAATTAAGGTTGTTATTGAGTTTATTTATTTAAGTCCCCATAGAGAAATTCTAGATTGCTAGTTTCAAATGAATTGGCATGGATCAGGGAAAAACTGTTACCCTGGTACTTGCATGCACTCTTACCAAAGTGGTCAATATCCTTCCATCCAGGAATAGGCAGTAAAGGTACAAAGTTAGCCCTCTGTTCCATATACCAAAGTGACTTAGCAGGATGGGAAGGGCGCGTATACTTAACACACTATATGTTTTTATATAGGAATATTGAGTAGTACAAATGGCTAGAGGTTCGAGTCCACTCAGGGACACCTTAGAAGAAAGGCCTGGAAAACTTCTCCCAAAAAATCAGTTACTGAAAACTCTAAGAGAAGTACAGTTCTACTCGGACACATATGGGGCCAACCATGAGTCAGAACTGACTTGATGCCAACTGATTTGGTTTTTATATATCTTTATATTGGGCTTTATGTTTTAAGATTCCTTGGTGTCATGAGGGTTGATGTGCTTGGTTATAAACTTAAAGGTTGGTGTTTCAAACCCACCAGCTGCTCTGCAAAAGAAAGATGTGGCAGTGTGTTTCCAAAAAGATGCACAGCCTTGAAAACTCTATGGGCAGTTCTACTCTGTCCTACGGAGTCGCTGTGAGTCAGAATCAACTTGATGACAGGAGATTTGGGTTTTGGTTTTTATATTGGGCTTGGTTTATTGTCAACACAAAAAAGAAAATGAGTGTCTAATACATGTATTTACAACAATGACCAAAAAAAAAAAAAAAAAAGACTACCAGTTGAGGCTGCTTTTATTTATTTGTTTTCTCATTAATTTTTATTATGATTTTTAGTGAAAGAAATTATCATTTTTCTTATTCACACAATTTTTTTTTTTCTAAGAATGTATGGTTTCTTCTTTTGAATTTTCACCTGCCTTTCCTCTCACCCAAGTCTACCTTCCAGTCAGTGAACAAATTCCTTTCCTCCCACCCCTGGTAACTGTCACAAAATGTTTCTTTTAGCATGAAAATCATTTCTTGACTTTTTATTAATAGCAGTTCTTGCTTTGGAGGTTCAGGGTCATAATTTCATGGGGGTATCCCAGTTAATTGGCCTAATAATTTAATGCTTTTGTTCTACCTCCTTGTTCATTGTATAGTGCCTGGGGACTTAAAGACTTGCAGGCGGCCATCCAAGGCACAACACTTGGTCTCTTTATGCCTGGAATCACAAATGAAAAAGACTCAGAAATAGGTGGAGGATATAGAATGCATAGCTACTTGCATCCATAAACAACTGCCTTCTTTGCCAAGAGACCAGAAAAAATGGATGGCTACCATTATAGTCCTAGTGTGGCGCTGTGGGCTAATGCGTCAGACTGCAAAGTCCTTTGAACTGTAACATTGGTGGTTCAAGCTCACCAGCTGCTTCTTGAAAACCCTCTACAGGGTCGCTATGCGTTAGAATAGACTCAAGGGTACTTAACAACAACAACTACCATTATATATAGTGGTTACGAATCTGGCTGTTAACCTCAGGGTCAGTAGTTCGAAACTACCAGCTGTTCCTTGGGAGAAAATGGAGGTGTTCTGCTCCCGTAAAGATTTATAGCCTTGGAAACACTGTACAGGGTAGCTATGAGTTGGAACCTACTCCATGGCACATAACAACAACATTAGTGAACATTTTGATCAAAGATTCTGTAAAAGAATAAAAAGAAAGAAAATGCAGAACAGAATTTCAAATTCTCATGGACTTTAGATTTTCTGGTGTTGTAAAGGTTGGATGAACCCTTGAAACTATTGCCCTGAGGTCATCTTTAAACCTTAAACCAAAATATCCACTGAAATCATCTTAAGATCAAACAATGTTGCTGTTGTTAAGTGTAGTTGCGTTAGTTCCCTCTCATAGCAATCCTGTATAAGGTTTTCGAGGAGTGGCTGGCAAGTCTGAACCACCGA
>NW_006408563.1:16484907-16497457 GCF_000296735.1 Chrysochloris asiatica | reverse complement strand
AATTACATTGGTTTGATTTATTTACTGCTCCTTCCATAAGTATTGTTTGTGAATCCAAGCATTTTGAAGTCTAGTAAGACCTAAAGCAATACACTATACGTGTGTGTAGTGTACTAAATTGGGAGTTAAAAGGCCTGGTTTATGAGCATGACTTTGTCACACTTTGTCACGTGACACTGAAGAAGTCACTATACCTCTATGGACCACAGTTTCCACGCCTGGATAATTCGAGGGTGGAATTAAACAGCCATTGAATGCAATAAAAAGGAGGCTCAGTAAGGACCAAGCAACATCCTGGAAATGTCTTATGTTTAGGCCAGATTTTATAAACTAAACCCTAATGAATTAAGCCTATCAGGGCCAATGGCTTTGAGCTCTGGAACCACCCGCCAACCACTCCAATGGCAGCAATAAGAATCTGTATATATTGGGAAGCATCCACATAAAATTTCATTTGAATTTCATCACAATAATAAAGTTTGAAAATTTATCTGGAAAATATTTCTCAAAATGTGGACTCAGTCACCTGCCAATATTCACTTTGAAAATAATAAAAGTGTGGATTTCTAAGGCTTTCCACAAAGCTTCCGGATCAGACTATCTGAGAAGACTCAGTTTTCTACATGCTTAGCAACTTTCCCAAGTGATTCTTGATATTGTTGTTAAGTGCCATCAAGTCATAGTGACCCTATGTACAACAGAACGAAACAATGCCTGGTCCTACACCATCCTCACAATTTTTGTTACCCTTGAGCCCAGCTGCCATGTGCTAATCCATGTCATAAGAAGTCTGCCATTTTTTTGCTGACCCTCCAACTTTACCAAGCATGATGTTCTTCTCCAGGGCCTGGTTCCTCCTGATCACATGTCTGAAGTCTGAGAGACAAAGTCTCACCATCCTGACTGCTAAGAAGGATTCTGGGTGTATTTCTTTCAACACAGATTTGTTTTTCTGACAGTCCACAGTACTTTTAATTAACATTCTTCTCCAACATTATAATTACAATGTATTGCTTCTTCTATGGTCTTCCTTATTCGTTGTCTAACTTTCACAAGCGTATGTTGTTATTGTTAAGTGCAGTAGTCAGTTTCAACTCAGTTACCCTATATAGGACTTCCTAGAAGCAGTTAGTGGGTTTGAAGCACTGACCTTGCAGTTAGCAGACCAATGCCCATCCTACAGTGCCACACCGAGACTCTGTATAAAGCAGTTAAAAATATCACAACTTGAGTCAGACATACTTTAGTCCTCAAACAGACAACTTTGTTCTTTAACACTTTAAAAGTTCTTGTGCAGCAGATTTGCATAATGCAGTACATTGTTTGACTTCTTGAGTGGTTGAAGCAAAATAAAGTCTTGATAACTTCAACCTTTTTCTGCATTTACCATGATGTTGTTTATCAGGCCAGTTGTAAGGATTTTTGTTTTCTTTATATTGAAGTACAATCCATACTAAAGGCTGTGGTCTTTGATCTTCATCCATAAGTATTTTAAGTCCTCTTTGCTTTCAAGCAAGCAAGGTTGTATCATCTGCATATGGCAGTGTGTTAATGAGTCTTCCTCCAATCCTGATGCTGTATTCTTCTTCATATAATCCAGCTTCTCTGATTATTTGCTCAGCATACAAATTGAATATGTATCATGAAAAGATACAACCCTGGCACACATCTTTCCTGATTTGAAACCATTCAGTATCCGCTTCTTCTGTTCTAACAACTACCTCTTGGTCTAAGTACAGGTTCCTCATGAGCACAATTTAAGTGTTCTGGAATGCCCATTCTTCTCAATGTTATCCATAGTTTATCATGATCCACAACATCAAAAGCTTTTGTATAGTCAGCAAAGCAAAAGTAAACATCTTACTGGTATTCTTTACTTTCAGCCAAGAACCATCTGACATCAGCAATGACATCACTAGTTCCAGGTGATTCTTCTTGTTGTTATTGTTGTTAAGTGTCGAGTCAATTCTGACCCATAGCGACCCTGTATAGGGTTTCCAAGGAGCTGCTGGTGAGCTTGAACCACCTACCTTGCAGTTCAAATGACTTTGCAGTCTGACGCATTAGCCCACAGTGCCACACAAGGACTCCCAGGTGATTCTTAGACACATTTAAATTTGAGAAGCACTGATACAAACAAATAAAAACTTAAAAAGCTAATTTGCACAGTGACAGCAGTGATGGCCTCAAGTGTAGCAACGATTGTGAGGTTGGTACAGGACCAGGCAGTGTTTCGTTGTGTTGCACATGAGGTCGCTATGAGTCAGTACCAACTCCATGGCGCTTAACAACAACATAAATTTGTTAGAAAACCCATGGAGTTAAATTACTCAGAGGTCATGAGGTACAAGTACAAGGAATTAACTTCAGGTTAAACACCACTAACTGAAATCTATAAGCAAGCAGTGTTTAAAAGTCCTAAGCCTCAGTCATGTTGTTGTTAAGCGCCATTGAGTTGGTTCCAACTCACAGTATAGGGTTTCTGAGGAGGGGCTGGTGGGTTTGAACTGCTGAGCTAGAGATTGAAACAGACCTTGTGGTCCAATGATTATCCCGTAGTACCACACAAGCACAGCTGGACAACAATGGGAAGTCGGAGATTATAAAATATGCAACACTACACCAAGGCCAATTCACAATACGGATCCTTAAAGGCAGGGTAATGGAGTCAGATAAAGCAGGTGAAATCTGAAAATAACCATTGGTCTCTTCACCAAAACAGTGAGAAGATGTTGACAGAATAAATAAAGGCACTTTCAAGGAAAAATGTGAGCGTTGTGGTAGACAGCAGTGTTTTAAAATAATAATAATAATTATTATTTTTTTAACATTCAAGGAGGTATACCTTTGTAGAATGCAGAGAAGAAAGTATAGCTTATTATTTGGAGAATCAGGTTCCATCCTTCAGAAGTGGGGGTAAGTGATTGAAAGGGGACACAGAATTCTAGGATGCTGCTGACATGGGACTGGCCTCATGAATGTGCTCAGTTTGAGAGTATTCAGGGAGCTAAATTCAGTGTGATTGTGAGCTGTTGAGTCAATTCTGACTCACAGTGATCCTATGGAAAGAGGAGAACTGACTAGTAGGGTTTTTAAGGTTATAATCTTTATGGAAGCAAGTTGCTAAATCTTTCTCCTGTGGAATGGCTCCTGGGTTAGAAATGCTGATCTTTCTGTCAGTAACTATGCCATTAGAGCTCACTGAGTTAAAAATATCAAGTGCCTGCAAGTTCTGTATCTTAATGTTTACCTTTTTTTTTTAGAAAGTCATCTTGTAGATTAAAAAGGTACCATTTTCTTGCTCATAACTGGATTTTAAGCTCTACTGACTAAGAGTCCCTAACTTTAAGAGTAGAAACTCTAAGATAAATTATACATTTCCGATTACTCCTACATTTAGACCTTCATTTTAAAGGATGCTTTAATAAAGAGAATGTACGAAACAAAAAATGACCAGTGTCCACCATGGCTTGTCAGACCTACCACAAGAACTCAATACAAAAGTAAATCACTGTTGTTGTTAAGTGCTATCTAGTCAGTTCCAACTCATAGTAAACCTGTATAGGGTTTCCGAGAAGTGGCTGGTGGGTTTGAACTGCCAACTTTTCAGCTAGCAGGTCAGTGTTTCTCCTATAGCACTAACAAAATGGCAATCTTGGAATCCTATCAGAGTCCAGTAACCCAGGATGTTCATCTAGAATCTATTCCAATCCCTGGGAAAATGGTCCTCTTCTACAATTCCATATTGTCTCCAGTTACAGTAATTGGTTAAGTCACAATTATGTTGGGCCAATAAGAAAAAAACAAAGTCATTCAAAATTAAATCAGAATGTTTTAAAAAAATAAAATAACTATTTTCATAAGGGATTGGCTGGTTATTCTCTTTTCTCTTAATGCTGAAGAGACAAAGATTTATCATACTGATAATGTTCTTTTGGGATTAATTCCTGAACTGTCTCTAGCCACCAGTGCCAATCAGTCACCTCAGAAAGAGAAGATACAGCAAATTACTCAAGTGCTCGCTGCATGTCAAGTCCACGTCACTTCACTGGGAAGTTCTCAACAGTGCTGTGCACCTCCAAGGCCGGAAGCATTCCTATTTTCTATGACTCATCAGTACATCTCTGACCCAACGCTTGGCGTTACAAGGCTCATAATAAGGTACCTGTGTCCTAAAGCAAGAGAAAAACTTTGAGAACCAAAAGGTAGACAGACCATCATCACAGTGCTGAGCAGTCTTTGTACTAAGTCCAGTAAGACTGCCTCATACACACTGTAGCCGTTTCTCCTCACTCATAGGTGAGAAGGGCCTCAGGAGAGAGACCTCTGCTGTGGAACCTTATTCCTAAGCAGGAGAGGAAAGCGAAGCATTTCCTGAGCCTTTGTGGGGCTGACCTCAAAGCATTATAATATCATGAAGCTCCGTAAACCCCACAAACACTGCAATCTGAGGTGTCCCTTGTGTTCAATAAGTAACACACCACAATCTAAGCCACTATTCTGCTTCTAACCGAACTTTCAGAACTTATATTCACTTACCCACAATAGCTCCTTCCCTGATAATCACTCCAGATCCCAATTACTGAGTCAATGTGGACTCGTGGAAAGTCAGTGCATGTCAGAGTAGAACTGTGATCAGTAGGGTTTTGAATAATTGAGTTTTCAGAAATAGATTTCACACTTTTCTTCCAAGGTACCTCTGGGTGAATCTGAACCTCCAACCTTTTGGTTTAGCAGCCAAGTGCATTAACTAGCTGCACCATCCAGGGATTCCCTTAACAATATTAGATGAGATCAAACTAATACTGGGTAGAGGAGAAGGATTGTTTGCAATTCTACCAAAACTTTACTAGTATGGGCTCTTAAACAAGTTATTAATTTTTCTGGACTTAAAACTTTTCTATTATTTATAAAATGAAAGACTTAGATTGGCTACTTTCCATGAATCTCTCCATAAATAAGGGTGTAACTCCTGATGGACTTATCTCACAAAATTGCTACAAGAATAAAAAAGGGCAATACATAAAAAATGTGTTTTGTAAACTGTAAAACACTATATGAGTTTGAGGTATTATAATTAATATTGTTGGAAGTACAACTTTTGGCTTTAAAATAATTCATCCAGGGAATTTAAGAGATGAAACAATTTGCACACGCCACCAGATACCCCTTACCTGAGCCTCTCAGGACAGTGCTGTGTGAAGGCACCACAAAATGCGGAATGCCACAGCTGCAGGTCAGAAACATGGCCAGAGGTGGAGGCAGAATTGCCCAGGTGGGAAAGGAAGGCAGAGAACCAGCTGGGGTGGGAACAGACAACTAACCAGGGCAGCAAAGTGATTAAAAAGACTGTCTAAAGCATGAGAGACACTGGGGATGGGAGGGGACAGAACACTGTGGGACAGAGGGGACAGAGTTGAACAGAGATCAGTAACCTACCCATGATAATGCAAACCCCTCAATTTAGAGGGTGCCTGGTCCTGAAATAGGAGGGTGTGTGTGTGTGCTTAAACATGTATTTGTAGAGGCATTATCAGTTCTATGTTTTTTAAAAAATACAAATCTGTTTACATTTTATTTTAAGATGGTATTTGTAGACATGTATTTGCGCTGTTGGTTAATGCGCCAGACTGCAAAGCCATTTGAACTGCAAGGTCCGTGGTTCAAGCTCACCAGTCACTCCTTGGAAACCCTATGCAGGGTTGCTGTGGGTCAGAACCAACTCAACAGCACTTAACAACAACAATATTTCTAAGTGAACATACTGTCAGAATGTGAGGCAGGCCAATTCTTTGATGTAGCCCATGATTCCAACCTGACAGGATATTTAGCATCCCTGCTCCCACTTACTACATACAAGTAAGCACTGTACAAACACTACTGAAGAACAACCCAGACATTCCATATGTTCCCTATGTGGTAGCACCCCATCCCCAAAAAGGTACAGCTCTGAAGAATTTTCCATCTATCTATCTATCTATCTATCTATCTATCTATCATTCATCAAATAGGATAGGCCACTAAATTGCTCTAATATTTTTATATATCAACTTATTAAAATGAACTGCCAATTGCTTGTAAAAAAAAAAAAAATCCAAAAATGTATTCTGTGTAATGCAAATATCAGTATTTACAGAAACGATTGAAATATCATAAAATAGTAGAGCTCATTCCTGAGCAGGCACATACCTGAGCAGACATTACTAAATAACATGTAGAGACCAAAACTAGAGTGTAACAAAACTTAGAGCAATTGGATGTGGCTAGGGGGATGGTATTTATTGATGTATTCATGCAACGGTTTATATCTCTTTCCCAGACCCCTGAAACTCCTTACTGTTAATTCATATACACACAGAAACAAAGTTCTCCTAAAATGCTGTCCTGAGGATCCTAATTCCTTTTGCTTTAATTTATGTAAATATTCATCAGGATTTTTTTTTTTTTTTCAGCCTCTAACCTATTCTCTAAAGGTAAACAATAAGGAAGTTCCCACCCCTACCCAAATCTGATTAAGAGAACAGACAGCGCAATTGTTAATCTTGTGGCCTGTTTTTCTTTTTTTAAGCACTGCTTAAAATATCCATTTCCTATGAGTAAAAATTTTCAGTTCTCCAAACATATGAACAAAGAAAGGATTTATGCACAACAGAATTCTGAAGGGTCAAACCAATGTTTTGACAAACTCTATGTAGTACTATTCTTTCTTGTCAGCACTCACCAAAACTAACCACTCAGCATTTCAGCTATGAAATGAACACATCTCTTTAAGCCTACCATTTAAAAAAGTACAGAGGGGCAAAGTTATCAGCCTCTTGCTTTGACCAACAATAAGAAGAGTAAAATTGGTGGGTGAATAAAGGGGGAAAACAGTAAGGTGGACAGGAGTATTCTCCAATAGTTTCTTAAAAACAATGTTCACTGACCTACAAGTTGTCTGTTGTTAAGTGCTGTCAAGTTGGTTCCAACTCATAGCAAACCTGTGTAGGGTTTCTGAGGATCAGCTAGTGGGTTTGAACCAGTGATTTTGAGCCACACCTTGCTTACCCTACAGTGTCAAACCAAGATTCTACACGTTGTCCATTGTTGTTGTTGGTAAGTGCTATTGAGTTAGTTATGACTCACAGCAACCCTTTATAGGGTTTCCGAGCAGTGGCTGAGTTTGAACTGCCAACCTTGCAGTTCAAACTGATTTTGAGGTGGAATGCTTATACAAGCTATCAAGTGGTACCTTAAAAATTCCTTTATAATTGCTCATTGAAGTGCTCTGCTCTCACAGAGCAACACTGCTTTAAGAGATTTTAGGAAGCTAAACAGCTATAAATTATGTTCATATAATGACTGGCCATGGGTATCACTCAAACCTTTGAATACAGGCTGCATAAGTATTTTCCAGAATCCTAATTATTCCTTAACTATCATTCCTATAAGTACTAAGTGTTTCTTGAAAAAGACAGAAATGAAATACCTTTCAAATTCCCAGAAAATTATTATGTCCCAAATAAATGGCAGACTAATTTCTGCAATTAATGGCGCCTCCCTGCATATCCCTAAGAAAAAAATCGAAACCCTGTGCTTAGTGATTTAAAATCATACAAGTGTATAAAAAAATCAAGACATTACACAGAGCAAGATTTCTCTAAAAAATTATACCAATTTATCTACTAACAGAAAATGTACGCTGCCATTAGGCATAATTTTAAATGGATTCTATTATCCACCCAACTGCCCCAAAGATCTGGCTCTACGTCTATGATCATATTTACTATCCAGTGTGACACTACTGACTTCTTACTCAACAGCCAACACTTAGTGGAGCAGTACCTGGGAGGATTCATCAACTCAGCACATTCCCAACCACATCTTCTATGGCAAGTAGCAGCCCCCCAGATCCCTTCCTCATGGGGAAACATGCGTCCACATTTTAAGCCCTGGGAATGGGTCTCCCTGCCACCCCTGAACTCTTTGATCAAGGTGAGCCCTTTACTCAACAGGTCCTCACTTGGTGGGAGAGCCTCGTCCACCCTCTGGTACCGGCTCACGTCCTGGCGCACTGAAGGTAGTGATCTCAGTGGCTGGTGGCCATTGGCTTGGGAACCTACGATTAAAGATAAAACAGTTACCTAGGCATTGTTTCCCCTTCCCTGTCAAAGCAGTCTTTATAAATCCAGGTTAATATAAACCCTAGTGCTACAGTCTCTTTTCTCTCTTCTGTCTCATTTCATAGATCAAGACCCAGAAACAAAAGATGAGAGGGTCTTATAGGAAAAGGTCTAGCTGCCTTCCACATGCCTGCTACCACCATTGTGGCCTGTGTCCGGGAATGCTTTAGGGTCACAACACTAACGGGGAAAAAAATGGAAAGAAGAGGATAAAGTAGACAAATTACAGAATGACAAAGTCATTCTGATTTTTGAGTCTCTGCTATTTAAGCATAGGAAATTATCCTTTGACTTTTTAATGCATCTATAATAGAGTGTTTTAAAGGAATCATCCATCAAGGTACATTCAGTGAAATAAAAATATAAATTAAGTGTCAGAATGTACCACTTAATGTAACTGTCATATTTGATGCTGCAGAAAACAAAGATATTGCATTGGGTGTGCAGCACTTATTGACCTTCTGTTCTGTGCAAGGAGCAGTGACTTAGGACATTCCCAATTGCCTCTGCAGACTATACTCCTGCTGGAGCCAGCAACCTATTTTTGCTTTGCATCTACAAACACAGGTCTCAATAGAGATTCGTTATTTATGTCTGAAGACTGTTACTTGGCAGCAATAGAAGAGTGAAAAAAGAGAAGACCGAAGGTGGACTCTGCCTATCTGGATACAAGTTGGGGCCGCCTTCTTCTAGCTATGTAAACGACTCAGTCCCTCAGACTCCTTCAGTTATGAAATGAGAGGCCTAATTTAGAGGAAGGGTTTCAAGTGCCTACACATTTCTCTTTGGTTTCTCCTCTTCTTGGTCCTGTTTTCTATCTTGTCCCTCTTCCTCTTCCTAATTGTTGGGACCCAAGGTAAAGAATCTAGATAATATGGGACCTGCAGCATTATTTACACTGAGGGAAAAAAACCTATGAATAGGAGTGTTTGAGCCAAGAGCTGTGCTGTCTTCCACATCCTACCTCCAGTTGCACCTTCCTCCTGGGCAGTGGCCCCTTCACAAGTGCCTTGGGCATCCCCAGGGTCACCCTCTTCTTGAGGTTGGTTCTCAGCAGCAGCAGTGGCTCCCTCCAGGCTCCCCCTCCGCTGCCAGACCTCCCCCATTTCCTCTTGGTCAGGCAAAGAGGCTGATTCTGCCCCTGGCCCTTCCTCCTCCCCACTGGGCACCTGCACCACAGGTAAAGAACCCGGAGTGCATATGGTATCCTGTGACCCTTCGACAAGGCCACTGCTGGTGGGTTCTGCTGCACAAGCTCCATCTTCCTCCTCCTGAGAAGAAAAAGCTGGAGTTTCAGGAAACCGGGCACTCTCAAGAGACGAGCAGCGCGTCTCTACTGAGGACAGCTGTGTGGTCACGCTCTCGTTGCAGGAGCTATCGGCACCTTCCAGGTCACTTTCTCCCTCGGGTCTGGTGCTGGCCTCGCTCACACTCTCTGTCCTGGCAGGGTCACTCGGCTCTGTTTCAGAGGACACCTGGGAAGGCTCAGACCCCTGATCAAGGGACTCAGTTTCACTGGTGGCTCTTCGGCTTCCTCCTGACGTATCAGAAGTCCCCGTGTCTGCCCCACTTGTGGGCTGATCCACCTCTTGAGAGCCACACAACTCACTGCTCCCCTGCTCAGCAATTGGCTGAGACTCTGGGTCATTTTCATTTTCATCTGGAGCTGGGTCTGAGGGTAAGGAGCTACCTGCAAGCTCTGGAAGACTTTCCGGCTTCTCCTTGAAGGAAGTGGCTTCATTTGTGGAGTCTTCGTCATTCTCAACTGGGTTATCTTCTGGCTTTCTCTGAGATGCCAGGCTCCCATCATCAGCTCTTGATGCCCTGCTAAACATTATTAAACCACCCTCCTCCTCCAAGGAAGATGGATAACCCAAGTCTTGCTGAAACTCATGATCTTCTTCATCTGAGTCGATATGAAGCATTGCATTGAGTCTTGTGTCAGTGGGAAAACTACTCCTTAGCTTTGGAGAGGCTCCCATGGTCCTCTCTGAACAGGAAGCTGCCCCTGGTCTGGGATGGTCATTATGTTCGATAGCATCTAAATAATCATTGAGTGAATCCTGACGTCCTCTGGGAGGTGAGGTCCTTGAAGAAGTAGAGGCTAATTCCTCTGTGTCTATTTCTAGAGTGGAGCTAGTCCTGAAAGAATGTTTGGGGGTCCCATCCATGGTACTTTCTTCAGACACTGGTCCATTGGAACACATTGGGCCATCATGGTGGCCCCCTGGCATGTCCTCCTCATCAGAAGGGCTTCCTAGGTCTCCATTCAAAGAATTGATTCCAAGTATTGTGCCCACAGCCTCTGGAGAAGCATCTAAATGAGAAACCAGTGTTAAAAAAAATAATGGAATAGTAATTACCAGTTCACTTCTTATGTCCTAGTCCTTTACCACCAAACTGTACAAAGAATTCAGCTGTCCCATGGAAACCTCCTTACAGCTTTAAACTCTCAGATTCACCACCCAGTAAAACAAAAGGAGTATATCTTTAATTAGTGTGGCGTGTATGCAGGCTTGTATTGCTAAGGAACTCTACATCCAGTATCAAAGTGAAGGCCTAAGCCTAAGAGATCTTTTTATTAATAAACAAGTTTTCCATATCTGCTTAGATAATTACATCAGCAGGTAATCGTTTGATAGAATGGGACACAGATTCAATTTTGTCCAAAGGCAAACTGTAACCTGAATTAGATTTAATTTTTTTCCTATGCTCATATTTACACAGACATCTCACCTTCATGAACAGAAGATGTAACCTCCACTTTAAACTGGAGGTACCCACTCACGTGGTCAGCTGGGAGCCTTCTGCCAAGATTGTAGCTGAGCATTTGATCACTGCAAGAGGAGAAAGGGTTCTTTCATCCTTACTACCTGGAGCCATCATTCACCTTCTTCCCAGCCACCCTCAAGCCCAGCACATTTCTATTAATACTTTCAGACTCATTAGTAAAGAATATTAAAGGCTCTAGGCATTGTATAAGGAGCTCTGGTAGCATAGTGGTTATGAATCGGGCTGCTAATTTCACGGTCAGCAATTCGAAACTACAAGCTGTTCCACAGGAGAAAGATGAGGCTTTCCACTTCCGTAAAGATTTACAGCCTTGGAAACCCTGTATAGAGTTGCTATGAGTTGGAACCGACTCCACGGCACATAACAACAACAACAGGCATTGTATAGTCCAACAGAGTGTTGTTAATTCATGTGCACAAATTAATACTCACAAACCCAGGGATAAAAAGGAATCCTGTGTGTTCAAGGGAATTCATTAGTAAGAGTAAAAAATGCAACAATATATGGTATCTTCAAAGTTCACTGTTACTGGTAAGGGTGACCAGGAAGAAGCATTTTGAAAGTCGCTAAAGAGCTGTGAAAATAGTTTTAGGTGTTTCTGTGACTCCGGTGTAAAAGCATAGAAGGCCTGATCTTATAACACAACAGGAATCTGGTTCCAAAAGCACACTTGTAGCGAAGGATTCCTTCATGAGGGCAGGAGGGCACCATTCTCAGCACTCACGTTGGTGAGCTGGGAGTGAGGACAGCACAGCATGGTACCTGTCCTGTTCTGACACCAGCTGGGACCATTCCACCTCTCCTGCCTCACCTGTAAGGTACAGGGCCTGGTGCTGTGCGCCCTCACTGCTGGTGAGTGTGCCTATCATTTGATTCTCAGGTGGCTTGTGAGTGATGCTGATGGTCTGTCTGGGGAAATGAGACTTGTGCAGCATTGAGGTCAGGTAGCCATACCTGAAGGCATGTTGGGATGGGGAGACGAGGCTAGGCCTGCCCGGTAGGCCCTCAAACAAGGAATGCCAGCCTCTGCAAGGGTGGATTTGTTTGTTGGCTTCAATTTTGTGTTTATTTCACAACGTCAAATACAACTACATGATTTTCTTATATGCAAGCAATTTTTGTTCAAAATCAAATGATTTATTCTTAATTAAGGACAATACTCAAAGGGCTAATACCATATCACACCATCTGTGCTCTCTCACTGCCCTCTATTGGCCATTTCAAGGAAAACATGATGCCTCTAGTGTCTGTTCCAGGCTACAGAAGGCAAGGTCAGTTTGACTTACAGAAAGGCTGTTCAAACCTACCAGCCACTCCTTAGAAACCTCCAATAGTCAGAAACAACTTCACATCTTTTGACAACAACACAACAACAATCAGCTATTTAAGGAGCCCTGGAAGCTTAGTGGATTACAAGCTGGGTTCCTAACCACAGGTCAGTACAAATTTACCAGTTGCTCCAGGGGAAAAAGATGAGGCTTTCTGTTCGTGTAAAGATTTACAGCCTCCGAAACTCTTTACAGGGTTGCTATGAGTCAGAACCAACTCCATAGCAAACAACCACCACCAATATATATAACCTGCATATATATCTA
>NW_006408563.1:16468412-16484082 GCF_000296735.1 Chrysochloris asiatica | reverse complement strand
CCATTCTCTCACTAATGTAATCAGAAGAATTGACAAGGCATTGGTAAGTGATGAACATTGGAAAGTAATGAGCTTTCTGGAAAGAAAATAGGCTGTTCTCTTAAAACAAAACAAAACACCTCACATTTGAACAGAAACTCTCATAATACGTGATTAATGAAGAGTTCTAGCTCTTCTATAAAACCAGACTCAGTAACAAAAACACAACTAAATCTGAGCATTGGGTCCTTCTAAACACATAAACAACAAAAGCCAGCATTTTTCAAGATGCATCAGTTACTTAATGGAAAGCAAGGATTAGATCAGAAATATAAATTTTGCATGCCAATATTTGATATACTAATATGTAGCTTTCTTATCTAATACAGCAAACCCCAAAGGATTTCTATCAGGCAATACTTTTAATCTATGTATAGTGAAATATTTCATAATTCTGTTATTTCACAAATTCATCTAGATTTCTCGCCAGTCACATGACACCCATTACTAGCAATTTTCCAGGTGTCCAGCTCTTTAAAAGACTGAGTGAGAAGCCAGCCAGTCATCAACACCTTTATGCAAGCACTGACAGGTTTTTTTTCTTCCTGATCATTCTTGCTAGCATACATAACTTGACATTGCTACCAAATTTCATAAGTTGTGTAAAACATATTGTTATAATTATACAAATGAAAATTATATCTATCCTATACTTCCTATAGTTAATTCTCACTCTCTATAATCCTTCACTTTCCATAGATCCTAAAAATTATTTTAATAATTCCCAACAGTCTCCAATAGAAGCAATAATTGCTAGTCTTAAAAATAATGGTGATTTTCCCCCCAGGTTATGTCGGATAAACAAGGCAACTAGAATTACTGTATAACATTTCTACTTCATGTAGTTTGGCTCAACCAAAAAATCTATTACTTTTGCTAGCCAGAGAACTAGAACTGATTATGATTTCTGAGTTTTAAGATTTGAAGGGGTCTGAAAGATCTTCTGTTCAAAATACTTCCTTTTACAGATGAGGAAACTAATATCCAAGAATATTGTGGCTTGCCAAAATTAAATGGTGAATTAGCTGCAGATTGCATGCCAATGGTCAGCCTTTCTCAGAAGTTAGACTTATGGCCCATGATTGTCAGCCCTTGAAATACTGTGGAGAAGCCAGGATTCTCGAGTAGGTGAGTGTGAAGTCCAAGTCCAGCTTACGGATTTACTTACTAACTCCAGATTGCTCATCTCTGGAGTGGGGAGAATTACAGATTCTACCTCCCAGGGTTGTAAAGGTTGTGAGAACTACTGAGTGTCATGTACTGAATTCCTGCTCTGAGGTCATTATCACTGTTGCTGCTGCTACGATACTTTTGTCATATGTTTAAAAGATGTCGTTACACTGAAAACATCATAAAACAAGACGCCCCTTCAATGCTACCTCATGGCGCTAGTGTTACTGATTTTGTCTCTATTGACCATGGAACTACACATACAACATGTACATAAGGGATGGAAATACGTTACGCCTTCTTAACTGCCTTATTTACAGTTTACAAAAAGCTTGCCGAAGTAAAAAGACATGAAACCACATTTTTAAATCTGGCAAATGAAGTTAGGTTGCCTGAATAAATGCCTATATCTAGGAGCTCTATTGCAACACCTCCTCAGAGTCTAGGTCTCATTTCTAAAAGCTCTAACATGTTTGCTTTGGTTTTCCTAGAATTAAAGTCCTTGGAATAGGATTAGTCAGGTTAAGGTGCCACTTAAATTCTGCTTTAAGGAGAAGATTTTATAGCAATATTACAAAACACTCAAAAGCAATTCAAACATGAAGAGATGTGACACTGAAATATCAATGGTAGACCCATCTTGGAAAAGCTGAAGATATATAAATATCTTTTAAGTATGTAAATCAAACAAATTACTATTTGTCCAGCATACTTTATAACCCAAGCCCACTGCCATCAAAGTCAATACCAATTCAGAGATCCCATAAGAGAGAATAGAATTGCCCTGTAGAGTTTTCAAGGGTGTAAATTTTTATGAATACTAATAAGCAGGAAAAGCATTTTTATTTTAAAACATCTTATGTTACCCGCTTGTATCAGTAAGAAAACTATCTACAACAAGTATCATTTCAAGTGCTAAGACCCTCCCTGAAGGTAAGGGTGATTACCCAATGGCCTGCCGCTCCAGTAGCCTCTGGACTGGGATGGTTAATTTCCCCAGAAAACGCTTGATGATAGGACGGCTCTTGGCAAATTTGTCTTTAATCTCAATTTCTAAGACATCAGTCAGAAGTGCAAAAAAGGAATATTTCTGGAAAACAAAAACCCAGATATGTTGCTTCATAAGAAAGACCAATATTATATTATATCATTTCATTATTGTAGGAAATGGTAGCTCTTAAAGTCCAATGGCACACAGAGTCCACATGGCTAGAAATCCCTGCTGCTAGTGTCAATTCTTATTCACACAGAATCAAGAACACTCACATTGATTTAAAAAGTGATGGTAAAAATCTGTATTAGAAAAGGAGACTTATCAGCCAACCATCCACTCTTTCCTGGCTCAATGTTTTATGAGATGTTATCAAATTTTAAATCATGCACAATACAATTTTAGTATTCATAACATTTATTATATCTTAATTTATTGAGTTTAAATATCATTTTATAGGATGGTTTAGAATTAACCACATTGATTAACCACAATTTTAATTCCTAATCGCCCAGGATTTTGAAGTTGTAAAACAATTTAAAATACTTCTTCACTTAGTGGTTACAATAGGAACATCTACAGAATAGCGTGGTTTCCCTGATAATGTTAAAATACAAACACCTTAAATGAAATTATGACTTAAAGGGGATTCATTGGACTTCTGGTGTGGCGTTGCGGGTTAATACGGTAAACTGCAACGTCGTTGTGAGCCGTTAAAGCCAGCAGTTCTAGCTCACCAGATGCTCCTTGGAAACCCTGTACAGGGTCGCTATGAGTCTGATCCCGACTCGATGGCACTTAGTGGTTATAATAGGAACATCTACAGAATAGTGTGGTTTCCCTGATAATGTTAAAATACAAACACCTTAAATGAAATTATGACTAAAAGGGAATAAGAATAATTTATTCTGGACTATAAAATACAAGTATAAGGTTAAGATAAACTTTGCTTTTTGGTTTTAAAATTGAAATGGACATTAATAAAGGTATACAATAAATATTTATACACGCATATAAAATAAATATACAGACCCTCACTAAGACTTTTACTTTCATTTATAAAGATTTATTTTTAGAGATGAGGATCTGTTTGGAGAAGTAAATAGTGGAACCAGGAATATCAATCAGTTCACTTCTCCAGGACAATATTCATACAACCCTAGTGATGTGAACAGTGCTAGCCAACTAGTTTTGCACTTACATTACAACGAGTTCATTTATTCGAAACAACACAACAAAAATTCTCTTAAAGGTCATATAATATGATAGTTTGCTTAAAAAAAAAAATGTGCTTGCATAGGTTAATGAGTACCTTAGTGGATCAAATAGGTAAGCACTAGGCTACTAAGAAAAAGGGTAGAGGTTTAAGACTACACAAAGGCACCTAGGAAGAAAGGCTTGGTCATCTCTTCAGAAAAATCAATGATGGAAAACCCCTCTGGAGTACAATTCCTACTGCGGCACACAGGAGGTCATCATGAACCACAATCAGCTAGACAGACTTGAACTTAGAACAAGAAAGCCCCATCTCTTCAGTGAATGGAGTCCTGGTGAGGCACTGTGGGATAAAGCATTAGACTGCAAGGTCAGTTTGAAGCACAAGGTCAGTGGTTCAAACTCAAGTGCTGCTCCTTGGAAACCCTATACAGGGTTTGCAATGAGTTGAAACCGACTTGAGGACACTAAACAACAATAACTATTCAAGCCTCATCAATACTTTAAGCCTTAGGTTTTTAATCACCAAAATGGAGAGATAAAATGTTGCCTTTTATACCAGCTAATGGAGTCCGGGTTTGGCGCTGTGGGTTAATGCACCAGACTGCAAAGCCGGTTGAACTGCAAGGTCAGTGGTTCAAACTCACCAGCTGCTCCTCGGAAACCCTATACAGGGTCGCTTTGGGTTGGGATCAACTCTACGGCACTTAACAACAACAACAACAACAACAATGTGGCGCTGGTAACAAGGTCAAGAATTTTGTAAGTAAAAAATGTAAGGAAAGCAAGGTTATTGTATCTACCTTATGCCATTCAGAGCTCCTATTGAGATTTCTTTTTGTTTTTGATGTAGTTAAATGTGTTAGGGCTTGTGGTATGACGCTGCAAGGTAAGTGTGGGACCATAAGGTTGGTTTGAACCAGAAGCTCGGTGGTTCACACTCACCAGCTGCTTCTCAGAAACCCTATACAGAATCACTATGAGTTGGAACTGACTCAATAAAATTTATCAACAACAAATGTGTTAGGGAAGTGTGGCTGTTCTATACAATAAGCACTAGACTGTGAACCACAAGGTTTCTGGTTTGAGCCCACCAGATTCTACAGGAGAAAGAGACTTTCTGTTCCCTCAAAGATTTAAAGCCTCAGAAACCCTATAGAGAGTCGCTATGAGTCAGAAGCAACTCAACAGCACTTAGCAACAACAATAACAAATGTGTTACATCAAGTGGCATGCGGTTAGAAGTTGTTAACCATATGGGATCATAACAATTTTTCAATCAGGTGTAAGAATACATGCAGAATTCACCCAGTTAAATAATCATATGAATTACCCAAGAGAAACATCTTGCTGTAGAAATTCCATTGCTGTTAAAACAATCCTGACTCAGAGCAGTCCTACAGTAGAAATGCCCCATGGGGTTGTCTTTATGACATCCTTATCCTGGTGAGTTGGAATCTGAAATCTTTCAGTTGGCAACTGGGCACTGCTTAACCACTGTACCATACGGGCTCCTTCTTGTTGTGAAGTGCCTTTGAGTCAGTTCCGACTCATAGTGACCCTGTACAGGGTTTCCAAGGAGCAGCTGGTGGGTTTGAACTACCAACCTTGTGGTTCACAGTCCAGTGATGATCCTACAGCACCACACCTCATACAGTCTCAAGGTGGTTTTACAGTCTTGGTATGATCTCCCTCTCCAATTAAATATTTCTAGGATGTCATAGGACCAGGTAGTGTTGTACATAGGGTAGCTATGAGTCAAAACTGAGTTGATAGCACCCAACAACACAACAAAACACTGTTAGAACACATCACTGTTATTAAACATTTAGGATGCAAACTAATCAGTTGTGTAGCTCATATGCCAATAAAAGTTTACACAGCAACACTCAAACACTAGTCTGTGAAATTTGCCTCTGATGCCTCAGAAATAGCAGGAGAGCTCATGATTTGCAAATCAGAGAAAAAGGTCTTCTTAGACTTCATGTAGTTCAATGAGAAAATCCTTTTGTTGGTTTCACTGAAGCAGTACACTACAGTGACTGGGAATTGTGAAGAAGTTTAGAATAAAAGCTACACAGTCTGGCTTCACTGGGATTAAACACTCCTCGAATGGTTCATCTAATTAACAAAAATCTCAAAAGAATCACCTCATTGCCGTCAAGTCAGTTCTGACTGAGGGTGACCCTGTACAGGGTTCCAAGGCTACGGATCATTATAGAAGCCAAAAGTCTCATCTTTCTCCTGCAGAGCAGCTGGTGGGCTTGAACTGCCAAATCTGACAGTAAGCATCCCAGAACTTATCCTACAGCACCACCAGAGGACCTTAACAGAAATCTAGAAATCCAAAAAAACATTTACCAAAGTCCTTAGGGAAAGAAACTCCTTTAATGTGTGCTGAATACATGCTAAGCAAAAATATCAAAATTCTAAATACAGACAAGCTTTGAGTTGCTGGTTTTTCCTTTTGTCCCAGACTCCAATATGGCTGTTACTGAACAATGCACTGTTACTGCTCCAATCTTTATTTACAATATGGATATTTTGCTCATTGTACACCTTTTGCATTCTTTTTCTAAAGTGCATTGAAGTATGATTTGATTACTGTATTGTTGGTGCCCTTTAGAATGATGCACTTGCTGTGAGTGCCTTACTTGTCTCACCTGGCCCTGGTTGTTGCTGGCGTTGTTAAGTGACATCAAGTCAGTACCAACTCATAGCCACCCTATATATAGGATTTCCAAGGAGTGGCTGATGAATTTGAACTGCTGACCTTGTAAAGTGGGAAAGTTATTCAGCAAATAAGCATGTTGTCATTGTTTTTGTTGCTAAGTGCCATCAAGTCAGTTTCGACTCACAGTGACCCTATATAGGGTTTATGAGGAGCGGCTGATGAGTTTGAATCACTGACCTTGTGTGGTTAGCAGCCCAGTGCTTATCCTACAGTGCCACACCTGGATTGCTGGTCCTGTCTAGAAGGGAATAACTTATTGCTTTTGTGCACTATTTCAAACAAAACCCCTACCATCTTCAGCCACCATGCCCACACCCATAAAGAGCCCAAAGACACCCAGAGGCTTGAGGAAAGAGACAAAGTTGGCAGACTTCCCAAGTAGAAGACTCCTTACCTCTCGATGCCAAATTGGATTTGTGGTGTTACTGATGATGGTAGACCTTCTCTCCTGCCCATGGTGGGCACAGGTGGGGAAACTGCTCTTCTTACCTGGCTGGATGGACATCTTAAGATAAGGATCAGGATTGAAGAACATGCCTTTCTTGAGCCCAACTGCCCTAAGATCTTTAAAGAAAAGAGAATAGAAGGAAGGAAGGGATGGAGGAAAAGAAGAAGAAAGAGATCCATATATTCTGATTAGAAAACGCAGTTCAATGACAATGTATCCTTAAGTCATCACAAACAAACTCCATACAGAAACCACCTTGTAAAACAATAACAAAGTTATTCAAAAAATGACTTCATAGGTTGTTCCTGTTAGGTGCTGTCAGGTGGTTCTGACTCATAGTGACCCTATGCACAATAGGACAAAACACTTCTTGGTCCTGCACCATCCTCACATTTGTTGTTACATTTAAGCCCACTGCTGCTGTCACTGAGCCAAACCAGCTTATTGGTGGTCTTCCTCTTTTTCGTCAACCTTCCACTCTACCAAGCATGATGTCCTCCTCCAGTGACTGGTCCCTCTTAATAACATGTCTGAAGTGTAAGTGACAAAGTCTGGCCAGTCAGGTACCTAAGGAAAATTCTGGTTGTAATTCTCTTAACACAAATTTGTTGACAAATTTTGAATTATACATGCTATTCTAAATAACCATGAGGATGCCTTTTCAACAGCATGAAAAATAAGTTAAATATGTGAAAATATCCTGTACCTCATTTATAATCACTGGTAGTTGTTCCACACTGTGTGGGTTGCTACAGTCCCAACAAAAGTCTGTTTACTGAGAAGACTGACACAGTTAAAGATGGCTAGGCTTGCTGTTATTCAGTGCCAGTGGATCATTTCCAACTTACAGAAACCTTTGGACAACAAAACAAAACACTGCCCAATCCTGTGCCAGGTTGTGTCATCTGCATATTACAAGTTGTTAATGAGTAGTCCTCCAATCCTTATGCCATATTCTTCTGCAGATAATCCAGCTTCTCGAATTATTTGCTCAGCATACAGATTGAGTAAGTATGGTGAAAGAATTTAACTACAGCATACACTTTTCTTGATTTTAAACCATGCACTGTCCCCTTGTTCTGTTTGAATGAATGCTACTTGGTCTATGCACAGATTCCTCATGAGTACAATTAAGTGTTCTGTAATGCTTATTCTCTGCAATGCTGTCCATAGCTTGTCCTATTCCACACAGTCAAAAGCCTTTGCATAATCAATAAAGCAAAGGTAAACATCTTTCTAGTATTTTCTGCTTTCAATCTAGATCCCTCTAACTTCAGCAATGATATCCCCTCTTTCTATAACCTTATCTGAATCCAGCGTGATCTCTGGCAGTTCCCTGTCAATGTACTGTTGCAGCCATTTGCAAATTATCTTTAGCAATACTTTACTTGCATGTGATATCAATGATATTGTCAGATGATTTCCGTATTCCATTGGGTCATCTCTCTTTGGAAAGGGCAAATATGAATCTCTTCCATCAGCTGGCCAGGTAGCTGTCTTCCAAATTTTTTGGCATAGACGAGTGAGTGCCTCCAGTGCTGCATCAGCTTGTTGAAATATTTCAATTTGTATTCCATCTATTCCTGGTAGTCTTTGCCACTGCCTTGAGTGCACCTTGGACTTCTTCCTTCAATACCATTGACTCTCGATCCTATGCTATCTCTTGATAAGGTTGAACATCGATCACTTCTTTTCAGTACAAAGACTCAGTGTAGACTTTCTATCTTCCTTTGATGCTTTCTGCATCATTCAACATTTTACCCATAGTTTAGTAGTAGGTGCCAACAAGTTGGTACTGGCTCATAGTGATGCTATGTACATCAGAATGAAACACTGCCCAGTTCTGGCCCAACATCACAACTGGTGTTAAGCCTGAGCCCATCCCCATCGCTGTCACCACTGCTGCCAATCCATCTCAATGGGGGTCATCCTCTTTTTCTCTGATCCTCCACTTTATCAAACATGATATCATTCTCCAGTGATTGGTCCCTCCTTATAGTATGTCCAAAGTATGAGAGAAAAAGTTTTGCCATCCTGGCTTCCAAGGAGCACTCTAGCTATATTTCTTCCAATATTTGTTCTTTTGTTCTCTTTGTTCTTTTGGCAATCCATGTTACTTTTAATATTCTCCTCCAACACCATAACTCAAAAGCATCAATTCTTCTACAGTCTTCCTTATTCACTGTCAAACTTTCACACGCATATGACGTTACTGAAAATACCATGGCCTGAGTCAGGCACACCTTAGTCCTCAAACTGACATCTTTGCTTTTCAACACTTTAAAGAGGTCTTATGCATCAGATTTGCCTAATGCAGTACGTCGTTTGATTTCTTGACTGCTGCTTCCATGAATGTTGATGGTTAATCCAAGTAAAATGAAGTCTTTGAGAACTTCAATCTTTTTTCCATTTATATATATGTTGTTTATTGTTCCAGTGGTAAGGATTTTTGTTTTCTTTACACTGAGATGCAACTCATACCAAAGGCTGTGCTCTTTGATCTTCATCGATAAATGTTTTTAAGTCCTCTTCACTTTCAGCAAGCAAGGTTGTATCATCTGCTTATGGCAGGTTGTTAATGAGTCTTCCCTCCAATCCTGATGCAATGTTTTTCTTCATATAATCCAGTTTCTCCGATTATTTGCTCAGTATACAGATTGAATAAATATGGTGAAAGAATACAACCTTGGTGCACACCTTTCCTAATTTTAAACCATTCGATAGTCCCTTGTTCTGTTAGAAGAACTGCCTCTTGGTCTGTGTACAGATTCCTCATGAGCACAGTTAAGTGTTCCAGAATATTCATTCTTTGCAATGTTGTCCATAGCTTATCATGATCCACACAACTGAGAGCCTTTGTGTAGTCAATAAAGCACAGGTAAACATCTTTCTGGTATTCTCGGCTTTCAGCCAAGATCCATCTGAATTCATCAATGATATCCCTTGTTCCATGTCCTCTTCTGAATCAGCTTGCACCTCTGTAAGTTCTCTGTCAATGGATGTTTGCAACTGTTCTTGGGTTACCTTTAGTAAAACTTTACTCCCATGGGATAGAAACGATATTGTCTGATGATTTCGGCATTCCATTGGGTCACCTCTCTTTGGAATGGGCACAAATATGGATCTCTTCCAGTCAGTTGGCCAAGTAGCTGTCCTCCAAATCTCTTGGCATAGATGGGTTGAGATGATATCTCTAGTGCTGCATCAGTTTGTTGACATATTTCAATTTGGATTCCTTCAATTCCTGGTGACTTGTTCTTTGTCAATGGGCTTCTTCCTCTAGGAGAATAATTCAATTTACAGGAATCTTTCAATTTCTATACAATCTTTTCCATAGATTTAATTTCCATAGAATCTTTCAATTTGCAAGTTGAGGCTTGAGTTTTTTTCTCCAGTTCTTTCAGCTTGAGAAATGCTGACTATGTTCTTCTCTGCTTTGCTAACTCCAGGCCTTTGAACATTATAATACTTGACTTTGTCTTCTCAAGCTGCCCTTTTTAAAATTTTCTATTCAGCTCTTTTATTTCCCCATTTTTTTCCATTTGCTTTTTCAAGTTTCAGAGTCTATTATGACATTTACTTTGGTCTTCTCCAGCTTCTTGTCTTAATGACCTTTTGTTTTCTTCCAGTATGATGTTCTTGATGTCACAATATCTAGTGGTCCTCAGTCATTAGTGTTCAATGCATCAAATCTGTTCTTGAGATGCTTTCTAAATTCAGGTGGGATATTGTTGTTGTTGTTAAGTGCCGTTGAATCGGTTCCGACTCATAGCGACCCTGTACAGGGTTTCCGAGGGTGTAAATCTTTACGGGAGTAGAAAGCCTCATCTTTCTCCCGCGGAGCGGCTGGTAGTTTCGAACCGCTGACCCTAAGGTTCGCAGCCCGATTCGTAACCACTACGCTACCAGAGCTCCTTCAGGTGGGATATATTCATGATTTAATTGTCTTCAGCTTCAGCCTGAGCTTGCATATGAGCAATTAATGGTCTACTCTACAGTCTGCACCTGGCCTAGTTTTGGCTGCTGCTGATGTGCTTTTCCACCGTTTTTTCCCACAGATGGAGTCAATTTGATTTCTGTGTATTCCATATGGTGAGGTCCATGTGTATCTTTTATATTTTTCAAAAAGGTATTTGCAATGAATAAGTCATTGGTCTTGCAAAATTCTATCATACAATCTCCAGCATCATTTCCATTACCAAGTCCATATTTTCCAACTACTGATCCTTTCTTTTTGTTTCCAACCTTTGCATTCCAATTACCAGTAATATCAACACATATTGATTGTACGTTTGATCGATTTCAGACTGAAGAAGTTGATAGATTAATCTATTTCATCATTACTGGCTTTAGTGACGCTATGCACAGCAGAATAATAGTTGTACTAACTGATTTTCCTTGTAGGCATACAGATAGTATCCTATCACAGATAGCATTTATACTTCTATATATCTTGAAATGTTCTTTTTGATGATGAATGTGACATTATTTCTCTTCAATATGTCATTCTGATCTTAGTAAGCCATAGGTTATCAGATTTAAAATGGCCAATACCAGGCCATTTCAGCTCACTAATGCTTAGGATACTGATCTTTATGTGTTCCATTTCATTTTTGATAACTTTCAATTTTCCTACATTCATACTTTGTATATTCTATGGTCTAATTATTAATGGATCTATACAGCTGTTTATCCTCAGAGTCCTGGTGTGGTGCTGCGGGTTAATGCGCCAGACTGCAGAGCCATTTGAACTGCAAGGTCGGCACCTCAAGCTCACTAGCTGCTCCACGAAAACCCTATACAGGGTCGCTATGGGTCGGAATCGAGTCGACAGCACTTTACAACAACAACAACAATCCTCATTTTGGTTTGTGAAGGTTCTGAAAGCTTTACTCCATTCGCTTACCACAATCAACTCTACTTTGAGGAGGCAGCTCTTCCCCGGTTCATTTTTTAGTGCTTTCCAACCTCAGGGCCTTGTCTTTCGGCACTATATCTGACAATATTGTGGTGCTATTCATTATGCTGGAGTCCTGGTGTGGTGCTACAGGAGTAATCCTGGGCTGCAAGGTCAGTATGAACTGCAAGGTTGGCAACTCAAACTCACCAGCCACTCTTCAGCAACCCTGACTTGAAACTGACTCAACAGCACTTAAGAACAACATTCATCATGTTATAATATCCAATATTCTGCTGCTATCTGACAGTGTTTCAAAGCAATTCTTACAGTTTTCAGTGGCGTAACCATTCAGAAGGCGTCTGCCTCTCCTTAATTGTCTGTCTTAGTCTGGAAGCTCAGCTGAAATCTATCCATCATAAGTATACCCTCCTGGTTCTTAAAATACCTGTGGCTTCCAGTATCACAGCAACACGCATGCCAACACAGTAGGACAAACTGACAGACAAGTGGTAGATGGCTAGGTTAAGGGATACAAAAAAAAGTCAAGAAATACAGCTGGCTTTACTACGTTCCCAATCTCTTAAGATTACCAATTTGAATAAGGTAGAACTGGGAGCTGAGAAATCTTGAAAGCTTCTGGAAAGAACATGGTCTGCAGGCAACTTATACAGTATGTTTAGCCTATTGTGTTGCTAAGTGCCCTCAAGTAGGTTCCAACTCATAGTCAACCTGTAGAGGGTTTCTGATGAGCAGCTGGTAGGTTTGAACTACTGACCTTTTGGCAATCAGTCCAGTTCAGGGTCACACCAGGGTTCAGTTTAGGGAAGTCCTAAACAGAGATTCATATGAAACTTCTGCAGATGACCCCTGAGCCTTCAAAAACTTTTGGAATGCCTAGGTAAGCAGGGGAACAAACTCTGTACTGTTGTTATTGTTGTTAGATGCCATAGCATGTCACTTACAATTCATACCAAAACCAAACCCATTGCCATTGAGTAGATTCCCACTCAGAGTGACCCTATACAGGGGATCTAAGACTTTAAATCTTTACAAAAGCAGACAGCCTCATTTGTCTCCTGTGGAACAGCAAGTAGGTTGAAACCACTGACCTTGTAATTAGCAACTCAACACTTAATCCAGAGAGCCACCAGGGCTCCGTGTTCATCACATATCAATCCCATAAGGCAGAAGAGAACCACACCACATGGTCACACAGGCTACAATCTTAACAGGAATAGCTCACCATGGAGCCACTGGTGGATTTGAACTGCTAACCTTACAGTTAGTAGTCAAGTGCTTCAATCATTGTGCCACCAGCATTCATAAGCTCCATATCTCCCAAACCAAATGCAATGCCATCAAGCAGGACTGCTCCATGCGGTTTCCAAAGCTGTAATCTTTATGGAAGCCAAGTGCTATACTTTTCTCCCATGGAACGGCTAAAGGGTTTGAGTCCCTGACCTTTCAATTAATAGCCATGTGCTTCTTCAACCATTGTGCTACTTGTTGTTGTTGTTGTTGTTGTTGTCAGGTGCCATTGAGTTGGAACTGACTCATTGCGACCCCATGCACAGCAGAATGAAACAATGTCCGATCCTGGGCCAACCTCATTACTGCCGCCACACTCGATGCCATCAGTGATGCCACCTGGCCGATCCATCTCGTTAGGGGTCTTCCTCTTTTTCTCTGACCCTCCATCTTACCCAGCATGACATCCTTTTCCAGTGACTGTTCCCTCCTGACAATATGTCCAAAGTATGAGAGACGAAGCTTAGCCATCCTGGCCTCCAGGGAGCACTCTGCTGCACTTCTTACAAAACAGACTGTGCTACTAGGGCTCCTTAAATTCTGTATCAAACCAAAACTGAAACCACTACCATTGAGTTGATTTCAACTCATAGCCCCACCTCGTAGTGGTTTCCCAGAGAGCTTCAGCTTTCTCCCTTGCAGTGAGTGGTAGGTTTGAACTGCTAACGTTGTAGTTAGCAGCCTGATGTTTATCCTACAGTGCCACCAAGGAGCCTTTAAATTCTGTGTGCTGTTGTGGTTGTTAACTGCTGTGAAGTCATTTCTACTCATAGCGATCCTGCATAGTGTGTCTAAGGCTTGGCTGTAGGTTTCAATAGCTGACCTTGTGGTTAGCAGTCTAGTGCTTATCCTAGAGTGCCACAATAGGACTCCTGTATAATGACTACAAATCAGAGGAGGTCAACAAGGTTATCCCAGCCAGGTCATTCCTAAAACACACGGTCTTTCTTAGAAGGACAGATGTCTAGGGGCACCCCTAGCAGCATCTTCTCTAGAGAGCACACCCTTGAGGAAGAACAGTAAAGGCACACAGGAAATCATGGATCAGACACATGTCATGAAAACAGATCAGGACTATCTAAGGCACATACATGGAATTAGCTTGGTAAACCAGCAAAGATTGAAAAAGCCAACCAAGAAGACCTTATTTCAAGAACGCCACCTGGTGTGGTGCTATAGAATCAGCACTAGACTACAAACCATAAGGTCAACAGTTCAAACCCATCAACTGCTCCTCAGAAACCCTATACACGGTTGCTATGAGTTGGAATCAACTCAACAGCACTTAACAACAACAACATAAAATATAGTAAGGTCTTTGATCAAAAAACTTGTGAGAGAAAGGGTAAGATGGATAAGAAACCAGACAGGCACTTGAGAATGGATGCTGTAGTCTCATCAGCCTTCCGTTCTCATTCCTGGCTCTTTATCAGCTATGTAGCTGCTACTGATGCATAATTTGCATTTCACTGTCAACTTAACAATTCTGCATGTTTCCACTTGGGTGTTTTTAGCATAAACTCACTTTGAAAGGAAAACGCAATTTATACATTTATATTCTTGCCCTTTTTGATTACTCACCTAGGATTCAAAGACAGAAAAATAAATTTCTTTACATATTAAATCTACTTCCAAACAAGAGAATTTTCAACAGTAAATGAGGATCAAATGGCTACCTCCAAGTCCAAAAGAGTTGAATTATTTAAGCAAAACACTTTAAACAAAAAGTGTTCCATCAGAAGATTAAGCCACTGTGATGAACAATGTTACTGCTCAAATAATTATGATACCTAAGGTTTCTGCAGTGGGATACTGTGCAAATAAATCTCCATTGAAAAATATAATAAATTACCAATTATTCTTACTCTTGATTACTCAGTTTACTTTATTCATCTCATTTTTGCTCAACTCTAATGGTCATTCTCCAGTGGTGAATTAATAACATCCCTTTAGATATAAAAATCAATTGTTGGGATAGAATGGAACTTTATCACTTAACAGTAAGAACAATGATCCTAAATTAAGACACCCATGATATGGAAAAAATGAAATTTTCCAAGGTACTGGGGTTGGCTAATTGTTTCTGTATTTGCTTGCCCTTGGGAGTGTGAAAGTCCAAGGCACTGGTGCAACTAGACGTATTGTTAGATAATGAGTGAAGTTAGTGGACTAGTAGTAACTTCTAAGCGCCCTTCTGAAAACTCAGGGTATTTTTTAAAGGCCAAAGGGGCCACATTGGTGCTGGGAGTTAGATGTTGGGCTGCAAACTGCAATGTGGGAGACTTGAACCCCCAGCTGCTCTGTGGGGGAAAAGATGAAGTTGTCAGTTATTATACAGACTTAGTCTCAGAAATCTTTACCTAGGATCACTCCAAGTCAGAATTGACTTGATGGCAGTGAATTGAAATATTGGCCAATTTTGAGTCATAAACGACCAGTTTATAATCTCTGAAGTTCACCACAGAAATGAAGAAGAAGAAGAAAAAAAAAAACTTTTACAATAAGCAGTCTCAGATGAGGGAATAAGAAATGGACACCAGAGAGAGAGACTCAGAACCTATGGACCAGCTGGACTTCTGGTGTGGCACTGTATGATCAGCATGAGGTTACTAACCACAAGGTTGGCAGTTCAAACCAACCAGCTGCTCCTCAGAAACTGTACACAGGGTTGCTATGAGTTGGAACCAACTTAAAGGCACTTAACAATAACAATACGGAATACTGAGCCACAAGGCTGTTTAACTGCAAGTTGCGGAAAGCCTCATCTCTCTCACGTGAAGGGCCTGGAGGATTTGAGCTGCTGACCACGAGGTTCGCAACCAGGTTTTTTGTTTGTTTGTTTGTTTGTTTTAACCACTATACTAC
>NW_006408563.1:16452170-16465082 GCF_000296735.1 Chrysochloris asiatica | reverse complement strand
ATTGGAGAAGGATGTCATGCTGGGTAGGGTGGAGGGTCAGAGAAAAAGAGGAAGACCCCCAACGAGATGGATCGGCCAGGTGGCATCATTGATGGACTCAGGGGTGGCAGCGGTGGTGAGGTTGGCCCAGGATAGAGCATTGTTTCGTTCTGCTGTGCATGGGGTTGCTATGAGTCGGTTCTGACTCGATGGCACCTGACAACAACAACAACAACAACAATATGGATTAACAATGAACTAATGTGCTTGCTCTCTTCACATGGGCTAATTACTCATTGTGCAAATATCTTGTTTTCAGGATAAGTCTTCTAACATTTTTCTTGACTGCACAAAGTTTGTGATAAACTTTTATTTTCATTCATAACTTTTGTGCAATCAAGAAAAATGGATCGAATTTAAGTTTTAGAAGCACTGCAAACAAAACATCTTAGAGTTACAGAAGTCTGTTAGACTTTTATTTTGTATGCGTTGTTATTGTTTTGTATTGTTGGATAATTCCAACTCAGAGTAACCCTAAAGGACAGTGTAAAACAATCCCAAAGGTTTGCCAAGACTGAAATATTTATTGACACTGACTATACCACATCTGCCACAGAGCAGCTGTTGAGATTGAACCACTGAACACTTAATTACTGTGCTACCAGGGTTCCTTGTATGCAGTATAATGCTGTTTAACACTGGATATACAGTTTTTCAACTGCATGGATTGTGTGGCACTGTGGAGTTAATGTGCTAGACTGTAGTGGTTATGAATCGGGCTGTGAGCCACAAGGTCAGCAGTTCGAAACTACCATTAGTTCCGTGGGAGAAAGATGAGGCTTTCTGCTCCCGTAAAGATTTACAGCCTCAGAAACCCTGTGTAGGGTTGCTATGAGTCAGAACCGACTCCACGGCACACAACAACAACAATACAGTTTTTCAACTGCATGGATTGTGTGGCACTGTGGAGTTAATGTGCTAGACTGCAAGGTCAGGTTGAACCTCAAGACTGGTGGTTCAAGCTCACCAACTGCTCCTCGAAAACCCTATACAAGGTCACTTTGAGTCGGAACTGACTCGACAGCACTTTACAACAACAACAAGGATAACATTGTGAAGAATGGATACCCCAGAACACTTAATTGTGCTCATGAGAAACCTATACATAGATCAAGAAGCAGTCATTTGAACAGAACAAGGAAATTCTGAATGGTTTAAAATTAGGAAAGTTATGTGCCAGGGTTGTATTCCTTTACTAATTCAATCTGTACACTGAGCAAATAATCTGAGAAGGTGGATTCTTTTATTAGACTATTCTTGGCTTGACGTCAATTATTTTTTTAATCAGTAGCTTTCAAACTATTTTTGTTTCTTATACTATGAAATAGTTCCTACATATGAAATCCATTTTACATTGCAGTCCAGTACACACATACATGCTTTTTAAAAAAATGATCAATTTATATAAGTTTATGTTTTACAAAATTGTATTTCCTTTTGATGATAGGCTGATATTTTCCACTATATTCATTTTAAAAAATCTGTTGCTTTCAAGTAACGAACTCAATCTTGTTAAGAGTCATTCAGTTGATTGATTTTTGATGCAGAGCAACTCCTTGAGCAGAGTTGAACTGCCCCATAAGGTACTAGACTATTCTCTTTACGGCAGCAGATTGCCAGGTTGCTGGGTGAGTCTGAACTGCTAACCTTCAGTTAGTAGCCACCGGGACTCTTTATTGATATTACAACCCACAAATGGGTCCCAACTCACAATTTGAAAGTATCGTATTAAGTTGTATGCTAAAGCCACAACTGGGATATTTTACTACTCAGAAAAACAACAATAAAGTATCCTAGACACTTTGTAATTGTGTATTCTTCCACAGAAACAAATGTATTCTTTGGCTTTTTTCCCCAGAGTCTTCAATGTTTTTCCTTTCCTTAAAGATGAAGCAAGCTTAAATTATTTTCACTAACCAAAGCTCTTCATGGAATTACATTATAGTTTACTTTTTAAAGCAACTATACATAATTATATTCATATAGTCTTTTTATTACCAGAAAACTTGGTAGAACAAATAATTTCTGAATTTATATTAATAATCTAATTTTATTATGATAAGATACATACTTGAACTCTCAAAAATAAACAAAAGCAAAACCAAAATGCCCTGACTCAATCACATATTCAGGGGGCATCAAAAAGCTTACTGAAAAATTCCATTATTTTTACATTCCATTTTTTCACAAACTTGTTGACGCCCTCTAGTATAAGAGTCCTGGTTTGGTGCTGTAGGATAAGCACTGAACTGCAGTCAGCAGTTCAAACCCACGAGCTTCTCCTTGGAAACCCTACATAGGAACCGACTCAACAGCACTTAACAACACAGCAACTGTATAAGAAATGTAGAAACAAGTGACTATCCATGCCTTTGAAATGACATGTTTGAAATGGGATGTCATGATAAAGACGTACTTACCTGATAGTGTAAAGTTAACGAGTTTCTTAGAATACTGACTTCCTGAAGCACCTCCTTCCATGCCTTCTGCCCCCATCTAAAGAGGAAAAGCAAGTATCTGAAGTTTCACACAAGTACAACACTGCTCCCCAACTCCCCTCAGTAATCACGTATGATTGCAAACAGCGACTATTGTATTAAGTCTGTATTGTAGCATATGTTTTTTCATATTCAAGTACTAGAATTGAGACCCAAATAAAGATTCTCAAAGGTCAAGAAAGTGTCATTCTTAAATTTAATCTTTACACAGAATCAGACAAATCTGAACTTCTAAATTCCCTGGGGTAGAAACCAACTTACTTTATGTCTTTCCTTTTTTTTTTTTTTTTTTCCTTCTTTTGATAAGAAATTGTAGCTGATAATGTAGTAAATGTAATCAAATTACTAGTTACTACATTAAAACCTTCCCTTAAATTAAAAACTAAACATCAAATCCTTCAAATTTCTTAGGAAAACCTAGAATATACTGAAGAGTTGATTTATATCAGACCCATTCACTAAAAATAAGTTTTCTTTCTTGCCAAATATTTCAGAGCAATTACATGGGTGTCCCTTCTCCCTGGCAAGTGTATGTTTTGTTGTGCTGCAGGTACATGGCACATGTAGTTATTAGTAGTGCTAGCATGCACTTGCAGTACCATTGGATTATTGGATTACATTAACCTATGGCACTGTGGTGTAATGCACTGGACTACAAGGTCTCTTTGAACCGCAAGGTCGGCGGTTCAAGGTCACCAGCTTTTCCTTGGAAACCCTATAAAGGGTTGCTATGAGTCTGTACTGACTCAACAGCACTTAAAAACAACAACAACAACAAAAAAAAAACCTTTCATAACCAAACTTAAAAGTTTTCAAGTAAATTTTAGCTCACTCAAAACCAGTAATTGAGAGAGCACAGAGTAGATTCGGGTCCTTCTCTCAACTTATATACAGCTACTGTACAATTTTTTGATCTGACCAATTGATTGGAAGAGATCCATATTTGTGCCCATTCCAAAGAGAGGTGATGGAACGGAATGAGATCATCGGTCAATATCTTTGATATCCCATGCAAGTAAAGATTTCTTCAGGATAATACAGAAATGGCTACAATCATACATTGACAGAGAACTTTCAGTGGTTCAAGACGGATTCAGAAGAGGATGTGGAACGAGGGATATCATTGCTGACATCAGATGGATCTCGACTGGAAGCAGAGGATACCAGAAAGATGTTTGCATGTACTTTATTGACTACGCAAAGGCCTTTGATTGTCTGGAACACGACAAACTGTGGACAACAGTGTGAAATATGAGTATTCTGGAACACTTAATTGTGCTCATGAGGAACCTGTATATAGACCAAGAGGCAGTTGTTGGAACAGAACATGGGAACACTGAACAGTTTAAAATTAAGAAAGGTGTGTGACAAGGTTGTATTCTTTCACCATACTTATTCAACCTGTATGTTGAACATATAATCCTAGAAGTTGGGTTATATGAAGATAAATGTGGCATCAGGATTGGAGGAAGATTCATTAATAACCTGCGATATGCAGATGATACAATCTTGCTTGTTGATAGTGAAGAGGACTTAAAATACTTACTGATGAAGATCAAAGACCATAGCCTTCGGTATGGGTTGCATCTCAATGTAAAGAAAACAAAAATCCTCACCACTGGACCAATAAACAATAATCATATCAATGGAGAAGAGATTTAAGTTGTTAAAGAATTCATTTTGCTTAGATCAACAATCAACACTCATGGAAGCAGCAGCCAAGAAATCAAACGACATATTGCACTAGGTAAATCTGCTGCACAAGACCTTTTTTAAAGTGTTGAATAGCAAAGATGTCAGCTTGAGGACTAAGGTATGCCTAACGCAAGCCATGGTATTTTCAATAACCTTATATGTATAAGAAAGTTGGACACTGAATAAGGATGATCATAGAAAAAATGATGCTTTTGAGATATGGTGTTGGAGGAGAATATTGAAAGTACTATGGGCTGCCAAAAGATCAAACAGATCTGTGTTGGAAGAAGTGCAGCCAGAGTGTTCCTTGGAAGCCAGGATGGCCAGACTTCGTCTCTCATACTTCAGATATATTGTCAGGAGGCACTAGTCACTAGAGAGGGATATCGTGGTTGGTAAGGTAGAGGGTAAGAAAAAGAGGAATACTCCCAGCAAGATGGATTGACAAAATGGCAGCGTCTTTGGGCTCAAGTGTGGCAACAATTGTGAGGTTGGCCCAGAAACGGGCAGTGTTTCATTCTGTTGTGCATAGGTATGACTGTGTTTTTTTCAAAATTATTATAATCCTGTTTATTGTATTCAGGTAAACTTTCTTTTACTTTTCTTTCTTCCTGAAGTGAGTAGGGACTTTATGATATTTCTTTTACTTTTTTACTACTTCCTGAATGGAGTAGGGACTGTATGACCTTTCTTTTACTTTTTACTACTTGCTGAAGTGAGTAAGAAGAATGTGAGTCTTAGAAATTTGAATTAGCCAACCAGGTAAGGGAAAAAACTGTGCGGTCAAAGCCCCAGCCGATGGGGTGAGACTTGCATCAGGGATAAAATCTGAGTGGACTGCTCACTCAGTGTGCTCGCTGGCCTGTTCCTACACAACTTCACACATGCACCCTTCTGCAGAAGTAAATTTTGTCTTGCCGAGGTAATTTAGTATCACCACATGTCTTTTTGTGTGACGTCAGGATTCATGTCTAACAGAACCAACTCGATGGCACCTAACAACAACAACAGGAAGAAAGGGCTTCATTGAACACTGGAAATGACATTCAAAATAATGTAATCAACAGAATTAAAGGAGGACTGTAATCTGTAGAGTTGGAGAACAGAAATCACATTTGAATTCTGAAGTTGAGATTAAACCTTCCTCCATCTTACCCTTATTGCCCTCTACAGTTATCAAAATCATAGGTCATCAGGCCATAATGGAAGCAAAAATGAGCAATGTCTGAAGAAATTCGATTCAAATTTTGGAAATAAAAATTCTACTTCCTTCTCTATAATTAAGGAGTCCTGATGGCCCTGTAGGATAAGCACTGGGCTGCTAATTATAAGGTTGGAAGTTCAAATCCATCAGACACTCCATGGGAGAAAGATGAGGTTGTCTGCTCCTGTAAAAATAGAAACCCTCAGGAACTATGAGTTGGAGTCATCTAGTTGACAGTGAGTTGAGTGAGCCCTCTGTAATTACTGAAGCTTAAAAGGAAGGCCCAAACCAGTGAGTCAGTTACAACTTATAGCAACTCTAGAGGACAAAGGAGAACTGCCCCATAGGGTTTCCAAGGTTGTAATCTTTACAGAAGTAGATGTCTCATCATTCTCCTGTGGAGCAGTTGTTTGGTTTTAAACACCAACCTTTTGGTTAGCAGACATGTGCTTAACCACTTCACGACCAGGGTTCCCTTGCAACACCTTGTTGTTGTTATTAAGTGCTATAGAAGTCTGTTCCAACTCATAGGGACCCTGAATAGGGTTTCCAAGGAGCAGCTGCTAAGTTTGAACTGCCAACCTTGCGATGCAATGTTTATCCTACAGCACCACACCAGTCAAGACTATGTAATGTGACTCTTAATAGCATTCAGCTGATTGCTTCCCATGCCAGTTCATTACCCTAAATTATCAATCAAGTACATTAATTGCACACATAGAACAAATTCCTTCATTGTCACAGAGATACCTTTCAACAAATATGTGAAGCTTATTATAAGGCTAAACTGAGTAGTGCAAATGATTAAGCACTTGACTACTAACCAAAAGGTTGGTAGTTTGACTCTATCCAGCAGCACCCACTAGCTTAGATATCTACTTCCATAAGATTGTTGTCAGTTGCCACCCAATTAATTCCAACTCATGATGTTCCCGTGTGTGCAGAGTAGATCTGCTCCACATAGTTTTCAAAGCTGTGATCTTTCCAAAGTAGAACACTACGTTTGTCTTCTAGGGTGCCTCTGTTCAAATCGTCAACATTTCAATGAGTAGCCACTTAGCTCTTTATGCCATTCGGGGAGTCCTGTAAGATTGTTGTTGTTAAGTGCTTTCGAGTCAGTTCCAACTCATCCTGACCCTGTATAGTGTTTCCGAGGAGCAGCTGGTTAGCTTGAACCTCCGACGTTTTGTTCAAATCGACTTTGCAGTCCAGCACATTAACCCACAGCACCACACCAGGACTTCATTGAAAACCTTATGGAACATAGCTCTATGAGGTCACTGTGAGTCAAAACTCACTCAACAGCAACCAGTGTCTTATCATCATCATTATTATCATTATATTGCACTCTTCTGACTCTGCATCCCAAGTCTAGCTAGAACAGAGACTGCAGCAAACTGGCCAGATAAGCAGATGCTGTGGCTCCCTTGTTCAGTGTCTCTAAAGAAGAGAAAGGTAGATAAGACAGTACAGACTACCACCGAGATAGAAACTCAGTCACTGGCCTGATATCTGACAAACCCTGGCCTGACCTCAAATAAGCCACTCTGTCTATTAAGCTGTGCCCTCCGCCCCCACCCAAGAGCAAGGCATCCTGGCCCGCTACAGGATGGTCATGTTAAGTGAGTTAAATGACACTGAAAAGATCCCAGCCTGTCTTCATTTAAAACCAACTTAAAACATTACCACGAATGATAAGAAACAAAACACACCCTCTGATTGTCATCCTGAAAATGTGATTCATTCACTGGCAAAAAGTTAAGCTGAGACAATTCTCAAAGAATCCACTGGTAAACAGCATCCTTCTCCACCACAGTGGCAACACACTTATCTAAAACAATTCTCAAAAAAATTCAATTTTATTGCTCATTATAAAACCAAGAAAGAGCAAACATTACAAGATTCAGGGACTTTAATGATAATAAACACATCTTCACTCAAAGTTCAGAGATATTTTTAAACAAACTCACTCACACAGATTTATCTCAGGAAAATTCAGATGCTACACCTTCAACTGAGTGTTGCAACAATACATGGTAGTGAGTGATGGCAGCCTTAATCTGTTGCCAAACCTAAGGATTTCCTGTTCCAAAGGTCTGAAGAACATATCACCATGCGCACTAATGAAGGACAGTGACGTCAAAGCACAAATGACAGAGAAGGCACATTTTTTTTTAAATCATTGATTCATTGCAAAAGGATATGTCAGAAAGGAAACCACACAATTAGGCTGACAGCTCATTTCCTTCCTCATGGAGTTTCTCAGTTACTTCTTCTCTGTCTATTCTTTTTATCTGGACGTGGAATAATTATACTAAGTGGTCTTTGTGGGTATCAATGTTTTGAACCAACAATAACTAAATACATGTTATGTACACATGTGGACCATTATGCTGTGATCGAAACACACAGCTCACCCACAGAGAGAAAGACCCACACGGCACAGCCTCTCAATTTCAGATACACAGTCAACTGCCTCAAGCTCAGTCAGAAATCTACTGACCACCAAATCCATTAGCCAGCCTTTGGCCCATGGTTTTCTGATTCTCAGTACAGTGTCTATGAAGCTTTTAAAGAGCCCTAAAACCTATTTGAGGCAAATTAATTATCTCTAAACCATCCACAGGCTTTGACAGAGTGATCTCAATTCAAAATCAATAGAATGAGATCAATGTTCATTAGGCAGTAAACTCTACTGTCTCAATAATTTCTAGATACTGAAGTTGCTCAAGTCTCAGAAAATCTGACTCTTGAATATGTTTAATCAAGTTTGGAAGCTACTGTCTAATTTTACGCACAGTTAAGTCCTCAAAGGTTAAATTCAAGTTTTATATGTTTTCTTTTTAGAATATTAACCAAACTTTGTTCTTTCTGGTCCTTGTGACTTTCAAAGTCTTAAAGAGTAATGTGGGCTAGCCTTTCATTTCTTATTACTACTTCAAAGAGGAGTTTCATTATATTACAAAGCACAGGACCAGGCAGTGTTTCATTCTGTTGTGCATAGGGTTGTTCTAAGTCGACTCAACAGCACCTAACAATAGTTTTCTTTGCCTAAAATGTTCTTGCCTCCCCTCTTCATGGAAGTAATTGTTCCTCATCCTTCATTTTGTCCCTCAAACATGTTACCTCAGGGAAGTCTACTTGATCGTAAAGACCAGGTCAAACCTCAGTAGTCTATGTTCCCTCAGCCCCATTTCACTTTCCCTCATAGCTATGATTACTCACAAAAATACAACAGAATTGATCTCCCATTTCCTACCAGACCAATAAGAAAAAGGATAATGTTTTTGCTCATTATTTTACCCCTAGTGTTGGGCACAAAGCCTGGTACTTAGTTGTTATTGTTGTTGAGTGCTGTCGAGTTGGTTCTGACTTACAGCAACCTTGAATAGTGTTTCCAAGGAGCGGCTGGTGAGTTTGAACTGCTGACCTTGTGTTTCAAACTGATCTGTGGTCTAATGCTTTATCCTACCCAATAAATATCTGTTGAATGAATAAATGAAAGGAAAAGATTGCTCATTACAGAGACACAGGCACTATTTTAGAAAGCTTCCCATGGGTGTTTTTGGACAGTTTCAAAATGCAGAGATCATTTTCTGAACTTGAGAGAGTCAGTTGGCCACTTGCCTATTTACACAAAGCATATATGTATACATGTGTACACACACACACAAGGTTGTTAAGGCCTTACATTACAGAAATAAATAGTTTTTGTCCCAATACTTTTGTGACTTGAGTTTTATGAATGACTCATAAAACCTGCAATGATTGCATATCTTAAATCCTAAGACTCTCCAAAGGTCATCTGAATCCAACCACTGATGTACAATGGAGCTGCATCTTGTACGGCTGTTAGATTCTAAAGCTGTCATTTTATCAAGTGAAAACCCACATTGTGAAAAGCAATCCTAAGCAAAGTGCCATGTTGTAAAATGTAACACAACCAGCTTCCTCTCAAACGATATTAAATGACAATTTCATCACTTACAGGCTTGATGAAGAGTTTGGCTTCCATTTAGAAGGTGTGTCATACTAAAAATATGTACAGTGCCTTTAGTTACGAGATCACCAAACCAACTCATCATGGAGATGGATTCTGTACAAGGACCTTTTGAGAGGACAACACATTCCAGACTTTCATTTCACACTCTCTTTGGGGCAGAAACTTCTGAAGTAGATTGACGGATAGAATCACACAATGTTTAAATTATTTTTCTCTCTTCTACTTACACTTCTGTATTTTAAGGAAGTACAACTGAATTTGTATAAATTAAATTAATTACATTAGTTATGCTCATGTAAGATACAAGGCTACTGTTTCCTGCCCACCAGTCATCTACACTAAGTCTGAAAGCTTCCATGATGGGCTTCCACTTTGCCTCATGAATAGGTTCGTTGGAGAGTTGACTACACACAGAATTGTTATAATCAAGCCATGTTTTCCCCTGGTTTCTATTATGGATTTAGGTATGCCTGCCTTGTAAGTTATTTCCTTTCTAAAATGGTACCCATGCTGTTAAGTGTTTCCTTTTCCATTGTTCCTCAGAACCCTGCCAAAGCTGTACAGACGAAAATAGAAGCCAAGTTCCTCTGTGGTCATGATGAGGAAGCTGGTAAGGAAGGCACTCACCATCACAGCAGGATTCTTCACCGTGATGCAGGGGGTCGTGGCTCGCAGGGCTCCGCTGATGCCGTGGTAGTATTTAAAACAGATTTTGATCTCCGCTGTAAGTCAATTTGAGAAAAACAAATTTAAGATAGAAGCAGTCATTCAGTATTGGTAGAGGAAATTCTCCACAGCATCTCTCAGGGAATCCTACCCATAACTCTGACTGATACCTTCTTTTCCAACCAGAAACAACATATTATACCAATTCCTGTTTAATTTTATCTGTTTCTCTGAACCTTTCAAGGAAAATTGCAGACATATTAGGAAAAATGATACACAAGAATATGCCAAAAAAAGAATAATCTGATACAAGATGAACTTGACCTACACCTATAGAAGCAGTAGCTCAAAAGAGGAAACAAGTCTTCACACGGAGGATTATTCCCACCCCTCCACACATGGAGAGGACAGGAATGGGAAACTTGGGACATTGGCTACCCAGAATAGGGGGGCTACAGAGGCTTACAAGCTTTCAAGAGAGAACCTAGATCCAGAGGGCGTGGAGCAAGGTAGAATCTCCACTTAGTAGTATCCAATCTGTCTGGGCAGGGCTGATGAAAGGAAATGTGGATAGGTCTCTTGTGATGCAATGGTGAATAATTGTTATCAGGACTGATTTTAAGGGCTGGAAATGTAAAGGTAAACATTTTGTGGCAAAGGGAGAGGAGGGATTAACTTTGCAGTCTTGGAGCAGAGGTCCCTGGGATCATCAAGGGAGAAGAGCGGAGAGCGGGACCCTACCCAGAGAAGCAGTGATGCCAGAGATGGAGGCAGAGATGATGACATGGAGAGATGGAGCGGCTGGGGACTTTGGACCCAGCGAGGGAGAGGAGCTGTGTGCAGATACCAGAGGGAAGGCTTGTAGCCTATACCCTGTGTTTGGTGGATGATGCATGGAGGGGATTATAACCATGGCAAGGAAATGATATACAATGGGATCAATGTGAAGTTAATGTACTCCCTTGTAAACTATCACATAACACAATAAAGCATTAAAACAAAAGATTTTTAAAAATATGCCAAAATATATGTAATGTAGAGATAAGAACATGACTAATTAACATTCACTGAGGTATCAGGCACAGCGATACATTTCAGGCTTCTGTTGTTACTCAATCCTCACCATCAACTTATGAGGCAAAAACTCCTGTTCCCATTTTACAAATGAACGGTCGAGGTGTACCACAGGTTACACACACAGGAAATGGCTAAGTCTGGAATCAAAGCCAATCTGTCTAATGCTAAAGCCTCACTCCAAACTTTATCCAATATAGATAGACTTCAACTGTCAATATAAATAGAGAAGCAGCAGTTGAACAAAAAGCATGCAGGCCTACTGCAGCAGACTCTCCAGGGACAGGGTTTGAGAATCCATATTATTTCAGTTTCCTAAGTGACTTACATGCAGCCCCTAAACAGGGCTCAAATTTAGGAACCACTGATCAATATACTTCTCAGAACCTCTGAATGGGTACCATTTTAGAAAGGAAATAACTTACAAGGCAGGCATACCTGAATCCATAATAGAAACCAGGGGAAAACATGGTTTGATTATAACAATTCTGTGTTTGGTCAACTCTCCAGACATTTTATAATTTTTTTTTTTTTTTGAAAATTTGAGCTTGCTAAAACGTACAGTTGTTGCTAAATATTGTCGAGTCAGTTCCGACTCATAGCAATCCTATGCCAAACAACAAAGTGCTGCCGGGTCCTAAGTCACCTGTTATTGCTTTTGAGCCCATTACTGCTGCCAGTGTGTCAAACCATCTCATTGGGTGTCTTCCTTTTTTTTTTTTGCTGACCCTCCAATTTACCAAGCTTGAGGCCTTCTCTAAGCACTGATGACTCCTGAAGTATTAGAGACAAAATGCTTCTTCAAAAGTGACTATAAGTACAAACAGCATGAGCCAAAGTGTGTGGAATAAATCCCACAATGATGGAAATTTCTCTGGGTACAGAGTGTCAAAGTCACAAAGGTAAAAGTAGAAGTTGCATTTTCCGCAAGGTTTCATTCTATATACGTAATGATGCTAATAGGCAAGCCACAGAAAAAGACACTTAGGCTTTAAGAGTGTTGGTAAGTACTGTGGAGTCGGTTCTGACTCACAGTGACCCTGTACAGGGTTTCCGAGGCTGTAAAAATTTACAGAAGCAGAACACCTCATCTTTCTCCCACAGAACCGCTGGTAGTTTTGAACTGCTGACCTTAAAGTTGGCAGCCCAAATCGTAACCACTATGCTATCAGAGCACCTTTTTTAAGAGTGGAGTTGCTCTCTTAATTTAGTCACCGTGAACTGTCAATTAATAATACTAATTCAGAGTCCTGGTACAGTACTATAAGATAAAGTACTAGAACCACATGATCAGCTTGAACTAAAAGGTTTGTGGTACAAACCCACCACCAGCTCCTCAGAAATCATATTGTTATTGTTGTTAGGTATCATTGAGTTAGTACTGACCCAAAGCGACCTTATGCACAGCAGAACAAAACACTGCCCAATCCTGGGCCAACCTCACCACTGTTGCCACGCTTGAGTCCATCGATGATGCCACTTGCCTAATCTATCTTGTTGGGGGTCTTCTTTTTTCTCTGACCCTCCACCTTACCAAACATGATATCTCTCTGCAGTGACTGGTCCCTCCTGACAATATGTCCGAAGTGTGAGAAACCAAGTTTGGCCATCCTGGTCCCCAAGGAGCATTTTGGTGGCACTTCTTCCAAAACGGATCTATTGGTTCTTTTGGCAGCCCATGGCACTTTCAATATTCTCCTCCAACACCGTAACTCAAAAGCGTCAGTTCTTCT
>NW_006408563.1:16435037-16450490 GCF_000296735.1 Chrysochloris asiatica | reverse complement strand
TTTGCATCTGAGAAATTGATGGTCTGTTCCACAGTCTGCCCCTGGCCTTGTTTTCACTGACGATATGGAGCTTTTCCATCGTTTCTTTCCGCATATGTAGTCAATTTGATTTCTATGTATTCCATCTATTGAGGTCCATGTGTATAGTCGTCTCTTATGCTATATAAAGAAGGTATTTGAAATGAACAAATCATTAGTTTTGCAGAATTCTATCATGCATTCTCCAGCATCATTTCTATCAACAAGGCCATATTTTCCAACGACTGATCCTTCCTCTTTGCTCTCAACCTTTGCATTCCAATCACCAGTAATTATCAATACATCTTGATTGCATGTTGGATCAGTTTTAGATTGAAGAAGTTGGTAGAATTCTTCTATTTCATCCCCACTGGCTTTAGTGGTGGGTGCGTAAATTTGAATAATAGTGGTATGAACTGGGTCTCCTTGTATGCGAATGAATATTATCCTATCACAGATAGCATTGACTGATATCTAGATCATGACTGATCTGGATATGTTCTCCTTGACAATGAATGCACCACCATTCCTCTTCAACTTGTCATTCTCAGCATAGTAAACCATGTGGTTATCAGATTCTAAATGGCCAATACCAGTCCATGTCAGCTCACTAATGCCTAAGATATTGATGTTTATGCGTTCCATTTCAGTTTTGACAACTTCCAATTTTCCCAGGTTCGTACTTTGTACATTCCATGTTCTGATTTTCAATGGATGTTTACAGCTGTTTCTCTTCATTTTGAGGTGTGCCCCATCAGCAAATGAAGGTCCCAGGGGCTTTAACTCCATTAGCTTCATCATGGTCAACTCTACTTTGAAGAGGCAGTTCTTCCCCAGTCGCATTTTGAGTGCCTTCCAACCTGAGGGGCTCATTTTCCGGCACTGTATCTGACAGTGTTTCTCTACTACTCATAAGGTTTTAGTGACTAAATATTCCGATGTAGTTCATCACTCTTTCTTACTAGTCTGTCTTTGCTAGAAGCTCATCTGAAACCTGACCACCATGGGTGACCCTGCTGGTAATAAAATACCGATGGCATAGCTTTCAGAATCACAGCAACTCACAAGCCACCACAGCATGACAAACTGACAGATGAATGGTGACTGTTTGGTTTTAAGTGGAAACTGTCACTTTAAATTTCAACGAGATCTGTGTGCATGCATAGTAGAACCTTTCAGGGGAGATAGTGGGGAGTCCATTTACTCAGGCATCCCCTCTAGTCACCAGAATGGAGGTGCGCAGACAGTGAGAGACAAAAGAACAGATACCAAAAAAAGAATGTCCACACCTGTATCTCCACGGCTCTGTCAGGCATTCGTGGCTGCTCTGATCTTTCCCCTGCTTGGTCTCTCCCAAGATGGCAGCTCCAGGAGCAGCTGAGCATCTTGAATTAGAAAGCAATGGATTTCTTGACTCTACTGAAAATTTCCCTAGCTGTAAGCCTTCCAAGCTTCTAAATATTCTTTTGTATGTGGTTCAGAGTTCTAGCACCATCCTCTGAGCCTGCTTGGTCTGATATTCTGTGTTGTTGCTGACAGAGTTCCTTACTGCACACCTACCTGATCCACCATCTTGAAAATATCATATACAGGGTTGTAATTAGTTGGAACCAACTTAAAGGCACTTAACAACAACAAGAAATAATAATTGTACCACATAGCTGCCAGTTTGTCATACTGTAGTGGTTTACAAGATGCTGAGATACTGGAAGCTATGACACCAGTATTTTAAACACCAGCAAGGTTAATCCTGATGGACAACTTTCTGCAGAGAGCTCCCAGACTAAGACAGACTAGAAAGAATGAGGCAGACTACTTCTGAATGCTTAGCAGTAGAACATTATCAGATATAGTGCTTGTAGAAGAAAACATGAACAGAACAAGAATATTGACAGATATAGTATTGGAAGACCAGCCTCTCAAGTTGGAAGACACTCAAAACACGAATGGGGAAGAGCTGCCTCCTCAAGTAGAGTTGAACGTGATAATGTGAATGGAGTGAAGCTTTCAGGACCTTCCTTGCTGATAGGGCACAAGGTAAAATGAGGAAGAACCACTGCAAAAATCCACTAATAATTAGAATATGGAATGTACAAAATATTAATCTAGGATAATTGAAAGCTGTCAAAAATGAAATACAATGAATAAAAATTGATATTCTAGGCATTAGTGAGCTGAAATGAACTGCTTGCTATTGACCATTCTGAATCTAACACTCATATGATGTACTATGCCAGGAATGACAAATGGAAGAGGAATAGCATAGGATTCATCATCAAAAAGAATATTTCAAGAACAGTCTTAAAATACAGCTCTATGATAGGATAATATCCATACACCTAATAAAGACCACAATTAATCAAATTTACCCACCAACCACTAAATCCAGTGATGATGATGAAATTGAAGAATTTTATCAACTTCTTCAGTCTGAAATCGATCAAACATGCAGTCAAGATGTATTGATAATTACTAGTACTGGAATGAAAAGGTAGGTTAGAAGCAAAGAGGAAGGATCGGTAGTCAGATGCTGGAGATCGCATGAAAGAATTCTGCAAGACCAATGACTTCTTCACTGCAAATACCTCTTTTAAACAACATAAAAGACAATTATACACATGGACCACACCAGGTGGCACACAAGAATCAAACTGATGATATCTGTGGGAGGAGATAGTGAAAAAGCTCCATATCATCAGTCAAAACCCGATAAGGAGATGACTGTGGAACAGACCATCAATTGTTCATATGCAAGTTCATGCTAAAGCTGAGGGAAATTAAAACAAGTCAATGAAAGTCAAAATATGACATTGAATATATCCCATCTGTATTTAGAGACCATCTCAAGAGCATATTTGATGCATTAGACACTAATGACCAAAGACCAGAAGATCTGTGGTACAACACATCAAAAAGATAATACAGGAAGAGAGCAAAAGTTCATTAAGAAGACAAGAAAGAAGGAAAAGACCAAAATGGATGTCAGAAGAGACTCTCAAACTTGCTCTCCAGCACAGAGATGCTAAAGTGAATGGAAGCTATTAAGAAGTAAGAGCTGAACAGAAAATTTCAAAGAACAGCTTGAGAAGACACAGTCAAGTATTATAAGGAAATGTAATTAGACCTGGAATTAGAAAAGCAAAACAGAAAAATAAACTCACCAATTCTCAAGCAGAAAGAACTGAATAAAAAAATCCAAGCCTTGACTTCCAATACTGAAGGATTTCAAGATCAAAATATGGAATAATGCAGAAAGCATCAAAATGAAATGAAAGGAATACACAGAATCACTGTACCAAACAGAAACGGTCAGTGTTCAACCATTTCAAGAGATCACACCATTGATACTGACGTTAAAAGTCCAAATTGCATTGAAGGTATTGGTAAAAAATAAGGCTGCCGGAAATTAAAGGAATACAAATTGAAATCTTTCAACATACTGAAATAGCACTGGAGGCACTCACTCATCTATGTCACAAAAATTTGGAAGGCAACTACCTGGCTAACTGATTGGATACAATCAATATTCGTGCCCATTCCAAAGAGAGGTGACCCAATAGAATCATCTAACAATATCAATATCACATACAAGTAAAATTTTGCTGGAGATAATTCGAAAATGACTGCAACAATACATTGATAGGGAATTGCCAGAAACTAAGTCAGATTATGAAGAGGACATGAAACTAGGAATATCACTGCTAACGTCAGATGTATCTTGATTGAAAGCAGAGAATACCCGAAAGATGTTTATTTGTGTTTTACTGACTATGCAAATGCTTTCAACTGTGTGGATCATGACAAACAATGGATAATATATTGCAAAGAATGGGCATTTCAGAACACTTAACTGTGCACCTGAACATAGGCTAAGAGGTAGTCGTTCAGATGGAACAAGGGGATACTGAATGATTTCAAATCAAGAAAGATGTGTTCCAGGGCTGTATTCTTTCACCATACTTATTCACTGTGTATGCTGAGCAAATGAACTGAGGAGTTCGATTATACGAAGAACATGACATCAGGATTGGAGGAAGATTCATTAACTACCTGCGATATGCAGCTAATACACCCTTGCTTTCTGAAAGTGGGGAGGATTTAAAATACTTAACTAATGAGGATCTAAGACCACAGTTTTCAATGTGTGTTACACTTCAATATAAAGAAAACAAAAATCCTCACCACTGAACCAATAAATAACATCATGATATGTGGAGAAAAGACTGAAGTTGTCAAAGACTTCATTTTGCTTGCATCCACAATCAACACTCATGAAAGCAGCAGTCAAGAAATCAAATGATGTATTGCATCAGGTAAATCTGCTGCAAAAGATCTCTTCAAAGTGTTCAGAGCAAAGATGTCAGTTTGAGGACTAAGGTGTGTGTGTACCAAGCCATTTCAATAGCTGCATATGCATGCAAAAATTGGACAATGAATAAACAAGACTGCAGAAGAATCAATTCATTTGAATTATGGTGTTGCAGAAGAATATTAAAAGTACCATGGTCTGCCAGAAGAACACACAAATCAGTGCTGGAAGAAATGCAGCCAAAATGCTCCTTAGAAGTCAGGATGGTGAACATTCATCTCTCATAATTTCAGACATGTTTTTAGGATTTTTCCCATCCTTTGAGAAGGACATCATACTTGGTAAAGTGGAGAGTCGGTTAAAAAGAAGAAGACTTCCAGTGAATGGATGGGCACAGTGGCAGCAGCAATTGACCCAAGCAATACAGTTGTGAGAATGAAACAGGTTCAAGCAGTGTTTCCTTTTGCTGTACATAGGGTCACTATGAGTCAGAACTGACTTGAAGACACCTAACAATAACAACAAAGTAATATTTGGCTCCTCAATTTATTTTCCTATGGAAGTGAATTTTCCACTGAATTTTCTGACTGTATTAAATGGTTTTCTGCAGAATATTTGGATCAAATATTTTAAGGGATGATACAGTTAAGTAAAGAGAAAGCTCCTTCTGAGAATTTTCATTTTTACACTTTTATCAGTGGCCATATCCTAAATCTAATAAAAGAAAAGGTCCATCATAGAATCAAATACATATCTTCTATACTCCTACAGTCCTGGTGTGGCACTGTAGGATCAGCACTGGACTGTGAACCACAAGTTTGACAATTCAAACCCACTAGCCACTCCTTGGAAACCCTACACAGGGCTGCTATGAGTCGGAACCAACTCGACGGCACTTAATAACAATACTTACATTAATCACTACAATGGACTCCTGGTGTGATGCTGTAGGATCAGCAGTGGACTGAAAACCACAAGGTCAGCAGTTCAAACCTACCAGCTGCTCCTTGGAAACCCTATACAGGGTCGCCATGAGTCAGAATTGACTTGACAGCACTTAACAGTATTGATTCACAATGTAGTGTCAACCAAAAGATTTTACTCTGGACCTGCTAAGAACGTTGGTGATGTATTGATTAAGTACTTGGCTGCTAACCAACTTGACTGCTAACAAAATCATCAGTAATTCAAACCCACCTGAAGTGCCATGGAAAAGACCTCATGACCTGCTCCAACAACAACTTACAGCTCAGGAAACACTGTGCGGCAGTTCTACGTACTGCATCGCTATGAGCTGTAATTGACTCAACAGCACACAACACAGTAACCTATTACAACACATGACAACACTGTGTCAGGTATTACAAGAGCATCAAGAAAAGGTTCTTGTTCAAACAGTTGTTTTAAATGGTGTAGCTGTGGGGATGACAATGACTTGCATGACAAAAATAAATGACAAATACTACAAAGGAGGAGCACTGGGTACTCAAGTGTCAAGAGAAATGAAGAGATCCGTAAAGATGTGTATAGCAGAGTCAGAAAGTCTTCACGGAACCAATAGGTCTTAAGATATAAATGGGGCTGGAGAGCGTACGGGGCAATAAAAGGCAAAAGCATGGAATCAAGAATGAGTGAATAAGTTTGAGATCAGCAAGATGACCTTGACATGAATCCTAGCTTTCTATGACTTCACGTCCCTGAGAACAATGACCTCCCTCACTTCAGCCAGTGACTTACCTGCACACTAACACAGATTTTCGTTTATTTTTAAAGTACTAGTAGCTGCACACATTTGTGTAAGCCTCATTCTCCCACATTCTTTCTTCCAAGACCAGTAGTTTGTATTTTGCATGAACAAATTAAATAACATGCACAAGAACTAGCAAAACAGAAAATGTTTGGTGATACACATGAGGACTGGATACGTAGACATGAATTCATTAGTGTCACACTCTAAATTCTGAGGCAACAGTGAGTGCATGGATCATCCGGCAGCAGTGCCCTGCAGATGAAATCAATGGTTACTATATGAACAAGTAATTTTTCAATAAAGAGGTGTACATTTTAATAAAATATCTTCCCATACCTCCTTGTCAAGTCAGGTATTTTCTATGGTTTTAATAGTCAGCTAGGTAATATACTCTGAAACAAAAGGGGATAAAAAGATGGCTGTGATAGTTAATGTTCCATGGCAACTTGACGGGGCCAGAATTCTAAATAGTTTAATAGTTAAAATGTAGTAATCCCCCATGAAAAGATCACCTCCATAATGATTTCTGCTATGAGCAGCCAATCAATTGGAAGGAAGTTTCCTTGGGGCTGTGGTCTGCAATAATTTCTTACAAGAGAAAAATGTAAAGAGAAGTGAGTCAAGAAGGAAGAGCTGGGAGTAGAGTACATCCTTTGAACATTGCTGTTGTTGTTAAGTGCCATCGAGTCAATTCCAACCCAACGCAACCCTGTATAGAGTTTCCAAGGAGCAGCTGGTGACCTTGAATCACCAACCATGCAGTTCCAACTTTGCTGTCGGATGTGTCAACCCACAGCGCCACACCAGGACACCACTGGGATCCCTTAACTATGGAGCTCCTAGATTCAGGAACAACTGATGCCAAGACACATGGAGAACTCCATGAAATGCTGAAAGGAGACAAGGCCCTTTCTCCAGAGCTGGCTCTCTGAATTCAGACTTCTAGCTACTTGTGGTATTTCTGTTCAAGCAGCAGTAGAGAACTAAGACAGTGGCTTCTCTTTATTTGTAGGTTCTTGATAACGACGCTTGCTGTGCTAGCTGACCCACTTTGGAGCAATCTTTTATTCACTGCCATTACAGAACCTCCAACCCAGAAGACAAATTAGAGTCCCTGAGACTATAAGATTAAGCTTATTTTTAGTTTCACAAGACAGATTTTTGTGGATATGCACCAAAACATTGCTGAATTAGGCTAAGTGCAAATTTACAGGGATTTATGCAGATCTCACACTATAAAAACAAATGTAGGGGCTGATCACCAAAGAGGAGTTAAAAGTGCTAGGCTGATCCAGGAGTCATTTGTACCTGGACTGAAATTAGTCAGCTCCTTCAATGGGCTATCAATTAAGGTTTCTGCCCCTAAATTAATACAGAATGGTTTATGATGAATGGAAGTTTTCATCTTCAAAGATTATTTAGTGTTATAGCCAGTCACTCAAGATGGCAACAACAACAAAACAAAGCATCTACTTTAAGAGAGAAAATGGAATTTTGATTAATACACTTGAATATCTTGGTTATGGAAAGAGATAAGTAAGAATACTCAAAAGGATGGAAAAGGGAAGTTGGGTCTACTTATAACCTTCTAATTTTAGGAATTTAACAACAATAATAAAGCTATTCCTGGGATATAGATAGAACAGGAGAAAGCAAACACAAGCATGAAGACTGAGCATCAGATAAGGTAGGAGCCCTGGGAACATAGAGTGTTGGCAGATAGGAACTAAGAAGGGAACAACTGATCCCATTAGCCCTAAAATAGTTTCCCCACAGCCAGATGTAACAGCATTATCTTTTCCTACCTGGCCTCACATTACAAGGAGGGGGAAAATTCATTCCATTGGGCTATAAAAAGCATGAGCATTTTCTCAAAAATTTTTCCTTAAAAAAGAATGATTCTCAGAAAGCAGCAAATGAGGAGAAGGCTGAGGCCTCCCATACTAATCCTCAAGGACCTACTGTCCCCTGGGTCAGCTCTCCCTAAGGACAGAAGCAGCACCACAAGACAGTCATCTTCTGCTCTCTGAGGTGCTTTCTGAAGGGCTGACACCAGTCAGGAATCATGGAAATAAACCAGGATACTTTCTAATCATCTCTAGGATACTTTCGTTTATAGATTACTTGTGTGGCGCTGTAGGATCAGCACTAGAGTATGAACAACAAAGTCAGCAATTCAAACCCACCAGCTGCTCCTTAGAAATCCTATACAGGAGCTCTAGTAGCGTAGTGGTGACGAATTGGGCTGTGAACTTCAAGGTCAGCAGTTCGAAACTACCAGCTGTTCCATGGGAGAAAGATGAGGCTTTCTGGTCCCATAAAGATTTACAGCCTCGGAAACTCTATATAGGGTCGCTATGAGTCGGAACCGACTCCACGGCACATAACAACAACAACAACAACATGAATCAGAACTGACTTGACAGCACTTAACAGCAGCAACAACAAAATGAAGATCTGAGTCCTGGCATGATGCTGTAGGATAAGTACTGGATTGCTAACCACAAGACTGGTGGTTCAAACCCACCCGCCACTCCTCAGGGTCACTATGAGTCAGAACTTATCTAACAACACGTAACAACAGTAAAATGAAGCTTTGACACCCTCTCTTTAAACACTGAGAAGGCATTATTTTGTTGTTCTTAAGTGCCATCAAGTACATTCTGACCCACAGTGACCCTGTATAGGGTTTCCAAGGAGCAGCTAGTGAGCTTGAACCACCAACCCTGCAGTTCAAATGACTTTGCAGTCTGACGCATGAGTCCAGAAGCCCCTTTATTTCAACATTCTTAGTGTCATATGATTAACTTCACAAATGAAGATGCCCCTAAAGCAATAGCACCTCAACTTCATTTCCCACCACAGATGGGAATGATGATAAGCTGTCTCTGTGGACTTGTTGTAAGGGGATGAGCAGAAAGGACTTGGTACGGTGTTCAGGAACTTAAACTTGCTCTTCAATAAAGGAATTCCATAACTGAGTGATTCTAACATTGCATTTAAAAATGCAATCTCATTTAAAAAAAAAAATCAAAGTACAGAATTAGGCAATCTATTTCAGAAAAGTCAAAGCCTTTAAAACTCTATTGAGCAGTTCTAAGGAGTCCTGGAGGCTCAATGGGTTAAGCGTTCTAACCTATCAGCCACTCTGGGGAAGAAAGCTGAGGCTCTCTGCTCCCGTAAAGATTTACAATACCAGAAGCTATATGGAGTAATTCTACTGTGTTCTATAGGGCCGCTGTGAGTCAGAATGAACTTGATGGCAGTGCGTTTGGAGCAGTTCTAGTCTGCATGTTGGGGCCAATGAAACAGCAACTAACAATAACAACATATGCATAAACTATTTCCAACTAGGTAACATGACACTTGTAATAGTGGTGGTCTCCAGGGAGGAGAAACAGGTGGTTGGAGAGATATTTACTTTCCTTTTTATGGATATTTTTAATATTATCCTACTTTCATGTATTGACATTTTAAAAAATTACTTCTTAAAAGCCATTTCACCCCTAAGCAATAGAATAAGATAATATTTCAGACTGTATCTTTAAAAAAGGTTCTTACAGGCTATTCCCAGCAAGAAATCGTTTTGTTTCAAATACTGGGATGTCTTCCATTACCTTAAATAGCTACAAGACTCACTTAGGCAGTAGTTGGCAGCTCATCCCTATTTATAAGTTTCCAAAAATTGAATACTTTGAGTCAGAAAGATAGATGGAATAAAAATGCCCTTTTCCTTTAAACATTTCTACTTGGTTAAAACAGAATCATCTAAATAATAAGACTAATTTCCAATTATTTTTAAACATGCTTATAATCATCACCCTACATGCTTTTATAATAGTCTTAATATTTATGGTTTCTAATCAAAGAATTTTTTATTCTGAAGCCACGAAATTTAAGATGAGTAGACTCATTTTATACCTCACATTTCTGAGGAAATTTGCCTACATTTTAAATGATGTGTTCACTTGTTGCCAATATGGTACTCCAAGTTGTCTTCTCTTTGACAAGGGTCACTGGAGTCTGATGTGGTCATGCCTTCCTTTACTCAGTCTAGAGAGCCAGTCATGAAAAACTAAAGACAGATACTATCAGTATACATAAAAACTAGTAATAGGATTAAAGAACAAATTGGACCCAAACCTTAAAGGATGAGGAGAGAGAAAGGAAGGCACCAAATCTCCATCCAAGCAAAAAAGATCTTCTGAGCTTGGTGGGAAGAGACTTAGGAATGGAAAAGTTTAGAGTAAAAATAAGAGGCTGGGCCAGTCCACTTTACTCGCTCTAATAGAGTCATCCCTAATGTATCTCTGGAGTCCTGGTGTGGTGCTGTGGGTTAAAGCGCCAGACTGTAAAGCCGTTTAAACTGCAAGGTTGGTGTTTCAAGCTCACCAGCAACTCCTTGGAAACCCTATACAGGGTCGCTATGGGTTGGAATTGACTCGACAGCACTTAACAACAACAAATGTATCTCTACCACTCATTTATCGGTTTTTCATACCATGGTGGTTTGTGTGTTGCTGTGATGCTGGAAGCTATGCCATCATATTAAATACCATCAAGTGCACCCATGGTAGACAGGTTTCCGCTGCATTTTCCACTACACAAAATAGGGAGAATATATTCCGTGAACATATTCCACTAGAATTTAGAGACTATCTCAAGAATAGATTTGATGTATTTAGACACCAACGATCAAAGACCAGAAGATTTCTGATCTGACATCAAGAACATCATACACGAAAAAAGCAAAAAGACATTACAAAGACAGGAAGGAGGAGAGGTGGACCATTTTTGAATGGTTAGTCACTGAAAACTGTAGGAGCAGAAGTGAAACATTGTTTGATACAGTGCCAAGGATGACCCCCTCAGGTTGGAAGGCACTCAAAATACCACTGGGGAAGAGCTGCTTCCTCAAGTAGAGTTGACGTTAATGAAGTGGACAGAAAGAAGCTTTTGGGACATTTATTTGCTAATGAGGCACAACTCAAAATGAGAAGCAACAGCCGTAACCATCCATTAATAATCAGAACATAGAATATATGAAGTATGAATTTAGAAAAATTACAAGTGGTCAGAAATGAAATGGAACATGTAACGATCAGTATCCTAGGTATTAGTGTGCTAACATGCATAGGTATTGGCCAGTTTTAATTGAACAATCATATGGACTATTATGCCAGGCATGTCAAATTAAAGAGGGCTTCACATTCAGCATCAAAAAGATCATTTCAAACTCCATCTCAAAGTACAATATTACTGGTAATAATGTAATATCTATATGCCTATGAAAAACACCAATTATTATCAGTATTATTCAAATTTGCACACCAACTACTATAGACAATGATGAGAAAAATGAAGACTTCTATCAATTTCTTCAATCTGAAATCGACAAACTTGTAACCAAGATGCATTGATAATTACTGGTGATAAGAATGAGAAAGTTGGAAATAGAGGATGGATCAGTAGTTGGAAAACATGACCTCAGTGACAGAAATAATGCTGGAGGTCAAATGATAGAATTTTGCAAGACCAATGACTTATTCATTGCAAATACCTTTTTAAAACAATATAAAACATGACAATACACGCTGGCCTCACCATATTAAATACACAGGAATCAAAATGACTACATCTGTGGGAGGAGAGCAATGGGGAAACTCAATAACAACATCAAAAACAAGGCCAGGGACTAACTGTGGAGCAGACCATCATCTGCTGCTCTGTAATTCCAGGCTAAAGCTGAAGAAAATGAATACAAGTCCATGAGAGTCAAAATGACCTTGAATGTACCCCATCTGAATTTAAAGTCCATCTCAAGAACAGAGATGACATTTTAGACAATAGTGACTAAAGACCAGAAGAGTTGTGGGATGACATCAAGCACAACACACAGAATGAAAGCAAAAGATCATTAAGAAGGTAGGAAAGAAAGAAAGAAAAAGGATGTCAGAAGAAACTATGAAACCTAAATATAGAGAAGCTGAGGAAACTGGAAGAAATGAGGATGTGAAAAAAGCTGAACAGAAAATTTCAAAGGGCAGTTAGAGAAAACATTAAGTATAAAGTCTTATCATTAAATATGCAAAGACCCAGAGTTAGAAAACCAAAGGGAAGAAATGCTTACCATTTCTCAAGAAAAAAAGAAGTGAAAGAAAAAAGCAAGCTTCAAGTGGCAATATTGAAGGTTTCCACGGGCAAAATAGGAGTCTGGGTGTGGCGCTGTGAGCTAATGCACTAGAATGTAAGGTCAGTTTGAATGGAAAGGTCAGCTGTTCATGCTCACCAGCCCTGCCTCAGAAACCCTATACAAGGTCGCTATAAGTCAGGACCGACTTGACGGCACTTAACAACAACATCATGGACAAAATAAGCGAGGCAGGGGTTCTACAGAATAAGCACTGGACTGCGAACCACAAGATGAAGCTTTCTGTTCTCTCAAAGATTTGGAATCTTGGAAACCCTGCACAGGGTTCCCATGAGTGGGAACAAACTCAATGGCACTTAACAAAAACAATGGGCAAAATATTGACTAACCAAGGAAGAAGCATTAAAAGAAGATGAAGGAAGGAATATGGTCACTGTGCCAAAAATAATTTGTCAATGTTCAACCATTTAAAGAAGGGACCATATATTTAGGAACCAATGATATTGAAGGAAGAAGCCCAAGCTGCACTGAAGCATGGCAAAATAATAATAATAATAAAAACAAAGCTCCAGATATCAAAAAAAAAAAATTGACATGTTTCAAAACTGATGCAGCATTGGAGATGCTAACTCATCTAGGCCAAGAAATTTGGAAAACAGTAACCTACAAACTAATTAGAAGATCATATCTGTACCCATTCCAAAGAAATGGAACCCAGAATGCAAAATCATTGATCAATAAATATCATTAATATCAATCACATGCAAGTAAAACTTTGATAAAGATACACTAAAAAATGGTTGTGGCAATACATCAACAGGGTTGTTGTTATTGTTGTTAAGTGCTGTCGAGTTAATTCTGACTCCAAGTGATTCTATATAGGGTTTCCAAGGAGCATCTGGTGACCTTAAACCACCAACCCTGCAATTCAAACCAACCTTGTGTTCCAGCACATTAACCTGCAGCACCACACCAGGACTCCACATCAACAGGGAGCTGCCTGAGATTCAAGCCAGATTCATAAAAAGATGTGAAACTAAGAATATCGTTGCTTATATCAGATGTATCTTGGTTGAAGTAGAGATACCAGAAAGATGTCTGTTGTTGCTGTCAGGCATCATCAAGTTGGTTCCCATATATAGCAATGCTACGCACAAGAGAATGAAATACTACCTGGTCCTATGCCACCCTCAATCATTGTTACATTTGCGCCCACTGCTGCTTCCACTATGCCAATCCATCTCATTGGGGGTCTTCATCTTTTTCACCAACTGTCACATGATGTCCTTCTCTAGGGACTGGTTTTCCTGATAGTAAGTCCGAAGTTAAGAGAATGACTTCTAAGGAGCATTCTAAAAAGCATACTTTTTCCAATACAGATTTATTTGTTTTTTTGGAAGTCTATGGTAATTTTAATATTTTTCTCCAGTACCATAACTCAAACGTATCAATTCTTCTAGTCTTCCTTATTCATTGTACAACTTTCACATGCATATGAGGCTACTGAAAAAAGCTATGGCTGGGTCAGGTGCACCTTAGTCCTCAAACTGACATCTGTGCTCTTGAAATTTTAAAAAAGATCTTGGGCAGCACATTTGTCTAATGCAATACATTGTTTGACTTCTTGACTGCTGCTTCTGTAAATGTTGAAAGTTGATAAAAACAAAATGAAGTCACTGACAACTTCCATCATTTCTCCATTTATCATGATGTTGTTTATTGGTCCAGTGGTAAGGATTTTTGTTTTCTTGACATTGAGGTGTAATCCATACTGAAGTCTGTGTCTTTGATTTTCATCATTAAGTATTTTAAGTCCTCTTTGCATTCAGCAAGCCAGGTTGTATCATCTGCATATTGCAAATTATTAATGAGCTTTCCTCCAATCCTGATAACACATTCTTCTTCATATAATTCAGCTTCTCCAATTATATGCTTAGCATACAGGTTGAATAAGTATGATGAAAGAATACAACCCTGGTGCATACCTTTCCTAATTTTAAACCATTCATTGTTCTCTTGTTCTGTTCCAACAACTGCCACTTGGTCTGTGTACAGGTTCTTTGTAAGTATAATTAAGTGTTCTGGAATACCCATCCTTCCCAATGTCATCCATAGCTTGTCATGATCCACATAATCAAAAGCCTTTGTTCAGTCAATAAAGCAGGGTGAACATCTTTCTGGTATTCTCTTCTTTTAGCCAAGACCCATCTAATATCATCAGTGATATCAAATGATCCACATCCTTTTCTGATTCTGGCTTGAACCTCTGACAGTTCCCTGTCAATGTACTATTACAGTGTTTTTAAATAGTCTTAAGCAAAATTTTACTTGCACTTGATATAAATTATATTGTCTGATGAGTTACGATTTCTGTTGGGTCACCTCTTTTTGAAGAGCACAAATATGGATCTCTCCCAATTAGTTGGCCAGGTAGCTGTCTTCCAAATTCCTTGGCATAGATGAGTGAGCGCCACCAGTGTTACAGAAGTTTGTTGAAAGATTTCAATGTGTATTCTCACCAGAGTTTTGTTCTTTGCTTATGCTTTCAGTGGACCTTGAACTTCTTCTTTCAGTATCATTGGCTCTTGATCTAAGCTACTTCTTAAAATCGCTGAACATAGACCACTTATTTTTGTTACAGTGACGTTAAAATCTTTGCTTCTTATTTTGATGCATTAGACAATAAAGACTGAAAACCAGAAGAGTTGTGGGATGATATCATGAATATCATACAGGAAGAAAGCAAAAGGTCATTAATAAGACAAGAAAGAAGGAAAAAGTGGATATCATAAGACACTCTGAAACTTACTCTCCAACATAGAGATGCTAAAGCAAATGGAAGAAATGAGGAGGTAAAAGAGCTGAACAGAAAATTTCAAAGGGCAGCTCATGAAGACAAAGTCAAGTCTTGTAATGAAATGTGCAAATACCTGGAGTTAGAATACTCAAAGGGAAGAATATATTCAGCATTTCTCAAGATGAGGGAACTGAAGAAAAAATTCAGTCCTTGACTTGCAATAGTGAAGGAAAGGTATGTGCTAGGGTTGTAGAAATAATGCTGGAGAACGCATGATAGAATTCTGCAAAATCAGTGATTTGTTCATTTCAAATGCCTTCTTTAGACAGCATAAGAGACAACTATACACATGGACCTCACCAGATGGAATACAGAGAAATCAAATTGACTACATCTCCGGAAAGAGATGATGGAAAAGCTCCATATCA
>NW_006408563.1:16431755-16433107 GCF_000296735.1 Chrysochloris asiatica | reverse complement strand
ACTGTCAAACCCATTACTTTCCCCAGGGCCAAGAGAGATAAGACATGTGAATGTATTACATAATTATCAAATACCAATGTTTTGTTAGTATCCTTAATGATCACAAAACATTCTACTACATGACAATGTAGACTGAAGTTTATTACTTCTAAGTTTGTTTACTGATTCAGGATTTAGTGTGTATATAAAATAATGCCTGGCATAAATTAAAACCTCAGTAAAAAATCTGTGAAGCTTTGAGGGACAGATAGATAAACAGGTAGACTGAACGAATGAACTAAAGGCAGAAAGCAGGCCTAAATAAATGAATAAGTGAATGCCTATGCTTTATGAGAGATTAAGTGAAATAAAATAGACATTTTTAATACACCAAGGCAGCTTCTGAACTCTTTTACATTTCATAGCTCAGGTATGCATAGTGCACAGATAACCCATTCAGTTTCTGAATGCCCATGCTCACTTGAGGAATATTTGGCAGTCTTAGGACAAGTGGGTGCTAATGAAACCAATTTCCCTCTTCAATGTCTACAGTAGTCATCTACTCAAAATTAAGTGTGTCTTGGTCCTTCCAATCTATTCAAAAGACCCTGTCTGGGTCACCTGCTTTCTCTGGGGGTGTTATCCAAACAAACCAAAGCTACTCTTTACATTCTGAAATAGCCTAGATAGTGTTCAAATCCAGGTTTGCCTAGGAACTTAGCTAGATCTGTTTCAGAGAGCTTCACTTTGAATGGGCTTCTGATGAGCTAAGGAAAAACACACTTTCTTTCTGAAGATGAAAGTATAAGGTTTAAAATAGCATAAGCTTTTAAGATCAAAGGCTGAAAATATTCAGAACTTTAGAAATTGTCTAGCTCTCATTTTTTACAATTTATTTTAAGTTCCATACCCCAGCTCCACAAATTTAAGCAAAACATTGTTATGCTGGGAACCCTTCTCGGATCTGCTCTAGCCAAAATGGGGTAAAGAAAATGATGTCTGAAAGACATGGCGTTTAGTTCTAAGTGTTGATACAAATACTACCCAAGGTATTTTTATATTGCAAGGCTAGAGATGTGTAATGGGTGAAGCCTCATTCTGATTTATTGAAAAGAATCTTTCTGAGTCCTTAAAAAAAATTCATTGTCCCTAGATTATCTTTCTAAGATCTTAAAAAAACATACTAAGGAAAACCCAAAACCCACTGCCATCAAGTCGATTCTGACTCACAGTGACACTGAAAGGTAGGGCAGCACTGCTCCTTAAGGTTTCTGAGACTAGAAATGTTTACGGGAGCAAACAACCTCATTTCCTCATGTGGTACAGCCACTGGGTTTGAACTGCAGTCCTTTGGGTTAGCAGCCCAATGCTTA
>NW_006408563.1:16420773-16431095 GCF_000296735.1 Chrysochloris asiatica | reverse complement strand
CAACATTTGTGGGGGAGAAAGAAAATCCATCACATTTACTCTGTAAATGGGCTTTTTCTCACACAGGGTTACAAATTACAGCAGCATGTAATGCTAACTTCTTCCAAACGGTTCAAATGAGCTCCTGACTGAAATCCACCCTCTCCACCAAGAGGCAATCATGCCCAGCAGTTTCCAGCCCTGTGCAGCAAATAGGAAGGTGGTTTTACCTTTTTTCCAATGCTCAGTTAGTCACGTTTCCCAGCTAGGCTTCCCTTAAGCCCTGGGTTCCTTTCAGATAAGAAACTGCACTGAACTTAAACCCAGCTATTTCCCACCGCATTTTCCTCCCCCTGTTATGCCATCAGTACTTATCTAGTAATATCAACTGGGCAAAAGTAAGAACGTAAAGTAGCAGTCAGCAAGTTCAACAAATGAGCTATAATCTCACCTTCCAGAAACCACGCTTATTTACATTTTGGCAAATTTCCTTCCAAAATTGTTGTTATACGCTGTTATTAGTTGGAATTATGTTGCATGTATTCGCTTTGGTTTCTCCATGTATTGTCATGTCACGTGCATTTGTCATTAAAAACTACATGCATTTTAGGTTAAAAGAGGATATCTAGTCATAAAACTGAATTGTAAAAAGAAGATATCCCTTAGATGGAAGAAGCAGTAGTTCAGAAAGGTCTGGCCTGTCATCAGGAAGAGTAGAAGAAGCTGTCTGATATCTTAAATAGCATTTCAAAGTAATCATTTTTAATCTTTTTTAATGGCTTTTTATATTACCAAAGATTTACATGCTTCAATGAATACATGCCTGCAACAGGTTTCCATTTACTCAAACCTTGACTCTATTTAAAAAATTTTAATGTGGTGCGCACTGTAGGCTAAACACTGAACTGCTTACAAGTCACTCCTCGGAAACCCTATACAGGGTCGTTATGAGTTTGAATGGACTCGAAGGTACTTAACAATAACAACATCATCATCATCATCAAGTGTTAGTACCCACATATTCTTTCTCTTAGTTAAATTGCATGCATATAAAAATTCTCATTTTCATGTAGAGTTCAACAACTCAGGGAAACTTGTAAAGAGACAAATTCTTCTACATTAAAGAAAACAAAAACAAAGCTAGTGAATGATTCTAGACCAATCAACATATTATTTATTCATTCTTCTATCTAATCCACAGTAATTTATTGAACATTTGCTATGCTCTTAGTAATATTATTGTTATTGTTAAGGGCCGTGTGGCAAATTAAAAAAAAACAAAAATGTTTTCACGAAATGTTTATGTGTGCCATGCACTAAGCATTTGTATTTAGAAATAAATAAAGATGATCCAGGTCAATGACTGAGTCATCTGCAGCTAATTTCTGACTCCTACTAAGTATGCCCCAGACTACCTTATTAATCTTTTATAAAGACCAACACCCAATGGCTGCTAGCTATTCTGGTGCTACGAAAAATAAAAACAAAGTATCCTAAAGGCAAGTAAAATTCTTAAATTAACTGATGATTTTAAATTGCTCTTTCTGCTTCCTAAATTTAGTATAGGCAATTTAACAATAATTATGGATACACATATAGGGTATGGAGTCCTGGAGTGACAATGTAGGATAAGCACTGGACCACAAGGTCAGTTTGAACCACAAGTTTGGCAGTTGACACCCAGTCATTCCTTGGAAACCCTAAACAGGATCTCTATAAATTAGAACCAACTCAACAGTACTTAAAAATAACAACTACAACATACAGATATATAAAAGTGTGTGATATTTAAACTAACCATGTTATTTGTTGTATGCCGTCAAGTTACTTCCAGCTCATAGCAATGCTAGAAGACAAAGTAGAACCATCCCATAGAGTTTTCTATGCTGAAATCATATGGAAGCAAACCAACAGGTCTTTTCACCTACCAAATCACTGGGATGGTTCAAAGGGTTGGCTTTTGGATAAGAAGCTAAGAGCTTAACCATTGTACCACCAAAACAAAATTAAAAAAAACACAGACCCACTACTGTGGAGTTAATCCGGACTCACAGTAACCTGTAGGACAAAGTAGAACTGTCCCACAAGGTTTCCAAGGCCATAAGCTTTTCAGAAGCAATCTGCCACATTTTCTCCCATGGATCCACAGTTGGGTTCAACAATGTGGACCTTTTTGGTTAGCGGCTGACTGCTTACTCACTTTGCTACCAGGGCTTCTTAAAATAACCAGACATAACTGCTATACCATGCATGCATAAAAAGCATGTGAATATGTGTGTATACATTTTATACATGATGTAGGGGCCTTGCTGGTACAGTGGTTAAAGCATTCAGCAGCTAATCAAAGGTCGATGGTTAGAACCAAACAGCTGCTCAGCCGGAGAAAGATGTGCAGTCTATCTCCATGAAAGTGTATAGCTGTGGAAACCCTGTGGGGCACTTTTTCTCTGTCCTTTCAGCTTGCTCTGAGTTGGAATCAATTCAACAGCAGTGGGTCTGGTTTTGGTTTGGCATATGACACACACATTTATGTACACAGTTGTTGCTGCTAAATACTGTTGAGTCAGTCCCAATTCAGAGTGACCCTGTACAGGGTTTCCAAGGCTAAAAATCTTTATGGGAGCAGAAAGTCTCATCTTTCTCCCACATGTTTGTGTATATGTGAGCCATCCATATGCTTGCACACACATTTACTTATGTCAAAATAAGTGAACATTCTCAATGAGAATTTTCTAAGACAATACATAAAGTGGAAAAATGGAATTGAAAAATAACAGAATTTCTCCACGAAATTTTTGAAGCCCCTTCATATTTCTAGTTTGAGTTACCCAAATCTACTGCCATCTAATCAATTCCAATTTAGAGACCCTCCAAGCACAGAGCAGAACTGTCCCAGAGAGTTTTCAAAGCCGAGCAAACTGCCATATCTTTCTTCCATGACCAGCTAGTAGATTCTAACTGCTGACCTTTAAGTTAGCAACCACGTGCTTAGCTACTGCACTACCCCAGCTATACATTGCTAAATTTATAAATCAGATACAAAGACGTAAAAAATTCAGAAATAATCTGCAGATTTCTCCACATTCAAGCTTATATTTTACACTTTATTACTTACGTTCCATAAAATAGGGTCCAGGCTCAATTCTCCATATAATTTGTCCTTTTTGTGTTCCGGTCACACCCCTGTTTTTAGAATCCCAGAAGTTGGCTGGAGAATTCTCATCTGGAAAAACAAAAAAATTGATTCTTAACCTAATTTCATTCATTCATTTAATAACTTGCATTAGTCATCTTTTAGTTAAAAGACTAACACACTTGTAAGATAAATAAGAAATAAATAAAAGGAAAAATATTGATGAACATTTTTCTCAATGACTGCAGTCCAACAGACAACCACCATGGATGTCTATGCTTGTCTTTATACATGAGAGAATTCGGAGGGATAGTAGAAAGAAGATGAAGTTTCTGGACTTGGCCAGATGGCTCAATAATTCCAGACAGAACAGCAAAACCAACAGGAACTATTGCGGCAGTTTCAGCATTGAGCTGATTTATAAGGAAAGGCCTAAGGTGAGCTCCCATCTATAACTGCCAACTCCCCCCCTCCAAAAACAAAACAAAACAAAAACACCACAAACCCTACTGCATAGTGACTCTCTTAGGATTCCTGAGACTATAAATCTTTATGGGAGAGGTCAGCCTCAACTTTCTCTCCTGGTAGATTTGAACCACTGGCCTTGTGGTTAGCAGTCCAATGCCTACCCCACAGGGCCACCCATCTATAGAAGTCTTTATTAAAAAGAAAGGAATAATTATGATGGAAGAATAGACTAGAACTCCAGATGACAGGAATAAAAGGGACATTTGGATATGAGATTGTGTCACCACATGGCACAGATTTGCGATGAACAGTGCTCAGGAGACACCCCAAAATCATCTTGTCTGCTAGGACAGTCTTTATATGTACAAGACCAAAGCCAGGATAAGAAAGGCTAAGAGAGGGCATTTAGGCTGCTGTGTGGAAGAAGGACAGAAAGGGCGGTGATGCAAAGAACAGGTCTGAAAGTAGTAGTTCCCAACCTTTCTAACCTCTTGAAATAGTAACACTTGTAGAGCACATGGGAGTACACAGAGGACACGCCTACAACTAAAGAAGAGTGTTTGTGCCAGGAGATATGCATACTCCAGAGTACCAAAGGAGGACAGAGGGGAAGAAGCTAGCACTCCTTGTGTGCATGGATAGTTGGTACAGCTCTGGATTTGTCAAGTGTGAAGTGCCTTTGGAAATGCACATGGAGACATTCTTTGGCAAATCTGCAACTCTGAGCCATTCAAGGTACTCCATCATTCCTTTGCTTCACTATTCCCTAAACGTATCTTTCACCTTCCAAGGTTCATCTTTTGGTCTCCGTGAATGGTCATCAGATGCAATAAACAAATATTATCTTTTGTCCCTTGGAAAAGTAGGGTTAATTGTGTGGCACTGTGGAGTAATGCGCTAGATTGCAAGGTCAGTTTCAACCACAAGATTGGCAGTTTAAGCTCATCAGCCATTTCTCGGAAACCTATATAGGATCGCTATGAGTTGGAACTGACTCGATGGCACTTAACAACAACAACAAGAAGACTGAAAAGAATCATTCAAAAAATTTTTTAATGTCACAGAAAGCTAAAATAATACATGCATAAATACTTTTAAATTTTAAAAAACATTTACTTCCCTATAGTATTTCATGCACAAATAATAGTTTTGAGAATTATTTATGAAAGATTTATTTTCTTTCTATATATTGCAAAGAATAAAAATCCCAAACACTTAATTGTTTTTATACAGAGCTTGTATATAAACCAATATGCAGGGGATACTGCATTATTTCCACCACACGTCTGTCAGTTTCTTGTGCTGAGGTGGTTGGTGTGTTGCTGTAATTCTGGAAGCTATGCTACAGGTATATTAAATACCAACAGGGTCACCCATAGTGGACAGGTTTCAGCTGAGTTTCCAGATGAAGAAAGACTACGAAGAAAGAGAGATGGACTACTTCTGAATATTTAGTCACTGAAAACCTATGAGCAGCAGTGCAACACTGTTAGATTGAAACATGATGAAGAACATGAGAATATTGTCAGATATAGTGCTGGAATATGAGCCCCTCAGGTTGTAAGGCACTCAAAATATGACTGGGGAAAAGCTGTGTCCTCAAAGTAGATCTAACCATGATGACATGAATGGAGTAAAGCCTTCTAGACCTTCAGTTGCTGATGGGGCACAACTCAAAATGAAAAAAACATACCTGTAAATATCCATTAATAAATGGAACATGGAATGTATGAAGTATGGATCTAGACAAACTGGAAATAGTGAAAAATAAAACGGAACACATAAACATCACTATCCTAGGCATTAGTGAGCTGAAATGGACTGGTATTAGCAATTTGGAATCTGACAATCACATGTTCTACTATGCTGGGAATAACAAATTGAAGAGCAATTTAGTCACATTCACATAATAAAAAAATATATATGAAGATCTGTCTTGAAGAACAATGAAATTTGTGGTATGATAATATCCTATAAGGAAGACCAGTTAATACCACTATTATTCAAATTTAAATACCAACCACTAAGGTTAGTGATTATGAAATTGAAGAATTCTACCAACTTCTTCATTCTGAAATTGATCAAGCATGCAATTAAGTTGTGTTGACAATTATTGCCTATTGGAATGCAAAGGTTGGAAACAAAGAGGAAGGAACAGTAGTTGGAAAACATGGCCTTGGTGATAGAAACAATGCTGGAAATCGCATGACAGAATTTTGCAAGACCAATGACTTCTTCATTGCAAATACCTTTTTTAAACAACATAAAAGATGATTATACACATGGACCTGAACAGATGGAATACACAGAAATCAAACTGACTATATCTATGGAAAGAGATCACGGAAAAGCTCTAGATCATCAGTCAAAGCAAAGTCAGGGGCAGACTGTGGAACAGACTTGCATTGTTTGTATGCAAGTTCAGGCTGAAGCAGAAAAAAATTAAAACAAGTCCACGAGAGCTAAAATATGATCTTGTATATATCCCACCTGAATTTAGAGATCTAAAGAACAGATTTGATGCATTAGACACTAAAGACCACATCAGAAGAGATGTGAAATGACATCAAGAACATCATATAGGAAGAAAGCAAAGGATCATTAAGAAGACAAGAAAGAAGAGAAAGACCAAAATGGATGTCCGAAGAGACTCTGAAAGGTGCTCTCCAGTGTAGAAATGCTAAAGCAAATGGAAGAAGTGAGGAGATAAAAGAGCTGATTACAAAATTTTGGGAAGACAAGGTCAAATATTATGACAAAATGTGAGAAGACCTGGAGTTAAACCAAAAGGGAAGAACACACTCAGCATTTTTCAAGCTGAGGGACTGAAGAAAAAAATCAAGCCTGGACTTGCAATATTGAAGGATTCTCTAGGCAAAATACTAAATGATGAAGAAAGCATCAAAAGAAGATGGAAGGAATACTCAGTCACTATACCAAAAAGAAATGGTCAATGTTCAACCATTTCAAAAGGTAGCATATGATCAAGACCCAATGATACATTGAAGGCACTAGCAAAGAACAAGGTATTGGGAATTGATGGAATACAAATTGAAATCTTTCAACAAAATAATGCAGCACTGAGGTACTCACTCATCTATAACAATAAATTTGGAAGACAGTTACCTGGACAATTGACTGGAAGAGATCCATATTTATGCCTATTCCAACAGAAGTGATCCAATAGAAGGTAGAAATCATTAGACAATATCATTAATATCACATGCAAGTAAAATTTTGCTAAAGAAAATACAAAAATGGCTGCAACAATACATTGACAGAGAACTTCCAGAAGTTCAAGCTAGATTCAGGAAAGGTTGTAGAACGAGGGATATCATTGCTGACATCAGATGGATTTTGGCTGAAAGCAGAGAATACCAGAAAGATATTTACCTGTGTTTTATGGACTGTGCGAAGGCTTTCAATTGTGTGAATCATGACAAACTACGGACAATGTTGCAGAAAATAAGTATTCTGGAACACTTAATTGTACTCACAAGGAACCTGTACATAGACCAAGAGGCAGTTGTTCGAATAGAACAAGGGAACACAGAATGGTTTAAAATTAGGAAATTGTGCACTAGGATTGTATTCTTTCACCATACTTATTCAATCTGTATTCTGAACAAATGATCCGAGAAGATGGATTATATGAAGAAAACTGGCATCAGGATTGGAGGAAAACTTACTAACAACCTGAAATACACAGATGACACAACCTTGTTTGCTGAAAGTGAAGATGACTTAAAATACTTACTGATGAAGATCAAAGACCACAGCCTTTGGTATGTGTTGCACCTCAATGTGAAGAAAACAAAAATCCTCACCACTGGACCAATAAACAATATCCATCTATGGCTATACCACCCTGAAAGTGCCTGATTTCATCTATTCTCGGAATCTCAGCAGGGTTGGGCCCAGTTAGTACTTGGATGGGAGACCAACTGGGAATACCTGGTGCTGTAGGCTTTTTGGAGTCCTGATCTAGTACTGTGGGTTAACATGCTGGACTGTAAAGTTGGTTTGACTTCAGTATTGGTGGTTCAAGCTCACCAGCTGCTCCTCAGAAACCCTATACAGTATCACTATGGGTTGGAACCAACTCAATAGCACTTAGCAACATATAAATGGAGAAAAGACTGAAGCTGTCAAAGACTTCATTTTGCTCATATCAACTACCAATACCCATGGAAGCAGCAGTCAAGAATCAAACAATGTATTGCATTAGTTAAATCTGCCGCACGTGGCCTATTTGAAGTGTTCAAGAGCAAAAATATCAGTTTGAGGACTAAGATGCGTCTGACCCAAGCCATCATTATTTTTGACAACCTCATATGCATTTGAAAGTTGGACAGTGACTAAAGAAGACCATAGAGGAATTGATGCATTTGAGTTTTGGTGTTGGACTAGAATACTAAAAGTACCATGGACTGCCAAGAGAACAAGCCTATCTACATTGGAAGAAGTACAGCCAGAATGCTCCTTGGATACCAGGATGGCCAGACTTCAACTCTAATACTTCAGACATATTATCAGGAGGGACCAGTCACTGGAGAAGGGTCAGAGGTAAAGAGGAAGACCCAATGAATTGAATGAATTGAGATGAATTGGCACAACAGAAGCAACAATGGGCTCAAATGTAGCAATGATTATGAAGTTAGCACAGAACCCTGCAGTGTTTCGTTCAGTTGTGCAGAGGGTCACCATGAGTTGGTACCAACTCAATGGCACCTAACAGAAAAAACTACAAGGTTTAAAATGAGGAAAGATGTGTGTCAGGGTTGTATCCTTTCACCATACTTGTTTAATCTGTATCTAAGCAAATAATCTGAGACACATCAGTCAAAACCTCTAACAACATATTATATTACGCAAATATGCTGCTAGAGGCCTCTTTTAAATATTAGAGAGCATATATATATATCATGTTTAGAACTAAAGTGCACTCAACCCAAGCCATGGCACTTAACAACAACAACAAAAATATCAAGAAGAATCTGTGAATTGACTTTAAAAAGAGCAAAAGAATCTATAAGAGATATGATCAAACTCACCAAACATATTCAAACATAACTTGGATTTGGAAATTTTATATTTAAAAATTTTTATTAATATTAATATTTCAAAATCTCCATAGAGTAACAGAAACAAAATAGGACCAGAAAAATATTCAGAGCCCTGATATTCCTATCAACTCAGGCAGAGATGAGAAATTTTGTGAGAAAAATGCCATGTGACAGATTTGTATCAGAGAGGTGAAAGAGATGCTTACAAATTTGCTTTTGCAGTAAATTAACTCCCTCTCTACCCTGTATTTTCTAAAAACAAAAATGGCACAGAGATCTGAATTTATTTTCAATTACTTTTTGGATCCACGTTGAGATAACTATGCCCAGACATTGGATCATAACAGGGCTGGCCTTGTTCTGATTACAACAGGAAATGAGATGGCTTGTCTGCGATTTGGGATCAGGGGAGCAATACAAAACTAGTACTGAAACAAAAGGAATATTCTAGACCTAAGCAAAGAGTATACCTTCACAGGGAATACTTGTCAGAACAGCAAATTTAAGAGCATACACTTGGCAAGATATTAAAATCTTGCAAATACAACATGACAGAAAAGCACCGAAAATGACTTTGTGTTATGAATTACATTGTATGTGATTGTGTGTCTGTGGGGGGTGGGGGGAGGCAGATTTTTACCATCACATGTATCAAACAAGAGTACCAATCTTATTTAGTGCGATAAGAGCTCACTAAGAAACTTTCTTATGAATTTGCAAACGTGTCCTTAAGTTGTTGGCTTACCATCCCTTGATGGTCAATTCCATACACCGAATCCCCCTCTGTATAGAAGAGAGAGATTGGGTGTACGATTTGGTTAGATATCATAATCATGATGCAATTAGCTGAGAACGCACTCACTGGAAATATAGTCCTATGACTTTGGAGTCACTTAAATGACTATTCATTTTAGATACCAGAAACATTTGCTGAGAGTAATGTGCCAGAGATAGGAGAAACATACAATAAAGGCAAAAAAAATGTAGCCAAGGCTGAGAACATCCAATGCCAAGTATGCACGTGGTGCTCCAGAGGATTTTCAGTGGCTGATTTTTCAGAAGGAAATTGCCAAAGGTACGTCTGCATGAACATTCAACCTTTTGGTAAGCAGTCAAGATATTAACCATTTGTACCATCCAGGGAATCCATTAACTGAATAGGGTTATTATATTGTTAAAATACACAAAACAAAAATAAAATTTCTCATCAAGCAATGCTTAATGACTTTTTGAAGAGACTCCCCTTCCCATGATGTTCTGAAGAGAGAAAAGCATATAGTTGACTCCAGGATAAGCTTCACTGGGAGAATCCAACAAGACCAGTTTAACCTCTCATTCTTTATGACAAGAAATTTCCATTGCCGTTCACACTTATTCTATCCCATCATTTAGTTGGTATTCAACTTTGTTTATATCTTACAAATGATCACTCTAATATGCAAAAATATAAAGTGGCTTACCTAAAATCATAGAACCAGTTTCAGGTAACCTCAAAGGCCTGGAAATATCTTAAACAAATTTCTTCTTGACAAATACTTTCAGGGCACTTCTAAATTAAGATTTATTTATTTCAAATGAAATGTTTTCCTATCCAGGGTATTGTTGTTGCTGTTAGGTGCCATCGAGTCGGTACCGACCCATAGCAACCTTATGAACAGCAGAACGAAACACTGCCC
>NW_006408563.1:16405168-16418908 GCF_000296735.1 Chrysochloris asiatica | reverse complement strand
TGGAATCCAGCTTGAACCTCTGGAAGTTCTCTGTCAATGTATGCTTGCAGCCATTTCTGTATTACCTTTAGTAAAACTTTACTCGCAAGGGATATCAAAGAGATTGTCCGATGATTTCTGCATTCCGTTGCATCAACTCTCTTTGGAATGGGCACAAATACAGATCTCTTCCGATCAGTTGGCCAGATATTTGTCTTCCAAATTTCTTGGCAGAGATAAGTGAGTGCCCTCTGTGCCATGGTATCGTTGTTGCTGTTATGTGTCGTGGAGTTGGTTCCAACTCATAGTGACCCTGTACAGGGTTTGAGGCTATAAATCTTTACTGGCGCAGAAAGCCTCATCTTTCTCCCGCAGAACGCTGGTAGTTTCGAACTGCTGACCTTGTGGTTTGCACCCAATTCATAACCACTATGCTACCAGAGCTCCTTGTGCCATGGTATAGCAGAACTCAAATTCTTTGATAATACTTCATATGGAAAAGTAATTAAAGTTCTACTTATCCAAGAAATCTAGATTTTACTTGGAGACTATAAAAATTGTAATCAATCTCAGGATAAAAACAAAATAAGGCATCTGTAATTGCTTTATCCAATTTCATGATTAAAATATCAGCAGGAACTAGGTGTTCTTTTAGAAAATTTGAGGCTTAAATTTTTCCATAGTCTTTGACTATCAGCATATAGCTTTTCCCATTATACTTTTATAGCTATTTTCCTGCTGTAATTATGCTTTTATAGTGAGAATGTGAATCCAAGATCTTTTGAAGGGTCACAATATGGCCAGCATTTGGTAACTTGGTAAACACTTTAGCACTAGGTCCAAAATTAAGCCCTTAAGGAATATTCTGTGACAATGACCGTAAAATATCTCAATGTTATTCTGTGCACTAAAGCTTACATTTTAGAAAAAACTTCAAGTTTTAATGAACTTGCATAAGAAAATATAGAATAAATATATTTTTTCTAAAGTCCCACATTTGGAGCAAAGTGATGACTTTCTAAAGAGACCTGGAAGGAACAGATTATCCTAAAGACACAACCAAAACAACAATAATAGAAGTAATGTAGAAAAAAAATGATTAAAAATTAGTTCAACAAATATTTACTAAGTATCTTCTATCTGTCAGGCAATATTCTTGGTGACAGGGATTCCAAAGGAATTAAGAGAGTCAAGGTCCCTGTCCTCATGCAGACAGAACCTTGTGGTATTTCTGCTATGGTAGCACTGGGTAACTAAGACGAAGCATAATGCAAAGACCCTGGAAAAGGAACAAGCGTACCACATACCAAAGAACAGCAAGTGATGCACCTATAATACACTGCATGAGGCAGAGATTGGGAGAAGATGAGATCACAGAGGTAGGCAGGGGCCAGCTTACTGCTGTTAGTTACTATCTAGTCAGTTTCAACTCCTAGTGACTTATGTATAACAGTGAGCTACTTTGCCCAGTTCTACACCAGCTTGTAAATCACAACAACAATAAATGCTGTAGAACTTACTATGTGCCAAGTACTGTTCCAGTACTTTTTACTTATTGATCCATTTAAGGCTCTAATGACCTTTGGAGGTAGATATTATTATCACTTCCCATTTTACAGATGTGGGAACTAAGGTGCAGGAAAGTTACGAAAAGCTTGCTTAAGATCAGTTAACTAATACATGAAGGATGAACCCAGGTTGTCCTGCTCCAGAGACCATGCTCCTCAACATCAAACCACACAATGGTTTAGGTGAAGAGTTTTATTTCACTCTAATTATGATGGAAAGTCATTAAAAGATTTAATTTAGGTTTTAAAAAAAATCATCTGGCTACTATGTGCAGAGCAGATCGTAGAGGGGAACAATGTTTCATGTCCAGGCTAAACAGCAAGCATTTGAGTCATAAGCTGAACATTACTCTCCTCCCATCTCCATCCTTCCTCTGATGACAAAGCTACAGCAGATATAAATATCCACCCTTCATGGAAAAGGCCACAAATCAATTTCAGACTCTTCAGTTCATCAACCCTGTGAAAAGAGTTATCCACTTCCAAGAGTTCTCCAAGGCAACCCACCATCCTATTATTTCACTCACTAAATCCACCATGTTTTCCTCTTTCTCACTTTATCCAAACAACTTCCCAAAGCCTAACTCTCCTAAACTCAACCTTAATCAATCAAAATATAAAATTCAGATTCTCTGCCACTCAATAAAGCCCTTAATGAAACGTAACTAATGCATTAATAACGTTTCATCTACATGAACCTTCTGCTTACCAAAAGTTATGTTTTCTGTTTTAGTGACTCCACATGCACTGCAGGGGCAGTGGGAGTAATCAGCTACTTAATGCTGCTGTTGCCACAGTGCCAGGTAATGAACGGTAAGATCCCAGAGCTTCAACAGTCAGCAGACCTGTGTTTCATTTCCATTTCTCTCACTTACTGGATTTGTGACGTTAGACAAGTCGGAAGATTGCATAGCCTCCATTTCCTCAGTCTATTGTTGTTGTTGTCAGGTGCCATTGAGTCAGAACCAACTCATAGCGACCCCATGCACAGCAGAACGAAACAATGTCTGATACCGGGCCAACCTCACTACTGCCGCCACATTTGACGCCATCAATGATGCCACCTGGCTGATCCATCTCGTTGGGGGTCTTCCTCTTTTTCTCTGACCCACCACCTTACCCAGCATGACATCCTTCTCCAGCGACTATTCTCTCCAGACAATGTGTCCAAAGTATGAGAGACGAAGCCTAGCCATCTTGGCCTCCAAGGAGCACTCTGGTTGCACTTCTTCCAAAACAGACCTATTGGTTCTTTTGGCAGTCCATGGCACTTTCAGTATTCTCCTCCAACACCACAACTCAAAGGCATCAGTTCTTCTACGACCTTCCTTATTCACTGTCCAACTTTCGCATCCATATGAGGTTATTGAAAACACCACGGCTTGGATCAGGCGCACCTTAGTCCTCAAGCTGACATCTCTGCTCTTCAATACTTTAAAAAGTTCCTGTGCAGCAGATTTGCCCAATGCAATACGTCGTCTGATCTCTTGACTGCTGCTTCCGTGAGTGTTGATAGTTAATCCAAGAAGAATGAAGTCCTTGACAACTTCAATCTTTTCTCCGTTGATAAGAATGCTGTTTATTTGTCCAGTGGTGAGGATTTTTGTTTTCTTTACATTGAGTTGTAATCCATATGGAAGGCTGTGCTCTTTGATCTTCATCAGTAAATATTTTAAGTCCTCTTCACTTTCAGCAAGCAAGGTTGTATCATCTGCATATCTCAGGTTGTTAGTAAGTCTTCCTCCAATCCTGACACCACGTTTTTCTTCATAGAACCCAGCTTTGCGTATTATTTTTCTTCATAGAACCCAGCTTCGCGTATTACATATTGAACAAGTATGGTGAATGAACACAACCCTGTCGCACACCTTTCCCAATTTTAAAACATTCAGTGTTCCCATGCTCTGTTCGAACAACTGCCTCTTGGTCCAGGTCCAGGTTTCTCCGAAGTACAATTAAGTGTTCTGGAATACTCATACTTCTCAATGTTGTCCATAACTTGTCATGATCCACACAATCGAAAGCCTTCAAGTAGTCAATAAAGCACAGGTAAACATCCTTCCTCAGTATATAGAAAGGTAATAATAACAGTACCCAGCTCAGAAAGTGCTGCAGACACCAGGACAGCAATGTGAGCCTGCGGAAGTCAGTGACAGGCACCTACTAGGAGCTTAAATGATGCGTTTTTAAAAACTTTTCATCCACTTCTTTCTTCTTCCAAAGTGAAGTATGTTTTTTTCTTTCAATACCCATAAGCATAATTCCATAACATCATTCATTCCCTTAGCTTTTAGTTTTAAAACTGATTTTTTTCGAGTTTCTCATAAATATTCATGAACTAAGACAACAAGCATGCCTGTTTATATTTTTGAGTCTCTTTTAAAACACACACACAAACAGATGCAATAGGCAGCAAAGGAGGAGCCCTTCCTGTACAGTAGTAATAAGCTACATCACAAAGAGCACAGCATCAAACACCACTAGCTGTATCTCAATACTGTCAAATCCTTGGGTGGAGCATCACACTAATCTTAAACTTATGTTAATAAGCTTTCAGCCAGTCTTGATGAAGAACCAGAGACACCTTAATCTTCCTGCACAATGAAACCAGGATTTTGGATACAGTGCTCAATTTCAGAACCTTGGCATTACATATGTGTAAAAACGGCTCAGAATGAAAATGAGGTTTTGAGCACATGTCTTTCTTTCTTTTCTCTAATGATTATTTTTAGAATAATACCATGATAATAATAATACCACGATAATAATAATACCATGCAAACATTAAGCTCTCAAAGATAATCCTTTTTAGCATCAAATGAAGTTTAAAAGCAAACTCTAGATCCTTCTGGATGAAAATGCTACTTTTATATTGCACCTAGTAGCTTAACATTCTAAGAATTACAAATCACTATTAGGTATAATGTTTGACACAAGAGTATCCTTTGGTTAAATCAAAACCAAACCCACTGCTGTTGAATCAATTCCAACTCATGGAAACCCTATAGAACTGAGTAGAACTGTCCTATAGGTTTTCCAAACCAGTGGATCTTTATGGAAACACCTGGTCTTCTCTTTCTCCCATGAAGAAAGGTTCCAACCAGTGACCTTTTTGGTTAACAGTCCAATGTTTAATTCACTGTGCCAGCAGAGCTCCCACCTTTTGGTCAAGAGTAAAACATCCCTTTCACTTTAATGAGCTCAGTTAATAAGGATTGGGAACCTGCTTACCCTTACTGAACTGAATCAATTACCTGGAGCTAATTCAAACTCAGTCTGATTCCCAAGGCTAAGTTTGCAGAAGTGGCTGCTCCCTATATATCTTTCCCAATGAGAGGTTTATCAGAAGTGAATGATCTTCCCAGATATTAGAAGGTTCATTTGAATCTTTACTTAACCACTAACTTATTTTTTACTACATTGAGCATTTTTCAATGGTCCTCAATGAGGGTGTTAACTTTTATTTGGTGCAACAGAAACATTAACATCCCTGGTTCTCAGGCACTGAATGCCAGTTTTACTCTGCAGGATTAAAAAACAAACAAAAAACCAAGCTCATACACATACCCTGGAGTCCTGGTATGGCGCTGTGGGATAATGTGCTGAACTGCAAGGTTGGTTTGAACCAAAGGATCGATGGTTCAAATTCACCAGCAGCTTCTTGGAAACCCTATACAGGGTCGCTAGGAATAGGAACCAACTCAATGGCACTAAACAACAACAATAACACACATACCCTTGAGAATTAGTGACTGGCATTTTATACATAAAAGTAAAATTTTCATAGCAAAAATGAAAATACTTTTTAAGGGGTTAAGATAGAACTAGGAGCTCTGGTGACACAGTGGTTAAGCACTTGACTGTGAGCCCAGCAGTGGCTCCACAGAAGAAAAGATCTGGCAATCTGCTGCTGTTAACACTACAGCCTGGGAACCATCCTGGGGCAGTTCTACACCGTCCTATAATGTCAGTATGCGTTGGAATCGACTCGACAGCACACAACAACAAGAAGATAGAAATCACATGTTGGCCTGGATTCATCTTAGTCTTTAGATAATTAATTTAAGCAGACTTTTGGTTTATAACTTTTTAAACTTTGTAGAAAAGTGGGTCAGTTTGCCACCACTGCCCAAGAAAACCCTTTAAAAACATAATTTCATTCTTAAGATTCTGTTTGAAGGTTTGGTTACATCACCAGTCTCTGGAATGTGAATGTGAATAGGAAACTTTGTTGTCTTATTTACCTATAGAAATATCACAAGTGGGTGTTTTTAACAAACAGAAATTTATTTTCTCATGGTTTAGGAGGCTGGAAGTCTGAATTCAGGGGTAGGCTTTCTCGCTCTGTTGGCTCTGCAAAAAAAACTTCCTTGTCTCTTCTCCTCTTCTGCCCCTGGGTAATCTTCATGTGGCCTGGTATCTCTCTTTCCACATCTCTGCTCAGTTGTTTTAATCTCTTTTGTAACTCAAGAAGAGACTGATTCAAGACACACCCTATACTAGTCCTGTCTCATTAACATAGAAAAGACAACTCATTCCTGAATATGATTATAGTCACAAGCATAGAGGTTAGGATTTATAATATATAGATTTGGGGGGCACAGTTCAATCCATAACAACTGCGCACACAAACTTTATAAATAAATCTTTCAACATCTTATTCCCTATAAGCTTGAAAATTCATTAAAAAAAATATTATTCCATGGCAGACAACCTGTCAGGAAATATATTTAGACTCAATCTAATGTCATTTCAAAAGCATTCTTGTAGGAAGCACATGTATTTAACACCACAGTAAAGTCACCCATTTAAAATCTATGGCGCCTTGGAAATTCTCAGTGCAGTGACTAGACATTTATTTGGATACATTCACATACTATAATCACAGAACTGATCTCCTAGGCCAAGTTAAGTGACCATAAGGGATGAAAATCACCACACAGTTCGTAAGTAATCCTGCCCCACCAAGCTACTAGTGACCACATTCAAGAACTTCTCAGAGAGAAAGACAGTCAGATAAACAGTTGGACAAGGAAACCAGGTGAGTGACAGTCATTTCAAAAAACTTTCCAAAACCTTACCTCACATAATCCCAACAAGTTCTTCTCTGCATTTTCCAGGGTAGATTCCATAATTTCAAATCAGATTTAGGAAGCATCAGGAAGAAAAATGATTCATTCTCCTTAAAACCATGACTTTGGGCTATGCCCACTTTGGAATTTCATTCATAGAAGTAGCCAGAACTGAAGTCAAGGCAGTTCTGCAACCCTAGTGGGGCTTTGAGAGCTCTGCAGGTTCACTTCACTCTTCCTCTTCCCCCAAGAATCCAGAAAGGAAATACTAAGTGGGATTCAAGCAGGCCCCTAGCGGGAAACTCTTGTCCAGGTAAGAACAGCACTGAGAGTCACTCCTGCCTTTCATCAAGACTTATCACTCCTCAGGCATCCTAAGTGAAAAAACACAGTGTATTATGTACCCTGGGCTGAGGCAGTTGTGGCCACGCCCCTGTCAAGGGTACAGGATGCAATTGCCCCATCCTCCCCTCAGCTTCCTTCCTTTGCTTTTCCATGGGAGAGTTCCAAAGAACAAGTTTTGTGTACACACACACAGCAGGCTGACAGCAAACAAGCTGACTGCTATCAGAGACCGGAGCTTACTGCTGAGTACTCACACTAGCTAGCCACCACCTGGGATCAGTATTACCAATAAGCAGATCACACATTTAGGTCACTGAAATAAGCTTACAGTATCCTAACCCATCCAGAGGAGAATTTGTGGACTCGTGAATAAAACGGAAACTCCAAAATGTTATCAAATCCCGAGTTTGTTTCAGACCTCACATGTAATGGGAAAAGTGGATACGATTGTCAATATAGCCACTGCTCTTATTTTATGCTGGAAAATACTGGGGTGGAACAATCTTCAGCACAGATCTATTCTTCTTGAATGGAGAAAAGGGCTCTTTGACCCATCTGTGGCAGGCAGACCCTGCAGTTAATAAGTGCTAGTTGGATGGGTGGATGTGGTCAAAGGCTACAAGTCAATCTCTTTCCAACAAACATCCAGGAAAGCAGGATGATTTGTCCTGATTTGTCAGGTGCAATAGCTCAAGACTGGACTTGAGCTACATGCTACGTTTGGTGGCCACTCATTCCATTCTCTGAATATGAACTGAAGCTCCTACCACTGTGTTCTTCCAAGATGAAACTGATTGTCATGTAAATGCTATAACATTTGTCAGATAAACTCTATGCTCTAATCCATCTATGTGTCATCTATGTACAAATATGGCAAGCTGAGGCTATTTTTTTACATAAAAAAGCAAATTTACATCTTCTGGTAGCATCATGGGTTATGAGTTGGGCTGCTAACCACAGTCAGCCGTACGAATCCACAAGCCACTCTGAGAGAGAAAGTTGAGTCTTTCTGCTCCCGTAAAGATTTTTGAAGTCCTGGTGTGGTGCTGTAGGACTGGACTGTTAACCACAAAATCAGCAGTTCAAACCCACCCGTTGCTCCTCAGAAAACCCTATACAGGGTTGCTATGAGTCAGAACTCAATGACACTTAACAATAAATATCCACTTAGCACCAGGCACCATCATAACAGAACTGGACTTCCCAGCTGGTCAAGAAAGAAACTTATAGAGTATAACATGGATGTGGGATGACTTAAGAACTTAGACTTAAGGACATCTTAAGGACATACACTGGGAGGACATTTTTGAAATGCTGGTCATTCAGTCAGCCTCTCTTCAATCATAGTAAAACAATTTACTGAATACGTACAGTTATACGGAGCCCTGTTGGCACTGAGGGCTAGGCATTGACTGTGAACTGAAAGGTTGGCAGTTCCTACTAACCAGTCACTCCATGGGAGAAAGAGGAGGTTGTCTGCTCCCTTAAAGATTTACAGTCTTGAAAATCCATAAGGTAGCTGTGAGTCAGAACGGACTCAATGACAGTGAGTTTGGTCTTTAATTTTATTGTTGTTTGTTTGTTTGTTTTCAGGGGCAGCCAGAGGATCACAGTACCAGACCTCAAAATTCACATAAAGGTATTCCTTTCTCCAAATCACACCCTTTTGTGTGGAAAGGCCAGAGCCCTTTAGTAACAATTTTGCATACACATAACATTTGCAGTTTCACTCATGGCATCAGACAGTGCTAGTACTGGAAGACAGCAGTGAACAAGACAACCCTAACCCATGTCCTTGCAGAGCTTAGTGTTTAGAGAGGGAGGGAAGCATTAAACAACACATAAAATGCATTATATTTACATGTTTAATTATAACTGCAATGTTGCTGTTGTTGTTCAGTTCCGACACATAGCGACCCTGTGTAGGGTTTCCAAGGAGGGACTGGTGAGCTTGAACTGCCGATCTTACCGTTCAAACTGACTTTGCAGTCCAGCACATTAACCTACAGCTCCACACCAGGACTGCTACAGAAGGAGGAGACACGGTCCTAACAGAATGAAGAGTTGCTGGCATGACCCAGGCTAGCATCAGACTTGAGGAATCAGTGTTTAAGCTCTGAAGGGTGACTAGGGAGTGGAGATGAAAAACACAAGAGATCATTTCAGACAGAAGAGCTGGCAGCAAGCGGCACTGCACTTTCAAAACCACGGGGAAGAGCAGTCTGGTTAGAGGACAGAGGATAAAGGGAGAGAAAAGGCTGGTGAGGATCAGCCTTTTGAAATATTAAGCATCAGCATATAGGGAGAGAACGAGAAGCTCATGAATGTTGTTATTGTTAAGTGCCATTGAGTCGGTTCCAACCCACAGTGACCCTGTATAGGGTTTCCAAGGAGCGGCTGGTGAGCTTAAACCACCGACCTTTTAGTTCAAAAGGCTTTGCAGTCTGGTGTATTAACCCACAGTGCCACACCAGGACTAGACTGGTGAGGATTAGCCTTTTGAAATATTAAGCATCAGTGTATAGGGAGAGAACAAGACGCTCATGAATAAGGGATGGAAATTATCTCCCATTTCCCATCTCCATAAGATTTTCTTTCTGAAAGCCCAATTGATTATCATAGCTCTCAACATTCAGAGTTATTGATCTAGTAAGAATGCTCTTGGGTGAAACTGTGACTTGCAGATGCTGAATGGATTAATCATGGAAAATTAAAGACGTCAGTTAACTGAAGTAGCTTATTCCCAAAGGCTCACCAAATACTTAGCAAAGATACAATTCTTAGATTGCAATACAAATTGACAATGGGAATATTCAGCAGAGCCTCCATCTGTCTTTATGCTGGCACCAAAAACAACACAGACTCAAGGTTAGCACATCAGGAAGGAACAACCCTTTTCCTGAAAAGCGTATTATTAATCTTTTGTTTATGTATTGTGCATGCCTCTGAATCTGACATTACTTGTATACATCATTTAGTGCCTGACTATCTGTCGCAAATTTTACTGAAGGCATTTTCTTTGGAAATTGTGTTCAGACAACAACCAGATGAATGCCTGTCTCATCATCACTCTGTTTTCAGTCTCAAAATCCTCCAATAGAAATGCACATCAGTGTGTATATAAATCAGAAAACTCTTTCTGTGCTCAAAAAGTGAGACAGTTGCTAAAAGATCAAGTGTAGAATTCCCAAATATACAGCCAAGCTGATACCTGCACAGAAGGTATATGGATTTCTGGTTTTTTAACTTATAAAGTAATAGGTAATCAAATTCAATAAAAATGGTGGTGGCTGTTATCTAGTATCTATAAGAACTTACGACATGCTGAGCACTCTAAGTGTGTATACATATGCCCTGGTGCTGTGGGTTAATGTGCTGGATTGCAAAGTCATTTGAACTGCAAAGTTGGTGGTTCAAGCTCACCAGCCACTCCTTGGAAACCCTATGCAGGGCTGCTATGGGTCGGAACTGACTCAATGGCACTTAACAACTACATAACTTTCTAGAATGTTGTTAAGTGCCATTGAGTCAGCTCGAACTCATAGCAACTCTATTTAGGGTTTCCAAGGAGCAGCTGGTGGGTTTGAACTGCTAACCTTGTAGTTCAAACTAACCATGCAGTCTAGTGCTTCATCCCACAGAGACACCTTCTAGAATAGTCATTAGAAACCCCATTTCACAAATAAAGAAAATGGAGGTCTAGAGAAACTGAATAACTTGCTCCTTTCATACAGCAAGAAACTAGATGAATTTAAAAATCTAGTGTCTAGATGACATCACCACTATTATACAAGTTTCCCCAACACTAGCAAACTGTCATTCACTAAGTGCCAAGAACTGTGCTTGGTATTTCAGAACCATTACCTGACAAGAACGATTGTCCCCAAGATAAAGGAAACTGCTCCGAGAGACCGGGCACACAATGACAAGGCACACAATGATAACGTGCAGAGGAAGATCTTTTTAACTAGTCAATGGGTTCTGTGGCTATGCTGTGTTTTATTCCAAACAAAATTATATTCTTGAAAATCATGGAATTCAAGAGTACATTTTTAGACAAATACTCTAATTTAAAATTTTTAAAATAGTTGTTGTTAGTGCCTTCAAGTCAGTACCGACTCATAGGGACCCTGAATAGGACTCCCGAGGCCATAAATCTTTCCAAGAGTAGAAAGTCTCATATTTCTCCTGCAGAGTGGCTGGTGGGCTTGAGCCGCCAAACTTGTGGATCTCAGTCCAGTGTTTAACGTACAGAGCCACTGCTCTCCCTAAATGAATAGAGATAGACATAAAACTATTTATTTGTGTGTGCTGTTTATGAAATAAGAACCTTTGCCAGCAAACCTTCACAGATGGTTAGGAAGCAATGAACACAACCAATGTATCCTGGAGATATTCTGCTGAAAGCACATTTACCCAAACCAAATCAAAACCATGGTCATTGAGTCAATTCCAATTCATGTAGACCCCATACAAGGCTTACAGAGCTGTAAATCTTTACAGGGCTAGAAAGCCTCATCTTTCTGCCACGATGATGGATTGAATAATCGACCTTGCAGTTAGCAGTCTAGTGCTTATCCTACAGTGCCATCAGAACTCCAATATATTCACATTAGTAAAAATTTTCAGAATCAGCATTTATAATGAACCATCTGGTGTGGAGTTGTAGGATAAGCACTGGACTGCTAACAATGAGGTTGATGGTTCAAACCCACCAGCTGTTCCTTGGAAACCCTGTACAGAGCCGCTATGAGTCAGAACTGATTTGACAGCACTTAACAACATAGTGTATGATGTAGAATAAAATATTTCACAGTTTCCCAAACACTAAAATAGAAGTTCCCAAATTTTATTGTATATTACCGTCATTTGGGACTCATGCCTAAAATTCAGACTCCATACTCAAAAACCACATAAATTCTGATTCTGTAAGTATGAGATGGGACTTGCTAAGTCCCATCAAGTCAGTTCCAAATAATAGGAACCCTGCATCAGGTTTCCAAGGCTTTTAAATCTTTGCAGAAACAGAGAGTCTAATCTTTCTCCCATGGAGTGGCTGCCAGCCTTGAATCAGGGATCTTTCGGTTCACAGTCCAGTGCTTGTCGCATGGAGCCACCGTGCTCCTGAGATGGGTTTTAGGAATCTACATTTTTTTTAAACAATAATCCCCAACTAATTCTGATGCAGGTTGTCCTTGGTCCACACCTTAAAGATACACTGGTTTAATCTCAAGAATCCAAATACAGCATATATTCAAGTACATGCATATGTAAATGTCACCATTTAATTTAAAAATGTTTACTTTACAGTAAAGCACAAAGAGAGACATAGATCTTTGTACCTTGGTAAAAACCAAGCTCATTGTCATAGAGTCTATTTCAACTCATAGAGACCCTAAAGAACAGAGCACAATTGTTCCATAGGATTTCAGAGACTGCAAATCTTTGAGACAGCTTCATCTTTCTCCTGCAGAGCAGCTGGTGGATTGTAACAGCTGATCATGTGGTTAGTAGCCCAATGTTTAATCGATTTTATCATCAAGACTCCTCTGAACCTCAGTTGTTGTTGTTATGTGCTGTGGAGTCGGTTTCAACTCACAGCGACCATGTATAGGCTTTCTGAGGAGCAGTGCTGGTGTGTTTTAACCGCTGACCTTGCAGGACCACACCAGGACTCCTTGGTAGTGTGCCATAATGTAACCTAGCAACTGTCAAGTTGATTATGCTCAATTCATTTTTAAAAGAAGAAAACAATGTATAGTAGAAAGACAAGCAAGTACAGGAAGGAATACAAACATCAGAAAAAAAGTTTTCATCTGTATTTAAGTCTATATACAGTATAACTCAAAATATGACCATCAATCAGGGCCAGTCCATGAACTGGCTATCACTAATCTGAAAAAATAAGTACAGAAATTTAGCATAAACCTTGAGAAACTTAAAGAAATATGCCAGAGTAACTATCTGTTCAATAAAAATGAAAAGTTGGGTTTATATTTTATAGATCTTATTCTTTATTCCAATTTCAGTTTAATAGTTTATTTTCCTTTTGGTTTATGAAAGCTCAGAGTCCATAGATAATGGGAGAAGCACTGGGGAACTTTAGACAGAATTCTGCCATCCGTGGCCAGTCCTGTGAGTCTTCTAGACCAGGATTTTCATACAAAAGTCACTTTCTGAGACAGCATCTCAAAAGGTATTTTTTGTTTTGTTTTGAAAGTAAACATTCAATAATTTTCATATTTCATGGGTCACCTTTCTTCATAATAGGCACAAATATGGATCTCTTCCAATCAGTTGTACAGATAGCTGTCTTCCAAATATCTTGGTGTAAATGAGTGGGCATCCCCACTGCTGTATCAGTGTTGAAATAATTCAGTATGTATTCTATGAACTCCTGGAGCCTTGTTTTTTGCCAATGCCTTCAGTGCAGCTTGGACTTCTTCCTTCAGTACCGTAAGCTCTTTCCTAAACTATCTATTGAAATGGCAGAACATGAACCATTTCTTTTTGGTATAGTGATTCTGTGTATACCGCCCATCTTCTGTGGATGCTTTCTGCCACATTCAATATTTTGCTTACTATTCCAACTCAAGTTATGAATTTTTCCTCAGTTCTTTCAGCTTGTGAAATGATGAGTGTGGTCTTCCCTTTTGGTTTTCTTACTCCAGATCTTTGTACATTTCATCACAATACTTCACTTTGAAATTTTCTTTTCAACTCTTTCACTTCTTCATTTGTTCCCATTTGTGTTAGCATCTCTATGCTGGAAAGCA
>NW_006408563.1:16398424-16402378 GCF_000296735.1 Chrysochloris asiatica | reverse complement strand
CATTTCTATCACCAAGGCCATATATTCCAACTACTGACCCTTCCTCTTTGCTCCCAACCTTTGCATTCCATTGGTCTTGCAAAATTCTATCATGTGATCTCCAGCATTATTTCTATCACCAAGGCTATATTTTCCAAATACTGATCCTTCCTCATTGTTTCCAACTTTTGCATTCCAATCACCAATCATTATCAATACATCTTGATTGTATGTTTGATCAATATCAGACTGAAGAAGTTGGCTGTTGTTGTTAAGTGCTGTCAAGTCCATTCTAACTCATAGCAACCCTGCATAGGGTTTCCAAGTAGTGACTGGTGATTTGAACTGCTGACCTTGTGGTCCAATGCTTTATCCCAAAGCATTGCATCAGTTCGTTGGTAGAATTCTTCAATTTCATCATCACTGGCTTTAGTGATTGATGCATCAATTTGAGTAACAGTGGCATTAACTGGTCTTCTTTTTAGGTGTATAAATATTATCCTATCACAGACAGCAAAGAGCATCAAGATAAATTTTGAAATGATCTTTTCGGCAATGAATACAAGACCATTCCTCATAAATGTGTCATTCCTGGTATAATGAACCATATGATTGCCTGATTCAAAATGGCCAATACCAGTTCATTTCAGCTCATGAGTCATTTCAGCTTAGGATATTGATGTTTATGCATTCCATTTCATTTTTTACAACTTCCAATTTTCTGATATTCATACTTCATACAGTCCATTTTACAAAATGGTATATGGAATGTACAAATTATGAATTAATAAGTATCGTATGCAATGAGTGAAACTAATTGGTGCATGGAATGTATAAAGTATGGACTGATGGATTATTAATGCAGCCGTTTCACTTCATTTTGAGTTGTGCCTCATTAACAAACGAAGGTCCTGAAAGTTTTACAGTATTTGTGTCATCATGGTCCATTCTACTTTGAGAAGACAGCTCTTCCCCAATGGTATTTTGAGTACATTCCAACCTTAGGAGCTCATCTTCATATCTGGCAATATTTTAGTGCTATTCATACTGTTTACGTCTGACAAAGTTCTACTGATATTCATAGGATTTTCAGTGGCTAAACACTCACAAGTTTTCTGCCTTTCCTTCTTTCTAGTGTTAGTCTGGAAGTTCTGCTGAAACCTGTCCACTTTTGGTGACCTTGCTGGTATTTAAAATATTGGTGGCATAGTTTCCAGCATCACAACAACATGCACACCATGACAGAAGAGTGGTGGGATGAAGGTAGCTGACAAGATCAAATCTCATTTAAATTCAGCACCCGTATTAAAATGTAAGTCTTGCCTTTCCTCAGTTAACTAAAGAAGTTATAATTATGCTAATTTTCTTTGTATTGCATACATTTGTTTCAGTAATCATTTTGGGATAGGTTAAGTGAAGCAGATACAACTAAAATCACAGGACATCTTTGTAAAGTAGATGGCATTCATCCAAAATGCTTTTCCTGGAACAAACTGTAACAACTTGATTCATTCCCACCCTTCCCTACCATGCTATATTTAAGAATCTGTAAGCATTTCCATTATAAACTCCTATCATCAGGTTTTGTAATTTTACCTTTTAATCTGTTACTAAATTTGTATCTAAACACTGCAATCAAGCTTAAAAAAAAAAACACACAAAACTATTCATTTCTAAATTTGCAACATCCTTTAGAAAAAGGTAATAGTGCAAGGAAAAAACAGAAGCACCACAAAAGTCAAGACTACTTGCATATAAAAAGTATCTCTCATGACTTAATAAAATTAGATGCATGTTCAAGAAATAGTTTCCACCAAAGATTATAAATTGAGCTAGTCATTTACCCATGATTTGCAATAATAGGAAATTAAATTCAGTGTCCAAAATAAATAAATAAATTCTTGCACAGACATAGAATATTGTGTAGTCATCGCATGCTGCTCTGAAATAATTTTTAATGTATGGAAAATGTTCACAATATAGCATGTGGAAAAATATACCACCAATACTATATATACAAGAGTTCATAATATAATGAACTGAAAACATACAATAGACTACACATATAATATTTGCTTTATTTTATAGTGTATATAAAAAAGTTGTGAAAGAAAGATATAAAAATATTCACAGTAAGTATTGCTTGGCAGGAAGACAGTCTTTATATTCTTTCATGTTTTCCAGGTTGTCTACAATGAATAACTATTACTTTAATAAAGTTTTAAGTTGGATCAATGTCACAGAGAAAACTATAAACAGTAATAAAGAAAAAAAAATAAAGGATAACATCTCTTTCCTATCTTTTGACATCTTTTGACATGTATTTCCTTTACAAATGTACCTTCAATTATCAACCGTTTTGACAATTGAAATAGTACTTATATTGTGGATTGAGTAGTACTTATTCAAAGGAAGTGTTCATTTATCAAGCAAAGTTTTCAAAAAAAGGTGACCTTGCACCTAACCATCATGTCTCAGGGTGATAAAAACACGAGTATCATTTATCATAAGGGCACTGCTAAGTGATAAAACACAGATAAAGGACATACATGTGTGGCATAGTGAATTATCTTATGTCTCTTCTAGACATAGTCTGTAACTCCCACCAATGTTTCCGCCCAGCTGGGTTTGGGTAAGATAAGGTCAGAGAAGATACTGATAAGATGACATGATTCAGCTGTGTATGTTAGCAGGATTCATTGTAATTGTAAAAACTCTAGCATGGGTTTAAAATGAGCCATCTCAGAAGCAGGAGCGGGGATCTCGCTACCATAAAGAGACAGCCAGTGGTGGAACACGAGCATCAGACCCCAAGATCCCTGCACACTGAACTCCTCGACTCAGGGACAGAAAACTGTGATACCAAAGAGCAGCAGAGAAGCAGCAGCAACAGAACCAAGAACTGGAGCACAAGACTGAGCAATGGGCTTCCCAGTCCACAAAGCAAGTAAACCTGAGTAAGTCTGGTCAAGAAGCTTGCTTGTAGAGTGGGGTGCCTCCAGGCACTTAAGTTGGGGAGCTAAGTGTGCAGATCCATGGAGCTAGAGCTGAGTGTCTTCAGGCTGAGGCTTATGGTGGAATGGTGTGCTCTATGGCCATTTATCAGCAACTGACTGAACAACTGCACCCTGAACATTTCTGACCCTGAATTGTAAGCTGTTAACTTCCCTGATGAACTCCATAACTGTAGTATGGTGTCCGAGTTCTGTGTGGCCACTACAACAGATTTTTGAGCCCAATAGAGAAGTAGAGAGTGCTTTGGGAAGAATGGATTCTTAATATTTTTGGAATCAGGTAAGGGAACCATCAAAAAACAAAAATGTAAAGGCAACACATGAAAACTACTTTGTATCTGAGTTTAAAAATTGTATTTAAAACTTCAAGTGCTCAATAGTTATAAAATCCAAAAGATCTGTCCAAAATTGAATCATTACATTTATTTGATGAAACATAAATATCGAAAGGATTCAGGGTTCCAAACTATTTCGTATCCCACTGTAAACACATAAATACACACAGAAGAATCACAGTCAATCAATGCAAACATCCATAATCACAGATATAATTCCCAGTTTCTCTTTAAAGAAACTTGAATAGAGTCTACCATGAACACAATTTTTACTTTTTCATCAAGATAGAAGTTTTAAAGAATTCTATGTTCACTATAAGAAGCTATGGTAGCATAGTGGTTACGAATCAGGCTGTAAACCTTAAGGTCAGCAGTTCTAAACTACCAGCTGTTCCGTGAGAGATGAGGCTTTCTGCTCCCATAAAGATTTGTTGTTGTTGTTAGGTGCCATCGTGTCGGTGCCGACTCATAGTGACCTTATGCACAGCAGACTCAAACACTGCTCGATCCTGGGCCAACTTCACTATTGTTGCCACGCTTGAGTCCATTGATGCTGCCATTTAGCCAATCCATCTCGTTGGGGGTCTTCCTCTTTTTCTCTGACCCTCCACCTTACCAAACATGAT
>NW_006408563.1:16396363-16397614 GCF_000296735.1 Chrysochloris asiatica | reverse complement strand
TGGTTCCGACTCATGGTGGTGGTGATTATGTGCCATGGAGTCGTCGGTTCTGACTCATAGAGACCATGTACAGGGTTTGCGAGGCTGTAAATCTTTATGGGAACAGAAAGCCTCATCTTTCTCCCTCGGAACAGGTGGTAGTTTCGAACTACTGACCCTGTGGTTTGCAAACCAATTTGTACCCACTATGCTACCAGTAAATGGTTTCAATCTATGTTTTATTATATGTATAAATATATAATAAAACATAGATTGAAACCATTTTCATCCCTAACCAAAAAATAAAAAAGAGCAAGATATAACCTTATTCAAAACTTTGATGATCCTCAAGTTTCATGAGAGGCCAGGAAAAATTTAATAACATTAATCTCTAATCAAATGGAAAGGTGGTTGGTTGAAACTACATACTAGTACTAAGGAAACGTAGTTTGAACTTTTTTAAAAAAATTAAAACTCAGAACAAAAAGTACAGAGTTCCCACAAATCCTTCCAGCCCCACATTTGCCCCTATTATTAACAGCTTACATTGGTGTAGTATATTTGTTACACCTAATAAAAACAAATAGTTTTATGGCTTTTGTTTTTAAAAATGGATTTTAAGACAATGAAAGCTTATTATTAAGAAATAGACTGAATGGACTGCTAACCACAAGGTCGGTGGTTCAAACCCACGAGCCACTCCTTGGAGATCCTATACAGGATCACTATGAATGGGTACCAACCCAACTGTATTTAACAATGTATTGCGTTAAGAAAAATATGATGTCTATAATTTTAAAACATGATGCCCATGTTAATTAGAAGTTGATAGGGATAAAGCAATTGTTACGTGTGGCAGCTGAAGTCAACTGCTAACTCAGTGAGTTTACCAATTGGGGTTGAGTCGATTCCCACCAATGGTGATCATGTGTGTTAGGGAAGAATTGTTGCCCTGGGTTTTTAGTGACTGATCTGTCAGAAATAGATTGTTGGATCTTTCTTCTGAGGAACATCTGGGCTGGTGGTGGTAAATGTCGTGCAGTTGACTGCAACCCATAGAGACCCTGTATAGGGTTTCCAAGGCTTTGAATCTTTGAGGGAACAGAAAGCTTCATCTTCTTCCCATGGAGAGGCTGGTGAGTTTGAACCCCAGAGCTGTGGTCTGCAGTCCAGTGCTTAGCATAGTTGTGAACTTTTAACCTTGCAGTTAGCAACCAAGCATTGAAACCATTTACAAGGACTCCTCAGATAGCTTAATGGCCAGATTGGGCA
>NW_006408563.1:16392868-16394778 GCF_000296735.1 Chrysochloris asiatica | reverse complement strand
AGGTTGGCCCAGGATCGGACATTGTTTCGTTCTGCTGTGCATGGGGTCGCTATGAGTCGGTTCCGACTCGATGGCACCTGACAACAACAACAACAACATGGTTGCCAGACTGTTGGTTTTCAAGGTTATTGCAAAATTGGGGAAGGAATATAGGAATGGGGCAAATTAAAACACCACAAAGCCAAAATCTGCTATTGCTACTCCAATTCAGCCTTTTTCATGACTAGACCAATTCCTTAGACTTGCAAATCTTTGGTTACTTTCCAGTGTTCTGAGAGCTGACTTAGACGATTTCCGCTGGTGTTCTCACTGCTTTTGGAGGAGCAGATGTTCAGTAGTCTTGCTCTGCCATTCTAAAAGTGCTTTCCTCACAGATCAGATCTGGAGTTTTCCTACAGGGCTTCTCAATTCTACCTGCTTCCATTTCAATAAGTACAGTTAAAATACTCAACAGAGTCAAAACTGAGGGCAGACACTGTTCTGTGACCAAAAATTGCACTGATGACCACACATCAGTGTTCAGTTACCTAGTAATCAAGGTAAGCATGGGATTAATTGTGCTTACTTACTAATCTATTGTGAACAACTTCACAATTTCTCACCACATGGAAGATTCTGCTTCTTGATAGGGTTGGCATCTGTTTCTCTCCCAAATCCAGAGCCCTATCCTATAGAATCAAAGCATCTTTTCAGATTTACAATCCCTGTCAGGGGCAGGGTATCCAGCAGCAAGGTAAGCACAGGCTTACATTTGCTTACTTATGAGTCTGTAATGTTCATTAGTAGTTCATGTAGTATACTGAACATTACAGACTCGTAAGTAAGTACAAGTAAACTTACTTATTGGATAAACTGCCCTTGCCCCACATGGTGATCATGACACTGATTGTCTGGATCCATTCAGCACAGTTGTTCATCCTCATCCTGGAAGCAACACACACCCTATTAACCTGGGGCAACGATTCTGTTCAAGTTTCATCTTCATTTCACAACGCTTGGTCACCTTCATTGTTAGCAAGTTATGATTTTCAAAGATAAAGTTAAAAAAATATCCAAACAAAATTCTCACTGAAAGTGACTCAACAATGGAATTTTCAAGCTGGTCCTTGGTTTCTCCTAGTGTCCGTGATTATAAAAAGGGGTAGGCTGCAGCCTATTAATAGCCAGGAAATGTTCCTTACATCATAATAAATCAGAGGAGATGCTATGGGAAGTCAGGAAGCAGACACGTACCTCCTACCAGGAGGGCAAGAGTTTCCCAGAAACCAGACTCAGCTGAGGTTGGAAGGGTCATGAGGAAGGCACCACCCCTCAGCTAACTTTCTCTGTGGGCTGTGATTTGGAAGTTTGTTGTTGTTACATGCAATCAAGTCAGTTCTGACTCATAGAGACCCTGCATAAGGTTTCCAAGGAGCTGCTGGTGGAACCACCAACCTTGTGATTAGCAGCTCAGTGCTGATCCTAGAGCACCACACCTGTGTAAGATAAAGATCAAGAGGTCTGCTTTCCTATACTGTGAGTAATGTACAATCTAATACAGGGCACAGTTGACAATAACTGTTCAACTAGTATAAATTGAAATAAAATGAAACATAATATTAAAGAAAACAAAATAAGAGACCCTTAAAAGTGAAAATCATAACTTAAAGGGGTAAACAGTTCATCTGTCATTTCAGAACAGAGAGCCCTAGGACCATCAAGAGGGAAGAGCATGAAAGGAACAGGGAATCCTAACCAGAAAAGTGGCAGAGGCAATGGCATAGACAGACAGAGCAGCAGAGGACTCAAGGCCCATGGACTGAGAAAGGCAGTGTGCCTGGGGGGGAAGAGGCTAGCATGCAAAATGTGCCCTTTGGACATTTAAACAAATATATATTTTCAGTGTGGTATGGGTACATTAAGGGAAAAAA
>NW_006408563.1:16391309-16392574 GCF_000296735.1 Chrysochloris asiatica | reverse complement strand
CTACGGTGTCTTTCATGTTGCTGTGATTCTGTAAACTATGCCATGAGTAAACAGCAGCAGGGTGATCCACGGTAGACAGGTTTCAGCTGAGCTTCCAGATGAAGACAGACTAGGAAGAAGGAGAGACAGACTACTTCCAAATATTTAGTCACTGAAAACCTTATGAATAGCAATGAAACACTATCAGCACCAAATTATTGAATACTGAAACACGATGAGGAGTACCAGAACATTGTCAGATATAGTGACAAAAGATGAGCCCCCTCAGGTTGGAAGACACTTAAAATACGAATGGGGAACAGCTGCCTCCTCAAAGTAGAGTTGACCGTGATGATGCGAATAGAGTAAAGCCTCAAGACCTTCATTTGCTGATGTGGCACAACTCAAAATGAAGAGAAATAGTTGTAAACATCCATTAATAACCAGAGGATGCAGCGTACGAAGTAAAAATCTAGGAAAATTCAAAATTGTCAAAAATGAAATGGAACACATAAACATTGATATACTAGGCATTGGTGAGTTGAAGTGGACTGCTGTAGGTCATTTTGAATCTGGTAATCACATATTTTACTCTTCTGGGAATGACAAATTGAAGAGGAATGGCACCACATTCATCATCAAAAAGAACATTACAACATCTGTCTTGAAGTACAATGCTGTCTGTGATAGGAAGCCACACAGAAGAGTTGTGGGATGACATCAAGAACAGCCTTCAGGAAGAAAGCAAAAGATCATTATGAAGACAAGAAAGAAAAGACCAAAATGGATGTTAAAAGAGACTCTGAAATTTGCTCTCCAGTATAGAGATGCTAAACCAAATTTTTAAAATGAGGTAAAAGAGCTAAATTGAACATTTCAAAGAGTGGCTCGAGAAGATAAAGTATAATATAACAAAATGTGCAAAGTCCTGGAGTTAGAAAACCAAAAGTGAAGAATAACACAGCATTTCTCAAGCTGAGGGAATTGAAGAAAAAGTCAAGCCTTGTCTTGCAGTATTGAAGGATTCTATGGGCAAAATACTGAATGATGCAGAAAGCATCAAAAGAAGATGGAAGGAATACATCACTGTACCAAAATTAAATGGTTGACGTTCAACCATTTCAAAAGGTAGCATATGATTAAGGGCCAATAATATTTAAGGAAGAAGTCCAAAGTACACTAAAGGCATTGGCAAAGAACAAGGCACTGGGAATTGATGGGAACAAATTGAAAATTTTCAACAAATTATTGTGGCACTGAGGTACTTACTCATCTATGCCAAGAAA
>NW_006408563.1:16365470-16389605 GCF_000296735.1 Chrysochloris asiatica | reverse complement strand
CACACACATACACACATATATACATACATACATACACACACACACACATATATATACATACACACACACACACATATATATATACATATATATATAAATGCAATTTTTGAGGCATGGCATTTGTCACATTATCAAAGGATTCATTATATATGACAGAAGAATAACTGTACTTAATCCAGCAGCATATTAAAAAGATTATACAGTGTGGCCAAGTGTGATTTATCTCAGAAATAGCTCAATATAAGAAATCAATCAATATAATGGACTACATAAGTAGAATGAAAAAAAGAACTACATGATCATTTTCAATTGATACAGAAAGAGCATCTTACATAAGCCCACACCCTTCCTTGACAGAGGGAAAAAATTTTAATTAGGACTAGAAAAGTTTTGTCTCAATCCACAATTAGCCTAATACTAAAGGGTAAAAGATTGAAAACCAAGACAAGGATTTTCACTTTTGTCGCTTTTATTCGACATTGTATTTTAAGTTCTTACCAAAGCAATTAGTCCAGAAAAAGAAATAAAAGGCCTTTAAATTGGTAAGGAAGAAGTAAATTTATCTTATTAACAGATAACATGATGCTACATGTAGGAAATGCTAAGGAATTCACAAAACAATTAATGAGCTAGTAAAGTAATTCAGCAAAGTTGCAGGATGCACGAGCAATGCAGAGATTCAATGCAATCTCTATCAAAATTCCAATGGCATATTTGTACAGAAATGGAAAAGCTAATCTTCAAATTCAGATGAATTGTAAGTGGCCCTAAATAGCCAATGTAATACTGAGAAAGAACAAACTTGGACTCACAATTCCCAATGTAAAATCTTCCTACAAAGTTTCAATGGTCAAAACACTATGGTAATTGTATAAGGAAAGACATGTAGAACAATGGAATAGAATTGAGAGTCCACGCTTAATAGGTTAGAAGATATCTTGTAGAGTGATGAAAATGTTTTGGAACTTGATAGTGGTGATAATTACACAACACTGTGAATATACTGTCACTGAATTGTAAACATAAAATGGTTCATTTTATTGTACAAGAAATTCACCTTAATAAAAATAAATAATTGCACTGGTGTAATTGTTAAGTGCCATCAAATCAGTTCTGACTCATAGTGACCCTATATAGGGTTTCTGAGCAGCGGCTGGTGAACTTAAACCACTGACCTTGAGATTCAAACTGACAATTCATTACAGCATTGTTATAGAAGATTGGAATCAAGTTCATTCCCATTAGGTACTGGTTAAAATACGTTACAGCACAACAGTAAAACATAATGCAAGTATGAAAAAATAGAAACCTTGTTATTTACTGACAGAGACAAATCTACAAAATTCATTAAGAGAAACAATTAAGATACAGAGAAGTGTGTATATTTCACTACTTTATTAACAGATGGGGAAAAACAGAGGGAGAAAAACTCTGAAAGAATGGACTTGAATCCTTGAATCCAATCACTATTGCCACCTGTTGGAAGGAAAGGGAGAACTGTGAGGATGAAAAGAAGATGTAATGGAGACTTCTTGATCTACATCTTTATGCATTTTTAAATGTTTTCAAACCATGTAACGTAACTATATCATTTAACCCAAAACAAACCAAAAAAGAGACCTTTGTCACATGCATATTCAAATGTAGCAAAAAGAGCTCAAAAACCTGTAATAAGATAGTTTTAATATAGTAACATTTTTAAAAATTAGAAATGAAGAATTCTCAAATTTTGCCAATCACTACAAGACTGGCAGTTCAAGCACACCAGCCACTCCTCAGAAACCCTGTGCAGGGTCACCACGGGTGGGAACCAACTCTACGGCATCAAGGAAAAATTGATGAAGCCCTAAGTAAACACAAAGGAATTTCTGAACTATAATATGGAAAAGGATGGAGTTAAACTCCATCTGCAATAGTGTATATTAGGTTCTCTTTTGTTTTTATTGCTTATAAATAACCTGGTTTCAAAAACTATCTATAGTACCTGACTCAACTGGAAATTGTACTTCCTTCTCTCTTTAAACTGAAGATTCTAGACCAGGAGAGTTGGCATGGTCATGCTGCACTTTTGCAATGGAATTAGCTTCAATGCTAATAAGAGCTATATTTACTTTCTCTAAACACCTTTATTCAATCTATTTTATTCTTATCTGCATTTCTCAATAACTTCATGACATAAACAATAACCTCTGAGTTACCTGTTTTATGGTTTATTTTCTGCTTTCCATATGAAATAAATCACAGTGTAATTTCATTAAGACAGTAAGAACCATCTCTGCCTTATACACACCAGCTCATATACTTAATCAGAAGATAAGCATTGTAGTTAATTAACAAAAAATACTCAATAAACCATTGGAAATGAGACTATTAAAACCAATCTCTTAATATGATCTCAGTAGAAACTTTTTCATCTTGCAAATGTCTTTCCTGAGAACAGGTGTCCTTAGCCATTCCTTTCCAGTAACAGCACTTTAATGGGACACCATAACCCTCTATAACAGGAGTAATCACCTAGCTAAGACTCTCGAGACCTGGACTGAGTTCTTAGAGATAACGTGTGTAATCTTGGGCCAGTACTTTCACTTCTCTGGAACATCAGTGAAGCAGATTGAAAAAATCAATGCTTGGTCTAATCAAGATTGTTGAAAACAATATCCAAGAAATTTTTTTTATGAATGCCTATTTATATTATTAAGCCAAAAGCCAAACCCACTGCTGGAGAGTTCATTCCGATTCATAGTGACCCTGTAGGACAAAGTTTAACTACCTCATAGGGTCTATAAGGCTGTTGTCTTTACAGAAGCAGATTGCCACATCTGTCCACCATGAATGGCTGGCAGAAGACTTCTTTAACCACCATACCACCAAGGCTCCTTTCAAACCGTTAAGTGCAATACAGATCCAAAGGATTGCATTATAATTTATCTGGATTAATATAACTGTTACAGGAAATGAGTGTTGTTTTCCTACTTAGTTCATATTGTTGTTAGCGCTCTTGTTAAGTTCCATCAAGTCAGTCTGTCTCATAGTGACACTAGATAGGGTTTCTGAGGCTGTATATATATTTTTGTATATATTTTTGGAAGCAGAAAGCCCCATCTTTTTCCTGAGGAGGAACTGGTGGGCTCAAATCAGCAACTTTGTGGTTCACAGTCCTCCAGTGCTTATTGTACAAAACCACTGCACTCCCTATTTCAAAGTAGCCCAAAGGAAATTAACCTGATTAGAACTCTACCAATAAATATCTATTTCTAAATATCTTTTTTAACGTAAAAAAAAAAAGAACACAAAACTCATTTAAGGTGAAAAATGTAAGAACAGTGCAGAGATATGTATCCTAAATTTCTCCCCAGGAATATCAACAAATGTGCCAGCTCCTTTCCAGATACAATAAAGAAACTTTAGAGTATAACTTTTTGAAGAACTAGACAAGCAAGGGAGCAAAATCACAAATTTATTCAACAATTATTTGAGTTCTTAGTATGTGCCTGAGACAATTCTAGGCACTTGAGTTACTAGTGAACTAAACAAACAAACCCAAATTCCTGTCCTCAGAGAGTTTATATTCCAGCATAGGATAGAATGTGAAGATAGACAATGTACAGCAAACACATTCAGGCAATATGGTACAGTGTATTGGAAGGTGACAAGGGTTGGAAATGGGTAAATAGAGCTGGCCAAGTAGAGCAGTAGGAGAGAAGCAGAAAACCCCTCATTGAGAAGGTACTATTTAAGCAAAGAGTGAGATTTGGGAGCCAGTCTCTGTTTTCCAGGCACAGAAAGAAGCCAGTAAAAAGAGCATATAGAGGGAGCATGTCACACATACTCGAGCAGAAAGGAGTTGAGGGAAATTCTCAAGACTCAAAAGGAACAGAAAAATGAGAATCAATGTAAAGGAACATATCAGCTGTCTGAATTAACTGCCGCCATTGTACACAGTTTTGAATGCTGCCAGTTGGTATGCTGAGTTGTTGTTGTCAGGTGCCATCGAGTCGGAACCGACTCATAGTGACCCCATGCACAGCAGAACGAAACAATGTCCGATCCTGGACCAACCTCACTACCGCTGCCACACTTGATGCCATCAATGATGCCACCTGGCTGATCCATCTAGTTGGGGGTCTTCCTCTTTTTCTTTGACCCTCCACCTTACCCAGCATGACATCCTTCTCCAGCGACTGTTCTCTCCGGACAATGTGTCCAAAGTAGGAGAGATGAAGCTTAGCCATCTTGGCCTCCAAGGAGCACTCTGGTTGCACTTCTTCCAAAACAGATCTATTGGTTCTTTCGGCAGTCCATGGCACTTTCAGTATTCTCCTCCAACACCACAACTCAAAGGCATCAATTCTCCTACGATCTTCCTTATTCACTGTCCAGCTTTCGCATCCATATGAGGTTATTGAAAATACCATGGCTTGGGTCAGGCGCACCTTAGTTCTCAAGCTTACCTCCGCTCTTCAACACTTTAAAAAGTTCCTGTGCAGCAGATTTGCCCAATGCAATACGTCGTCTGATCTCTTGACTGCTGCTTCCGCGAGTGTTGACAGTTGATCCAAGAAGAATGAAGTCCTTGAAAACTTCAATCTCTTCTCCATTGATAAGAATGCTGTTTATTGGTCCAGTGGTGAGGATTTTTGTTTTCTTAACATTCAGATGTAATCCATATCGAAGGCTGTGCTCTGTGATCTTCATAAGTATATGTTTCAAGTCCTCTTCACTTTCAGCAAGCAAGGTTGTATCATCAGCATATCACAGGTTGTTAATGAGTCTTCCACCAATCCTGATGCCATGTTTTTCTTCATAGAACCCAGCTTCTCGGATTATTTGCTCAGCATACAAATTAAACAAGTATGCTGAAAAGAACACAACCCTGTCGCACACCTTTCCCAATTTTGAAACATTCAGTGTTCCCATGCTCTGTTCGAACAACTGCCTCTTGGTCCAGGTACAGATTTCTCAGAAGAACAATTAAGTGTTCTGGAATACTCATACTTCTCAATGTTATCCATAGTTTGTCATGATCCACACAATCGAAAGCCTTCGCGTAGTCAATAAAGCATAGGTAAACATCCTTCTGCTTTCTCTGCTTTCAGCCAAGATCCATCAGATATCCGCAATGATATCTCTCGTTTCACAGCCACTTCTGGATCCAGCTTGAACCTCTTGAAGTTCTCTGTCAATGTATGCTGAGTAGCTCCATACTTTAAGTAAGGGAACTTCCATCAACGTTCTGTGCTCTGAATCTCTTCACAGACAACATTAAGGCCTCAGGGCCCAAACCAACTTCCTCCTAGGCATTGTTTCTAAATCTGAATAATGAATGAAACTCTTATACAAGCAAGAGAAAAAAAAAATTCTGGCACAATCCCTAATGTTAATATATTATTTTGATTACAGCATCATTAACTATACAAAAATATACAACTAAATGGCAAGTGTGTTATCCATGAAGCAAACCAAATGTATGCATTATATACAAACAAGAATAAAAAACATATGAATTCAGTCAATAATGCTCATTTACTGTGACTGATGATGCTGTTTTGTGGACCCATAATGCTTACAAGGCAACTATAACACTGACCACAATTCTGAAGGTCATTTTGAGAACTATGAGAACACAGCATGATACTGGGGGATGACTCAATTCTTTTATCTTTCTCAGTTAAAATGACCATAATGTCTTTCTTTTAATCCATCCTTGGCACAAAGAGCATTTACATACTAAGTCTATCCTTTATCTTTTCTCATAAACTGAGAAAATTAAAGATGTATTACTTGGTGGCAACATATAATCAGTTTATAACCACAAATGTTATAAACTGATTATCTCAATAAGCCAGTATATGATTATATATATTGGGGGTATTATCTATGGGACAAAAGCACAAAACATAAAACTTCCTGTGAAAACACACCTGCCCCCCCCCCCACTCCAGCCACCAAAAAAAGATGACATCAACTGCTTCTCCCACAATACTCTGTGCTTCTCATCTGGGTTTGATAATCCATTGCAATAGTCACACAGAACTTAGACACTGTATTCACAGTTATGGGGTTTGTTAGGAGAAGTAACAGATTACAATACAGAATCAGACAATGCTCAGTGTACAACTGTTCCAGTCAAGACAGCCTCTCCTCAGCCATGCCCACCGGCAGGCCTCACTCTGGTTCACCAATGATAAACAGCTCTTTTAGGGCTGCTGATAAATGCCAACAGGCCAGACCACTCCACCAGAAGCCTCAGTAGGCTGAAGGCATTCCATTCTAGCTCCAGGGGTCAGCAAACCTAGATTCTCACTCAACAAGCCACTCAACAAGCTAGACTCATGTCCAAAATCACTCTGCTTTACTAGCTCCATGGGACAGGAAGCCCACAACGCTGTCTTATGCTCTGGCTCTTGATTCTTCAGCTGTTGCTCCTCTGCATCTCCTATGTTGTCACAGCTTTTTGTCCCTGGGTAGAGGAGGTTCAGCACACAGGGATCTCAGATTCCAAAAGACACACTCCAGTCTTGGCTCTTCTTCTTTGATAGTACTGAGAAGCCTCATGTTTCTCAGATGGCTCATTTTAAACCCATGTTAGAGATTCAAATTTAACAATTACAATTAACTGTAATAACATCCATAGCTGAATCATGCCATCTATCAATACAACAATCAATACATCTATCTGCTCCAGTAAAGATGGACAGTTTTGAAAACTCTATACAGGCTAGCTGTGAGTGGGAACTGACTCGGCAGCACACCACCATCAACAACTATAGTTATAAGAGACATTACATAATTCAGTATACCACAACACTCATGAGCATATATGCTAATATATCGCCCAGAAATGGGTATCACGTGGTTCCACTTTAGCACGCAGTCACTAGTACAGAAGACACCACTGAAGATGGTATAGTACTTGAAACAGGCAAGAGAACATGCCGAAGATGTGATTAAGTGGCGTCGAATAGGTTCTGACTCATAGCAACCCTGTGCACAACAGGTTGAAACTAAAAGGAAGTGTCAATAGCTGGAAAATATGGCCTTAGTGATAAGAAATGATGTAAGAGATTACATGATAGAATTTTGCAAGACCAATGAATTTTTCACTGCAAATATCTTTTTTAAACAACATAAACAACATCCTCACCAGATGGAATACACAGGAATCAAATTGACTACATCTGTTTGAATAGATGGTGGAAAAGCTCAATATTATCAGCCAAAACAAGGTCAGGGGCCAACTATGGAACATACAATTGTTCGTATGCAAGTTCAGGCTAAAGCTGAAGAAAATTAAAACAAGTCTACAGAGTCAAAATATGACCTTGAATATGTTGTGTTCTTGTGAAGTGCTGTTAAGTCACTGCTGACCCATAGTGACCCTGTGTAGGGTTTCCAAAGAGCAGGTGGTAAGCTTGAACCACCGACCTTTCAGTTCAAATGGCTTTGCAGTCTGGCACATTAACTCACAGTGCCACACCAAGACCTGAATTTAGAGAACATCTCATTAGCAGATTTGATGCATTACTGCAACAATATGTGACAACAAACCACCCCTCCCACAAACTCTCTGCTTCACTATTGGGTTCAATAATTCATTACAATAGTCACACTGAACTCAAATACCATACTCACAGTTATGGGGCTAATTGGGGATGTTAACAGTTTGCAATTCAGGGTCACTATGGGTCAGCAGTGACTTAACAGCACTTCACAAGAACACAACATATTCAAGGTCATATTTTGACTCTGTAGACTTGTTTTAATTTTCTTCAGCTTTAGCCTGAACTTGCATATGAACAATTGTATGTTCCATAGTTGGCCCCTGACATTGCTTTGACTGTATGGACAATGGCAAGCTATGGACAATATTGCAAAGAATGGATATTCCAGAGAACTTCATTGTGCTAGTAAGGAATCTGTACATGGGTTGAGAGACAGTCTTTCAAACAGAGAAAGTGGATATTGAATGGTTTAAAATCAAGAAAGGTGTGTGTCAGAGTTGTATCTTTTCATCATACTTATTCAATCTGTATGTCGGGCAAATAACCCAAGAAGCTGCATTATACATAGAAAAGAGTACGGCATCAGGACTGGAGAAAGACTCATTAATAACCTGCAGATGATATAACCTTGCTTGCTGAAAGTTAAAAGGACTTAAAAAATTTACTGATGAGGATCAAACCCCACAGCCTTTAGTATGGATTGCACCTCAATGTAAAGAAAACAAAAATCCTTACCAATGGACCAATAAATAGCATCATGATAAATGGAGAAAAGACTGAAATTGTCAAAGACTTCATTTACCTTGGATTCACAATCAATAATCAATACCCATGGAAGCAGCAGTCAAGAAATCAAACAATATCTTGCATTAGGCAAATCTGCTTCACCAAACTTCTTTAAAGTGTGTAAGAGTAAAGATACCAGCTTGAGAACTAAGGTGCATCTGACCTAAGCCACGTAATTTTCAATCACCTCATATGCATGTGAAAGTTGAACAGTGACAAAGGAAACCATAGAAATTCGAATTGATGTCTTTGAGTTATGGTGTTCGAGAAGAATATGGAAAGTATCACGGACTGCTAAAAGAACAAGCAAATCTGTGTTGGAAGAAGTACAGCTAGAATGCTCCTTAGAAGCCAGGATGGCAACATTTTCATCTCTCATACTTTGGATAGATAATCAAGATAGATCAGTCCCTGGAAAAGGACCTTATGCTTAGTAAAGAGGAAGGTTATCAAAAAATACAAAAACGCCTAATTTGATGCATTGGCAAAGTGCAAATAGTGATGGGTTCAAGCATAACAAAAATTATGAGGATGGTGCAGGACCAGACAGTGTTTCGTTCTGTTGTACAGAGGGTCGCTCTGAGTCGAAACCAACTTGAAGGCACCTATAAACCACAACAAAATCCCCACAATTCTGAATTTGCCTCTTGTCCCAGCAGGTCTCCAGAGTTAGTTAGAATCCAAATTGTAGACTAAGTTGACTAATTCTGGTAATTTTGAGGGAGTCTAATTCTTGCATCCTCTGGTCCTCTAGGTAATCGACATAGCCACATTATGATCTTAAGTTTGCTTGGTAGCAAGAATTCAGAAGTAAGGGAGTATATTCAGATGTTTAAAGACATATTTACATTGACCATTAGGCCACTGTCCAGTGATTCGATGGATAGTAATAAGGACTGCACACTGCTCACTCCAAACTTGGGAGGACGGTCCCAGACCCCTTTTGATCATTCACAACCTCTTTAGATATTTCACAATATCTTAGGGCCATGAATTAGTCAGGACTTGGAATAATAATGGTTTTAGATGCTGTTGAGTAGATTTTCAACTCATAGTGATCTCATATGACAGAGGAAGTGTCACAGACTTTCCTAGGTTATCATCTTCAAAGCAGATCACAGATCTGTCTTCAATGGAGCCTTTGGGTGGATGCAAACCACCAACTTTTGGTTAATATCTGAGCACTTAACCACTACACCACCAGGACTCCTGGGAAATAACCAACCAAACCCACACCCAATGTCATCAAGTCAATTCTGACTCATAGCGATACTCTATATGGTTTCCAAGATGGTATTTTTTACGGGAGTAGACAGTCTCATCTTTCTCCCGCAGAGGGACTGGTAGGTTTGGGCAACCAACCTGTGGTTAGCAGCCCAGTGCTTAACCCAAACTGCCACTAAGGCTCCTTAATAGTTAACATTTATTCAGTACATTTTTTTCATTCATTGTTGTCAGGAACTATATGCAGTACTTTTTATTCATTATCTCTTTTAATTTTCCCTACAACTCCATGAAGGAGACCCTATAACTAGACCCATTTTGTTTTTCATGAGACATCTGAGAATCAAAGAAGTTAAGCAGCTAGCCAAAAGTGTTTGAGAAAAAGTGACTCACAATTTGAATTCAGCTCACTGGTCTTTGGAGTCTGTACTCAACCAGCCCCTAGCTTTACTGATTTAAAGATCTAAGAGACTTTCAGGCTCTTCAAGGCTACTTGGCATTATCAATCTGTCAACTTTATAGTTTAATTCTCAGAAAGAATGGGTTCTACATTCTTAGCAGCACTCCTTGTACTCTCCATAACTATTACAAATCAAATCTTCATAGCAGCCACTTGATCACCTGGCAAACCGAACAACAGAAGCTGCTGGAATATTAAACAGTGGGTGGCCCTGGGTAGGTTAACAGCCTTTTATATGCCTTGATTTTTTTTCACCTGTAAAAGAGAAATTACACTTGTTCTGATTCATAATTTGGCAGGGAGGATACTGTGAATGCACTTTTAATTTCCTAAAGAAAGAATGTCATCTACATCCTAGTTTTTTTGTTGTTGTAATATATCATCCCTTGTGGTTCCCCTAAGCAGCCCCAGTACAGTACTGGTTAAGTGTTTAGCTATTAACTGAAAGAAAGGTCATCATTCAAACCCACCAGCCACTCTATGGGAGACAGATATGGCAGTTCACAATCTTAGAAATCCTATGAGGCAGTTCTATTCTGACCTACAACATTGCTTTACGTTGGAATGTAATTGACAACAATGGTGGAGGTTTATGATTTGGTTGTGGTTTGTGATTTCCCTATTCCCTGACTGCTGTTATTTCTAGGGGTCATCGAGTTGTTTCTGAGTCCAAGTGACCCTATTTGCAACAGAACTAACCACTACCTGGTATTGCACCATCCTCACAATTGTTGCTATGTTTAAATTCACTGATGCAGCCACTATGTCAATCCATCTTGTCAAGGAACTTTCTCTGTTTCGGTGACCCCCGACTTTACCAACAATGATGTCCTTTTTCAGAAACAGTTCCCTCCTGATAATATGTCCAAAGTACACGAGACAAAGTCTTCCCATTCTCGCTTCTAAGGAGCATTGTGGCTGTATTCTTCCAACACAGATTTGTTCATTCTTCTAGCATCCATGGTGTATCTGGTATTCCTTGCTAACACCATGATTCAAAGACATTGATTCTTCTTGTGTCTTCTTTATTCACTGTTCCACTCTCACATGTATGCAGTGATTGAAAATATTATGGCTTGGCTCAGGTGCACCTTAATTCTCACAATGACATCTTTGCTTTTTAACACTTTAAAGGAATCTTTGGCAGTCACACTCTTGTAAACAGCCTCTATATTGAAGACACTTCAAATTACCTAGACTAAGATGCAGGGGCCTTGACAAATACAGCATTCACTCAAGAGCTTCCTTGTATTATCTCTTAAACTGAATTGATATTGTTCTCATTATAATACTTAACTCTTATGTATATATATTTTGGATTGTGAGATCTCAAATTTAAAATCTAAAAGCTTATCAAGTGTAGCACTATGTTTTTCACTTGCTTTCTAAGGTTTAGTTCTAAGTTTTTTTCTCTCTCTCATGCTTTGCTTGAAATTTTAAGGACTAGAAGAAGGAGGTATGGCTTCTGATCCCAGATATGACACTAACTGTATATATGGATTTTTGCAAATAATTTGCCTTTTTTGATTCAATGTGTTTATCTGAAAAACATGCACAGACTACATTAAGATTGATAATAGAATATAATAAAAACCCATCTCCATCTCCAGTCTTTGTCAGATATTGCTAACTGATTACAAAACACTTTTCAATGTCAAGCGTCAGTCTTTGTACATGTAACACTATATTGTTGTTGTTGAGTGCCGTCAAGTCGGTTCTGATTCATAGCAACCCTGGATAGGGTTACCTAGGAGCCGCTGGTAAGTTTGAACAACTGACCTTGTTCAAACCAATCTTGTGATCCAGAGCTTTGTCCCACCGTGCCACACCGTGACTACAACACTCTACATAGCTTCTTCTAATCAACTGAGGTCACCATGTATAATAAAACCTAATTCCGGTGCTAGGGCTGTGTGGTGCTATGAACTTTTTGAGTCTTTTGATTTTAAGTTTTGTACTCTGGTAGCATAGTGGTTACGAATCGGGCTGCGAACCTTAAGGTCAGCAGTTCGAAACTACCAGGCGCTCCGCGGGAGAAAGATGAGGCATTCTGCTCCCGTAAAGATTTACAGCCTTGGAAACCCTGTACAGGGTCGCTATGGGTCGAAAACAACTCGACGGCACTTAACAACAACAACAACAACTCACTAATTGAAATGCTATGTACAGAAGCTTAAGAAAGCGTGTTACATAAAGGAAAAATCAATGCTTAAATAGTAAATGTGTATGTCTATGACTTGGAGAGAAGACTTGTTTTATTAGTATTTTCCTAGCAATGAAACCCATTTCCTAAAACATAAAAATAATGGTTTATAAAATTTAGAAATAGGAGATAATGTAAAAGTATGAGTCATAAAATATAAAAATGCAAAATGCTGCCATTATGTTTCAGAAAAATTACTGAACATCATTAAAGAAACAGAAAAGCAATCGAAACCAACACTAACACTAGTAAATATGAGAAAACTAGAATATGAAAACATCACTCTTAGAATATAAAATTTTTATGAATTTATAAAATGAGCCTAGAATTGCATTACAAATCATAATAATTAAGACAGAATTTGTTTTCTAGTTCTCTAACTATATAAGATATGAAGTAATTCAATCAGATGAAAGGAAACTAACTTCTGCTGGATCTTTACTCGTACCATTTGCCTGAACTTGGCGTAGTTGTAGGGAGTACATAACCATCACTCTCTGTCAAAACACAGTTTAGAACCAAATGAGAGAGAGAGATACAGGAATCAGACAGGTGGATGATCCAACCAACATCCTACCTTAGAGCTCTTTGCTGTGAAAATCTCAGTGATCGTCACTCTTCTCCATTTTAGCAGAATATGTTCCTAGTTATCTCGTGGATCTTGTTAGCACCAACCCATTTTCTATGCTTGAAATCTTAATTTCTATTCTTTTGATCTTCATCTAAAAATTCAATTATGTATGTGTATATATACATATATGATATAATCTTTATTTATCATACATGTTTATTCTTCTGCCCCATTAGGAACTCTAAATCCCATATCCTTCCATTTTCTTCTAATATATCAACCCAGGATATGCTTCACTTCTTTTACTTTTGACCAAATTCAGTATATAATTTTTTAGTTATTTTCTTGTCAACTCCCAGAAGTCCCACTCCTTTGGTCTTCTGATGTACCCAAGCCTTAAAACCTCAATCTTGGACCAACCTAAACACAGTATCTTCTTTGCTCCTACACAGGGACACTGTTAGAGTAAGGCCACATAAGTGAAGGGCTGCTACCATAATTTTATTCTCTTCTGCCCTAAATGGGTTTCCATCTAGTCAGAAATCCTCTATTTGTGCTTTGGTATCTTTTTCTTCCATTCATTTAATTTCTATCAGCAAACCATTGTTACTGTCTTCATTTATCGCACACCTTGGGCCAGCATGTTGTATAACTCCAGAGGGCACCACTTACATCATCTACAAGGGGACTGGTGTCCTCTAGACTTGCGCCTTAAAGTACCATTAAAATGGCTTCTTTTCCAACTAATCAAACCCCATCATTGTACAAATTCTAGTCGAGTCCTCTATGAACCCACCTCTGGCTTTCAGTTTACACTGGAATCATTCTCTCTTTAACATGTCATGTATTATCCATAGCATTCATTATCACCTGATCATATGCTACTTTAACTGACTCTTTTGATATATATCTTGTCTCCCCAGTGAGAGGAAAAGTCTCATGGTATTTTGAAGATATAAGACTTGAATAACCTTGAAGAGGAATATGTTCATAAACAAAGATGGAAGTATGATTTCTAAACAAATGCATGTTTACAATCCCATGTTATTATATGACTTTGTTTCAATTAATGATGATGAATTGACCCCAGATTAATTCTTAACTTCAAAATGACAATTGAATAAAAGCCTTCAAGTTCCAGAGCTCGTGTAAGTTCAGCATCCAAAAACAGTTTTTTATTATGAATTGAGGAGCACCCATACTTTTGAAGTACACACTTGTGAGCTGGGGCACTCAGGTCTCATTATAAACATGAAACACAGTTTTGGAGCCTAATTTTGTTCAAAGAGTTGAGGAAGAAGAGAGGAAATGCCAAGTAAAATTAAGTAATTTAACCAGTAAATTTAAAAACAGCATTTCTATATGAAAACATACATATATTTATAAAGGTAAAAAAATACTTCAAAAAAATCACCCTGAGAGCAGACTACTTGGGGCTGAATTTCCAGAGACCAGTGCTACTTTATTTATTGTCTTCTGCAGTAAGGATACTCTAGTGGAAAACTCTGGACACCCTCTTTTAAGTATTCTACAAAATTATGCCAACCATGAGAACAGAGACTGTTACTCAAGCTCTTGTTCAAAGTCCATCATAGTACTCCAGATTTATGAAAATATAAAACATTTACTCATTTTGTTCCAATTCCTGGTGTGGCACTGGACTGCAAGGTCAGTTTGAAACACAAGGTCAGCGGTTCAAGCTTACCCACTGCTCCCCAAAAACATCAAAGGGTTGCTATGGGTTGGAACTGACTAGACAACACATAGTAACTAAACAGGAGTTACAGTATCCATTTGATAGTTGAAGAAACTAAATTTCGATAAGTTGCCCAAGTTCAAGCCATTAGTAAGTGCCATGGGTAGATTTTATACCCAAGATATTGAACTCCAATGACACTGTTCTTTCTAGCCACACAATCTCCTAAGTAGCACTGACAATGCTTAGACAAACTTTAACAAGTTTTCAAGAGAATATTTATATAGAAAATATTACAGCACCTTTGAAGAAATCTTTTAATTGCCTTTTACTAATCTGTTGATTGACAATTTCTAGACAATAAATAGTGGCTTCCAATAAAATAAAATAGAGATGCTTCCAATCTCAGAAAATGTCCTCTGGATTTAACTAAATTCATGGAGAAGGTCCTAGCATACCAGGTATCAACAATTCTATCATAAATAATTGAACATCAAGAACAGTTAGTAGCTGATAAAAAGCTAAAGTGGATAGAGAGAAATACTGTTAACTGATGGTACATGGAGGGGATTATAATCAATGTCATGAAACAAGGTATATAATTTGTTGACTGTATAAGTGATGAGATGCCCTGTAAACTTTCACTCAATCCACAATATAACCTTAAATTAAAAAAATAAAAAAAGAATAGATAGTAGCTGGGCACCCTCTAAAATATCAAAATGTGCTAGAATCTAAAAGCATACAGAATTTGTCTTAAAGGAAAACTAACTGGCTCCTTTCTTCAGACCATTTTTTCAAAGAGCATCTTCAGAAATCTAAGGAATAAACCTGAAATTTTCAACAATTTTTCCTACTCATACAAGGAATAGTATTTGGTATCTTTGTAGCCTTCACTAAGGGATTCTTGAGGCCTTTCCAACAGGGATAGCCTAATTAAAACAGCCAGAATTGCAGAGAAATTGCAGCACTCCTGTTATATACATTAGCAAGGAAATGGGACAGACAGGAAGGATTTTTGTATCGGAGGAGGGAGAATAGGGCATATGACTAATGCTGCATACCTCTGGAAAAGATATAACATTTTTGCTCTTGGTTGAAAGGATAAGCTTGCACATTGTATTAAAATCAAGTCCTTTGGACTGAAACAGGATAGCCTAGAAATAGTTCAGAAGCACGGGACACTTGAAGCTCCAAAATTTACTTTCAAAGAGGTTATTTTTATAAACCAAGTATGCACAGGAAATTTTGTTATTCTACGTCTACTCCACAGCCTAAAGATCTGCATTGTCATAAAACAAAGACCTTCTTGGACTGAATCCCAGTCTTAGTCAGTCTTAGTTAGTTTACTTAAAAATCATAGAACTCTTACTAAATATCATTTGTTCCAGATTCCAGCTTCCTACAAACAAGCTCTCCATTCACCTCACCTTTTCAACTTTCAAGTCCTTAACAGCTACTTTTTTGTCCTCTTTCTGAACCACTAACCTGCATTCTCACAAAGTGCATAATGTTGAGTTTAAAATTAATTCCATCTCTGTGTGCAAATTGTGTCTACTTTGACTACAAAATTTTAATACATACGAAACCTAAAAAGGAATACAACTTCATCTGTGAAGTATGCCCCAAACATCCAGACACTTCCAACTCCTATTATTTCAGAATTTATCATTTAATTTAATGTTTAATAAGGGGTTGAGTTGACTTACAGCACATTTCTGCATGGATTTTTACAGTATTCCTCAAATTAAATTTGCATGCCATATATCTCAGAAATGCCATGTCTGGAAATTAATTTTTTAGAAATACGGAAACAAATGCTCAAAAATTTAAGCTCAGAAACATTCACAGCAGCATTGTCTGTAATATCTAATTTTGAAACACAAATGATCTATAGGGTAGAGGTACTGCCATATGAAGGAGACTTGAAAGATATTAAAGATGATGAATGGATCCTCAAGACATGTTGTAAAGTGAAAACCAAAGCAATATCCAGAAAAGTACAGATACTTTGATAGATTTTTAATATATGTATGTGTCTAGTTCTATCATGAATACATTTTAACCTTGATGGTGAAGGGGACACAGTTTTATGATTGGAAATGCATACAGAAATCCTATTGCCCTTGTAGCAATTCTTAAACTAAAATGTTCTTTAAAAACACAATCTCAACAAATATGGCTCTTAACAAATATTTTAAAACATCAGACCAGGTAAGAACATATCTTCCACACCTTCATACATACTTTAAAGTGAAATGTGAACATTTAAAGAGCTTTCATTTGAAATCTTAGAAGAATTTTTTTTTTTACTAATGGTAAATACTTTCTGCACCAATATGATTTTTGACAGAAAACAAAATTCTGCAGATAAGCTAAATAGCAAGGGATGGCTGCTGTTCACAGGATCATCAAATGGAGAGAGTAAGAGACACATCAGGGAATCTTAAGCAGAGAAGCTTGCTAGAATACATTTTCAGTTACTACAGGAAAAATAAAGTAACAGTGATTACTATCTTGGAAATAAAATAATCATGTAGCTATAAATAGTACCTATCCCTATAACAGAAACTTTGGATATAGCTTTTGGGAACAGTATATTATTTATTATTAGCCAAAAAGGCATTGCAGGATAATGACCTGAACCACAAGGTATGTTTGAACCACAATGTGGGTGGTTCAGACTCACCAGCTGCTCACTCTTCAGAAACCCTATACAGGGTCACTATGAGTTAGATTCACTGAACGGCACTTAACAACAAGACATGTGGGAACTGTGGTCCAATACGAGAACCCAATTGACACACTTTATATATGCATTGTACTAAATATGCCTCCAAATCATGGACTACTATTTGTAATAGTTTTTTGTATTTGTAATATCGGTTATTATTTCTTTGAATATTCAGACTCTAACGAGACTGTATTTTCCTCTTACTCATTTGACAGCTTTTTCTCCCAGTCACTAAGGCAATAGATTAAATGATAGCTGGTGACAAGTCCCTTGACATTTCACATGATTGTAGGATAACCACAGGTCAGTGGTTCAATCTCACCAGCCACTCCTGGGAAGCTGTATGTAAGGTTACTATGAGTCAGAACCAACTCTTTAGAACTTAACAACAACAACATACAGGGTTGCCATGATTCCAAACAGACTTAACAACAACAGGTTTCTTTCTTTCTTTTTTTTTTTTACATCTCTGAAACAAAACAAAAACAACTACACAAATCTGTGAGAGCGAGAAAAAAATGACCAGCAATTAATTTGGGAAACCAAATAGATTTTTGTGAATTACATTTAAAAGTTTATAAGCCAAATAAAATTAAAATTAATTAGCCAATGAATCTTCTTGCCTTGGAGTCTTTATTCTGTGGCTCTCCTCAACGGATGACCAATTGTGATTATTACTATGCAGACTGGGACAGAGCCAATGGCATAGAAGGAGCAGCAGAGAATTCACTAGTCATGTTGTTGTTATGAAATGCCATCAAGTCTGTTCCAAATCATAGCGACTCTGTATAGGGTTTCGGAGGGACAACTGGTGAATTTGAACCACCGATCTTGCAGTTAGCAGTCCAATGCTTAAGGTGCTCAACTAAAAGTTGTATTTTGAAACTTGATTATATGACAGTTGATATGTTGTCATATGCAAGAAAGTATTAAGATACATTTTAAGTAAAAGATCATTAAATGTTTCTTCTTTTCACATATACTTGATTACACAATATAGACCTGGTAAAGGACTTCCTGAGAAAACTAGACTCTGTCATTAAAAATTCATCTCATCACCTGAAAGAGAAGCAGTAAGTACATACCTTAAGATCTTAAAGATACTACAGTTTTAAAATGCCCTTTAAAAGATGATTTTTGCAAAATGTGACTTGATTACAAAGTCCTCAGCAGCTAACAAGATTTATTTTAAGGGACTGAGTCACTTCCCTCAAGTTTTACAGCTATCTTTTGTCAGTTAAAAAAAAAAAATCTAACTGTTAAAAGCTCTCAAGGAAATGAACCAAAACATTCTGGATAAAAACATTCTCTGCAGGAGAGATAAGATAACCAGGGCTCTGACAGCAGTCAGTCTAAGAAAGTACACTGGCAAGGAGAGGAGAATGACAATATGATCTTTTGGAGAAAATATGGAAGCATGTCTGTCTTCCAACTTAATCTATGTAGCCAGATTATAAAGCCAACACTTCTTCAAAGAGCTTTCACTCAAGTTACACATCACGCATGTTGACCTGCATCATCAATCACACGGCATTCCAAATGTTCGTTATATATCCCATTAACTTGGTGTAGGCCTCACATTTACCTAAGATCAACACTTCAGGTGATGTTCAGCTTTAGCATCACTTTAGGTGATGTTTACAAAACAGTGGTTTATTGTACTGCGTGTGGCTAACTTTCACTCAACTAGAATGCCTGTATCAACCTGAAGTACCCATACAGGATACTTGATTTTTTAAAGTCATTGCAGACAAGCGAGAACATGCTTCATGCTGGACCTGAAAATGGGGTGTCAGTCCCAAAATCCAAAATGGTGAATTTTAACCACTAAAAAAAATACATTCTCCTTATGGCTCTTCTCATAAATGTTTACTGACTTGCCCAAAGGTCTCTTTAATGACTGCCATTTGATTGTGGTTCTTTGTGCCATGTCTGCTAGGCTTATAGAAAACTATTGAGATTCTGTAAAGTCTCTTCCTAGATTTTTTGTAGTACAAGGAAATCATACTCCTTTCCAGAATGGTTCAAAAAGTCAAATGGCATCCATATCAAATGTCTATTAATTAGGAATGCACTAACGAGTTTTATTATTGTGGGAGAAATGCTCAAAATACGTTGAATCCCCACGATCTTGGAAGTTGTTTCCAGTCTCTTGGCACCTTTCTGCATTCAAACACATCCTAATCGTCCAGCTTACCAGTTCCTGTCCTCCCACTCCAGAAATTCTTCCATCTCAGGCTCCCCAATTCAAGTTTTCTTTATTAAAGCATCCCAAGGTCCTTCATTTCCTCCTTATGCTTTATCATCACCCTCTCAAGAATACTTCTAGCTCCATCTTGCTTTTCCCCTTTCACTACACTTGCAGAGCCTAACCACAGTTAAGCCTAGTTATTAAGAGTAGACTTTAAATCCAACTGGTAGAAAAACAAAACAAAATATAAGGATGTGATAAAGGGAGTAAGATGGCAGATTAGGCAGAAATGCTACACAGACCCTCTACAACAAAGATATGTCAAACCAAATGAAACAGATGAAAACGGCAGTGCTGGAACCCTGAGCTTCTGAGCTTCAGATGAAGGGATAGAGAAGTGTATCTAATGCTCACTACAAGAGAAAACTGAACAGACTCAGCAGGGGAAATCAAAAAGAAGAAAGACTGGTGGGGCTGTGTCTGTGGTCCAGAGGTGGCACGGCCATCTGAAACTTTCATGAGTAGCTTTAGAGACAAGAGTGAGGGGTGATAGGTAGTCCAGAGAATCACAGATTTAAAGGTGGGATATTATTTCTTGCTCCCCATACTCCCTTGGTGGCCAGGGGCATGGCCGGCCCCACCCAGTACAACCCCAGTGACGCTCTCGCTCCCCCAGGGTCAGAGTTGCACAGTGGTAAGACTTGTGGTTGTGATTCCCATCAAAGTGAGTCAGGAGCTGTCCTCACCAACCCCAGGGCCTGGATTCAAGTCTGTCCTGCTCCAAACCTGCGGAGCTGGCCGGGGATGGACTCGCCCTCACTTTCTAGTAAACAGGCAAAGGGTGGAGGAAGAAACAAGTAGGTGATCTGTGCTGGGCAGCCAGGTAAGGCACAGCCATTATGAACTTTTGCATGCAATGTTTTGAAGACATAGGGCAGCCTCTTCCTGGTGGAGAGAAAGGGGTGATCTTTTTCTTGCACCTCACATTACCCTGGTTAACACAGACATAGCCAGCTCACAGACACCTCCATTGAAGTTCCTGCTCTCCAGTGGCTGCACGGTGTTAAGCCATGCAGTTAAGCCGCATCAAAGTGAGTCTGCACAACCTAGGGTGCCTGGATCCAGTTAAGGCTAGTTCCAGACCTGCAGAGCCATTTCTGGCCAGCTCTCATTAGTGCAAACTCTTGCCCACTGCTGCCTCTGAGAAAGAAAGACCTTGATCCCAACTTCTTTAGGGTCTGTACAAACTTCTTTCAGATTGGGTGCCCAGAACAGAAAGCACCTAGGCAAATAGAAACTCCATCTAGGACCCTGTCTCATCTCTTGCCCACCCACTATGTAAACTCCATGGTTGGCAAGAGCCCACCGAGTTTTCTCCTCTCTGGGCGTGGCTTCTGCCCAGGTTTTTCCCATTCCTTGTTTTTGTTTTTTTCTTCTTTCTAACCCTTCTTCCTCTCTTTACCTTACCTTGCTTATTATCCTTTCTATCTCTGCCTTCATGTTTTTCCCCCTTTTGTTGTTTCTCTTCCTCCTACACACCCAGCTCCCTGCTTTTTCTTCTTTTTTCCTGTTTTTTTTGCTCTTGTTTTTTTTTTACTACCATCTGGTCTCTTTCTCTTTTACTCATTCCTCTCACTATTTCTGTTTAGTGATTTTTTTTTCTTTCTTCTTATTCTTTCTTGTATATCTCCCTTCTGTAGCTTTAATTTTAATTTTATTTCCCTCTTTTCTCTTTTTGGCTATTTTATCTTTTTTCTAGCAATTGTGTGTGAATGTTTTCTCCTTTACAAGCTGTTGTGTTGTTTTTGTTTTTGTTTTTGTTTAACATTTTTGTTTTCTCCTGCCTCACCTGATGGGGGACAGCAACTGTGCCCATATAGCCCAGCCACAAGCATACGCTCTCAGGAACTCTGGTAGTACAGTGGTTATGAACCAGGCTGCTCACCTCAGGGTTAGCAGTTCGAAACTAGCAGCTGTTCTGCGGGAGAAAGATGAGGCTTTCTGCTCCCGTAAAGCCTTGGAAACCCTGTACAGGGTCACTATGAGTCGGAACCAACTCCACGGCAAACAACAACAAAGCATAACCGCTACAGCAGGAATCACTGGGCAAGAGGCAATACCAGCTGATATACACCTGATTAATAACAGCCAACATCAGCCAAACCCAACCTAAACTGAGGTGAATGAACAGTGTACAAAGAATGATGCTTACGTTTCCATTCACTAATCATGCCCAACAGAAAGCAGTTCACCGGTGAGAGCCTAAGAACACACTACAATACAATCATCAATTAAAAACAAATAAAATGACACTGCAATATCTCAGGAAGAACAATTTCCATTCATACAAATAAACAAGACAGGTGACTTCAACAAGTGACCAAGACGCAGAGATAGAAAACTTATTCGAGGAGAAAAAGGCATTGAACTCCCTGAAAAAGAAATCAAGAGAATGATATTTGTTGTTGTTGTTGTGAAGTGCTGTGGAGTCAATTCCAACCCATAGCAACCCTGTATAGGGTTTCCAAGGTGCACCTGGTGAGTTTGAACCACCAACCTTGCTGTTCAAATGACTTTGCAGTCTGACACATTAGTCCACAGTGCCACACCAGGACTCTGAATGGTATTTGTTGTTGTTATTGTTAGGTGCCACTGAACTGGTACTGTTTCATAGTGATCCTATGCACAACATGAATGAAACACTGCCCAGTCCTGGGACAACCTCACAATTGTTGCCACACTTGAGCCCACTGATGCTGCCATTTTGCCAATCCATCCACTGGGGGGTGGGGGTGGGGGAAGGGGGTCTTCTACTTTTTCTCTGAGCCTCCACCTTATCAAACATGACCAGTTATTGGTCCCTTCTGACAATATGTCTGAAGTATGAGAGACCAAGTTTGGCCATCCTGGCTTCCAAGGAGCACTCTGGATGCACTTCTTCCAACACAGATCTGTTGATTCTTTTGGCAGCCCTTGGCACTTTCAATATTCTATGCCAACACCATAATTCAAAATGCATCAATTATTCTACAGTCTTCCTTATCACTGTCCAACTTTCTCATGCATATGAGGTTACTGAAAATACCATGGCTTGGGTCAGGCGCACCTTAGTCCTCAAACTGACATCTTTGCACTTCAACAAAGATGAATCAGTCTAATGCAATACATCATTTGATTTCTTGACTGCTGCCTCCATGAGTGTTGATAGTTGATCTGAAAAGAATGAAGTCCTTGAAAACTTCAATCTTTTCTCTGTTGATAAAAATGTTGTTTATTGGTCCAGTGGTGAGGATTTTTGTTTTCTTTACATTGAGATATAATCCATACCAAAGGCTGTGGACTTTGACTTTCATCAGTAATTATGTTAAGTCCTCTTCACTTTTAGCAAGCAAGGTTGTATCATCTGCATATTGCAGGTTGTTAATGAGTCTTCCTCCATTCCTGATGCCACATTTTTCTTTATATAACCCAGCTTCTCGGATTATTTAGATACCTTCAAATTACTGACAGACTGATCAAGGAAACCAAGGAAGAACTCAGGGAAACACTACAGGAACCAACAAGCAAAATATACAAAGGATTGGAGAAAATTAAAAACTTGTGAATAGAAATCCAGAAGACTAATACTAAGATTAATACTCAGAAATGGACAATACATTAAAGGGACAAAGTAGTAGATCTGAATCAATGGAAGGCAGAATTAGTGAGAATGAAGATAAATCTCTCAATACTAGTTAGCTTATTGTGATTAAGTGTCACTGAGTGAATTCCAACTCATGGTGACCCTGTAAAAGGTTCCCAAGGAGTGGCTGGTGGGTGTAAATCACTGACCTTACAGTTAGCAGTCAAGTGTACTAGTAAGCTGGAAAAATAATTTCAAAAAGACGGGAAAAATCCAATGAAAGCCTAAGATTCATTTGGGACACCATGAAGAGAAGTAACTTATGGGTGATCAGAATTCTAGAACTGAAAGAGACAAAGAAAAGCACAGAAAAAATAGAGTTGTTGGAAGAAAACTTCTCAAGCATCATGGAGGACGAGAAAAAAGGCATTCAAGAGGTTGAAGAACACTAAAAACAGAAAATTATAGACAAATCATAATCAAACTCCCCAAAATCAAAGACAAGGAAAGAATGCTGAGAGCAGCTCGGGAAAAGATACCTACAAAGGAGAACTAATAAGATTAAACTCTGATTCCTCAAGAGAAACCATTCAGGCAAGAAGGCAATGGGATAACAGATACAAAACTCTAAAAGAAAAAAATTGCACACCAAGCATTCTTCAATATGATGATGACATTGGAAAGTTTTCAGGTTAAAATATATATATATATCCTTTACTTGGTATTTACCCACAAGAAATATGAGTCATAACACAAGCAGATATATGCACACCAATGTTCATAGCAGCACTATTTACAGTAGCAAAAAGATGGCGACAGCCTAAGTGTCCATTAACTGAAGAATGGATAAACAAACTGTACAACATATACACAATGGAATATTGTGCTACCTTGAAGAACAACAAGGAAGCTGCAAACCACCGCATAACATGGATGAACCTTGAGGACATTATACTGAGTGAAATTAGTCACAAAAGAAGAACTACTGCATAGGACCATTATTATAAAATAGTAAGAAAAAGAACCCACCCTAAAAGGGTAAATATATATATATTTGCTGATCACCAGGATGTATGGGATGAGATGAGGGGAGGGAGGGACAGGAAGATAGAAAACAGGGTAGGGAATAGACACAGGATAGCTTGG
>NW_006408563.1:16354359-16362568 GCF_000296735.1 Chrysochloris asiatica | reverse complement strand
AGATGTCAATAGATTAAATGTGCCAATCAAGAGGCAGAGTAGCAGAATGGATAAGAAAAAAAGGATCCTTCAATATGCTGCCTACAAGAGACACCTGACACAGAGACAAAACTAGACTAAAAACCAAAAGATGGAAAAATATATCAAGCTAATAGCAATCAAAAAGGAACAGGAGTAGCGATATTAATATCTGATAAAATAAACTTTAAGGCAAAAACCAGTATACAAGACAAAGAAAGATATTGTCTCATGATTAAAGTGTCAGTTGAACAAGAGACCATAACTGTAATAAATATTTATGTTCCCAATGAAAGAGTCTCAAAATACATAAACTCTAATAAAATTGAAAGAAGATAACTCTACAATAATGTTCTTAAGTAGCATCGAGTCAGTTCCTAAATAGCAACGCTGTATAAGTTTCTGAGGAGCAAGTAGTTTGGTGGGTTTGAACCACCAACCTTGTGGTTAGCAGTACAGTGTTTATCTTCCAGTGCCACACCAGGACTCTTCTACATGAATAGTAGGAGATTTGAGTAAACCACTTTCAATGAAAGACAGAACAACTAGAAAGAAACACAATGAACACAAAGACCTAAACAGCACAATGAACCAACTTGAGGATATAAACTTACACAGAGCAGTCAACCTAACAATAGTACAATACACATTCTTTTTCCAGTGTGCATGAAACATTCTGCAGAATAGCCCATATATCAGGCCACAAAGCAAGCCTCAATAAATTTTAAAACACTGAAATACTATAAAGCACCTTTATGGATCACAATGCTATCAAATTAGAAATCAGTACTAGGACGTCAAGGGGGAAACCAACCACTTTCTTAAAAGCTACTGAGTAATAGAAGAAACAAAAAAACAAAAAATGCAATTTAAAAAATTCCTTGAATTAATGAGAATGAAAACACAGCACACCAAAACCTTTGGGACACAGCAAAAGTAGTGCATAGAGGACAATTCATAGGAAAAAATACACATATCCTAGAAGAAGAATAAATCAGAATCAGCACATTAACACAACATCTCAAACAATTTTTTAAAAAGCAGCAAAGTGAGCCTACTGCCACCAGAAGAAAAGAAATAATAAAGATTAGAGCAGAAATGAAATAGAAAACAAAAGGGAAGAGGACTTAAAGTACATACTGATAAAGGTCAAAGACTACAAAGTTCAGTATGATTTACACCTCAATGTAAGGAAAACAAAAATTCTCAAAACTGGAACATTAAATAACATTATGATAAATGGAGAATAGATTGAAGCTGTCAAAGACTTCATTTTGCTTGGATCCACAATCAACACTCATGGAAGTCAAGAAATCAGAGAACATACTGCATTAGACAAATCTGCTGTGTAAGACCTCTTTAAAGTGTTGAAGAACAAAGATATCAGTTTGAGAACTAAGGTACACCTCACCCAAGTCATAGTATCTTCAACAGCCTTATAAACATGCAAAAATTGGACCATGACTAAGGCAGACCTGTATTAAAAGTAGCATGAACTGTCAGAAGAACAAACAAATGTGTGTTGAAAGAAGTGCAGCCAGAATGCTCCTTAGAAGTCATGATGGCAAGGTTTCACCTCTCATACTTAGGACAAGTTATTAGGAGGGACCAATACCTGGAGAAGGGCATCAAGCTTGGTAAAATGGAGGGTCCGCATCAAAGAGGAACAGCCCCCAAAGAGATGGACTGACACAGTGGCAGCAGCAATGGGCGCAAACGTAACAATCATTTTGAGGATTTTGCAGAACTGTTCTATTGTGCATAGGGTCATTGAGTCTGAACCATCTTGACAGCATCTAACAATAACAACAACTTCATGTAGAAATGAAAGAGACCTCAGATAAGCAAAGTATTACTTAAGAAGAAGAACAAAGTTGGAGGCCTCTCACTTCCAGATCTCAGAATTTACTACACAGTTCCAGTGGGAAACACAGCCAGGTACAGGCACAACGAAACATAACTAGATCAAAGGAACGGAATTGATAACTCAGAAATATATCCATTCACATACCGTCAGCTGATCTCTGGAAAAGGACCAAACACAAATCTCATGTGGGACTCAACACTTCCAGGTAACCTTATCAACAACATTGCTCTCACGTATGAGGAGAAGTCAAAAAGTATTACTACAAAGTCATAGAGACTTTATTAAGCAAAACTATCAAAATGTGAAACTACTGTTTCTTTATGTATCCTCCATCTAGATTAATACAATTCTGAAGGTGGCATTTATCTCTCTCTGACCCAAGGACTCTTGGTATGGTACTGGAGGATAAGCCCTGGACTTCAAAACACTAAGTTAGTGGTTCAAACCCACCCGTTGCTCCTCAGAAACCTTATACAGGGTCACTATGAGTTGGAACCAACTTGATGGTTCTAAATGACAACATCAACAACCTTTCCCAAAATAATTCTGCACTCTTCTATATAAATCATGTCAAAATGGCAGTTTTGGCACCCTTGAAGGATTCAAATCTTATTCCTTTGAAATATTCTTTCAATTTTGAGGACAAAAACAAATTGTGAAAGGGCAAGATCAGGGATGTAGGGTGGATGCAGTAAGGTTTCCCATCTAAATTCTTGTAGGACAGCTCTTGCTACCCTCAGAGAATGAGCAAGTGCATTGTCATGATGGAAAAACCTCCTCAGCACCATATTCCTGGTCTTATTCTAACCAGTGCAGTTTTCAGTTTTCTTAAAATTTCTTCATAGTAAACCCCCATGATCATCTTGTGTCCTTTGAGAAAAATCTATCAAAATTACCCTTTGGGAATCTCAAAAAAACATTCAGATCATACATAACCTTCTGAACTGACCTCTCTGCCTTGATTTAACTGGCCCAGCAGATCCCCTCAGAAGTTGCTGTTTTGATAGTACCTTCTCTTTGAAAGCATCCTAATGAGGCTAAGACAAGTGTATTACAGACAGAACTTGTTTGTAGTCATCCATTGATGGCAGAGACATGTTTAAATAGGTTTTGCTTAGAGTAAGCCAGTACAAATGTGAACTGGAACCCCAGTAGCAATACTTTTTGACTTACCCTCATATGCACCCTTATATTTATTTCCAAGGAGCTCTGGTAGCGTAGTGGCTACGAATCGGGCTGCGAACCTTAAGGTCAGCGGTTCGAAACTACCAGCCGCTCCGCGGGAGAAAGATGAGGCTTTCTACTCCCGCGGAAACCCTGTACAGGGTCGCTATGGGTCGGAACCGACTCGATGGCACTTAACAACAACAACAACATTTATCTCCCTAGGTAACAATGCCACATGTCTACCTCTCACTTCTACCTATAAATGCAAAAAACAGAAGCAAATACCCTCATGTTTCCATTGCCAGATCTACTGCTCTTGATTCACTTCTCCAGGTTCAGTGGTCAATCTCCCATCTGCTCTCACTTTCTCAAGAATTTATCTCCTGTAATTATCCTCCTTCCTACATCATCAATGTCTTCTGGACAATGTCCACTCCATGGTAACCACTGACAGGCAAACATCTGAAAATGCCTTCCCTTCACTCTGCACGCTCCTCTAACACTACTCCATGGCTTTACTCCCCCTTACAGCAAACTTCTGAAGGGAATTTTATACAGCCAAATTAGTCACTTCCTTACTTTGAAATTTCCTCCTAATTCATTTAATTTCAACTTCTATCCCCACCACTCTTATCAAGACACCTTCTGTGTGGCTGAATGGTCACGTCTCTAGTCTTACATGACTTGGTCTTTCACTACAACTGGCACTGCTCATTAGTATGTCTACTTACTTGGTTATCCCCTATTTTCTTCACTTAACTTCAAGGGTTTTCTTAGACTTCTGAAAGTCCTTTCTCCCTCTTACTAGCCTCTATCCTTGACAGCTTTCTCTTTTCTACCTACATACTCTGTCAACAAAATATCCCTAAGTTCCATGTATTTACCAAACTTCAGATTCATATACCAAACTTCCTTCCTGACGTCTCTACCTGGATGTCTTAATAAGCATGTTTCAAAATGTTTTAGAACAAAAGGAAACGCTTCCTCTTAGCATCAGGTGTTTGTTATCATAGCTTTAAAAGACTGCAGAATCTTATGGAGAGATTTAAATCCTGGATTCATTGTAAGTGTACTCTGAATAGACTGGGTTTGGGGTTCTTGGTTTTGGTGAATCAATGAAACAGGCAATTTTCTTAGTTTTATCAGTCATCAACACAAGTCCTCTACCTATCTCACAGGAGAATGGCCACCAATACATCAACAACAGCAAAACCAAAAAGATCAGGCAGGAGAATACAATTAGTAACATGCTAGAGTTGTAACATGCTAAAGACAACTGTTAAGTATTTCAGGAATTTTGTGAGCTAGTTGTTAGATCCTTGATAGTCTGAAAGCATTTATACAATGGTAATCTACAAATGATAAAATGTTTTTTTGTTTTGTTTTGTTTTGTTTTTAAAGATAGTCAATTTATCAACACACCACTGAACATAACGTTTGGAAGACTCAGTGGGAAAAACAGACCATGCTACACCATCTCAAAACAAACGAGGATCAGAAGTCAGCCATCATAGTCCCACTAGTTGGCCATGAAAATTGGAATAAGTCCCTGAACCTCTGTTTTGTTTGTTAAAATGTGCATGAAATCAAACAAGTGGGCCTCAGAGACCCTTTTAAGACTAAACTAGGAGTTTATGGTTCTCTGTCTGAGTTATCCCCACCCTGACTCTTGAAGACGTTGAACACATGAAACACAAGCTGGGCAGTACCTGGTTTGGTAGAAAGGTTGGGGTTCATCAAACTGAGATTGGTATATAAGCAACAATAATATTGATTTGACTATTTTTCCAGAGCAGTACAGGACTCCTCAGAATAGCTGCTCATGACAAACCAGCACAGATTTGTGCTACAATGTAGGACAGCAGAGTCATCAGGCAAGTTTTGATCATGAAGCAATCAATGTAAAGCTGCTGTAGCTCTTCCGAATGTTTTCACTTTAGACTCAAGGATTCATAGATCCCACCATCATCCCTTTGTCTTGCTCTTCAAAAGAAAAATGCATGTAACACATCTGGACTAAGTATTTAATTAGTACATTTAGACATAATCCTAAAAGTGATGAGAAGTATAATACCAACCAGCCAGCAGGACCCATTTATTAGTGTGCCAACAACCAGAGTTTCAAAAGTTCATCCAAGAGAGCAGAACTTAAAAATAGAGAGCTTTAAACTTTGAATGGGTTCCAGAAAAATGATCATGTGTGTCAGATCTAAATTACTGAAATTGATCTTTAAAAGATTATGGAAAAACTAGGAGGGGGAGTTGGGTATTTAGGTCAGTCTGCTGTATCAAATTAGATCAGTACCTAATCATGAAAAACAATGCTTAATGCTCCCTGGGGATGCAGGATCCCCTAATCTTGGAACTCCAGTCCCAAATACATCCTCTAAATCAACAAATTCTGAAATGAAAGACTATGGAGTGCTTCAGGTATGCCATGCCACAGAATTCCAATGTATGTCAAATGTAACTGCAGCCCATAAAGGACTGAATCTCAGTTCTCTCTATAAAATGCTCTTTAAACTGTTACTAAGAATCTGCAGGCACTAGGGACCCAAACATGAAGGCATGATAGTCTGTCAATTCAGGAGTTCACACAGTGCAGTGGAAGGCTGACACCCACAAACAATAACAAGAGAATGTGCTGAGAACCATGCTAACCACAGCCAAATGCAGACTACCAGCTTCAAAGGGGACGTAGGGCAACAGCTCAGCTGAAAGTAGCAGCATTTTAAAATTAAGGACCCAACTCTCTGGTGACTTCAAACAGTGCTCTTCCTTTTTAGTATGGCACTGCAGGATAATGCACTGGATTGCAAGGTTGGTTTGATCTGCAAGGTTGGTGGTTCGAGCTTACCAGCCACTCCTCAGAAACTTCACACAGGGTCGCTATGGGTCAGAACTGACTTGATGGTACTTAACAACAACAACACTTCTAAATGGCATCCTGGTGTGGTGCTATAGGATAAGCACTGAACTGCTAACCACAATGTTGGTGGTTCAAACCAACCAACTGCTCCTTGGAAACCATGTACAGAGTCACTATGACTAGAACCAACTCAAGGACACTTAACAGCAACTACTTGTAAAGTAACAACTCTTTTCTAGTCAGAACAAGGGAATCAAAAAAGCACAAAGTAATCAAAGTAGAAACAGTTCATTCTGGTTTCATACCAAGGCCTCGTGGGGAGGAGGAAAATCATCCACTACTCAAAGTGGTGGGATCCAGACCTGGAGGGTGCTAAGTGTCAGGGAAGGCACACCAGAGCTCAGCACTGGGGTACAGGAGAGGTTGTGTGAAGCAGGAAGAGAGAGAAGGAGCAGTCAGCGAAAACCTAAAATCCCATGAGGAGGCAGTGCAGACATTCTGTTTAATAATTCGTATTTAGTTAATGTTTTCAGGACTTAAGCAAATACCTACATTATATAAAACATAGTCCCTGTTCATGGAAAGTTTATAATCCAACTGTGAGGTCAAGACTCCACCACATGAGACAATTCAAAAGCAACAGTCTGAGGATGTCATCAAATCATAATTCTTTTTTTTTAGGCGGGGCATGTTTACTTCCACAGTTGGGAGCCTGGGGCTGAGGCGTGGGGAAGAGCCTCAGGACAGGTGGCAAGTCATGTACTTCTCTTCTCTGTAAGAGCCTTGACCCTGGAATTGCTGGGTGCAATCCTTCTCACCAAGCACACCTTCTACCACCGGCGTGGACTCATACAGCTCACTGCTCCTGGCAGTGAGGACAACCTGGAGGGTGATGTTTTCACCAGTAAGTCTTAGAGCGGTGGTTCCTAAGTCCCACTTGCGCCTGCTCCTCCTTAACTATCACCGCCCCATCTCAGCACCATGCTTTAGTTCCTTTAACCCCACTCTTTTTGCTTAAATAAGTTGGTCATAGACTATTAATGGAAAACCAGCATCTTCACTAAAATAGAATGAAACCCTAAAAATAAAGACATTACTATTAAATGTTTAAGGAGCATCTGGTAGCATAATGGTTACGAATTGGGCTGCTAACCTCAAGGTCAGCAGTTCCAAACTACCAGCTGTTCTGCAGGAGAAAGATTTGCAGCCTGGGAAACCCTGTGCAGGGACACTATGAGTCAGATCGATTCCACGGTACTTAATAACAACAACAACATTATATGTCTAAATCTTGTCCATGAACCCTCTGCAATTCTTTATACTCACTTTGTAACAATGCACTAAAGCCTGACTTGGTGAAAAGGGGATTCTGAATTAGGAAATTACAAAATAAATTCTGTCACTACTTATCTTGAATCAGCAACTTGAATTATTAGCCTGCTTAGTTTCTTCATCTACTTTCTACCACACAGTGGCAGAGCCAATCAGGTAAAGTGTTATGTAAGAATTAGATGAAATGATGCTCTTAAAGAACTCTATAAATAAGGATATTTGTACATAGATATTTACCTTTACTATAACTATATCCATGAGTATTGTTGTTGTTGTTGTTAAGTGCCTTCGAGTCGGTTCCGACCCATAGTGACCCTGTACAGGGTTTCCGAGGGTATAAATCCTTACGGGAGTAGAAAGCCTCATCTTTCTCCCGTGGAGTGACTGGTAGTTTCGAACCGCTGACACCTTAAGGTTTGCAGCCCGATTCGTAACCACTACGCTACCAGAGCTCCTTATCCATATGGTGGAGCATATAAGTGGCAAAGTTATGAAAACTCCATAGACATAATCAAACACTTTGAGGAAATGAGTCCCTGAACCGAGGGGCTCAGGACCACATTCTTTGGTCAATTAAAGTCAATTGGCATTAACACAGTCCACAAAGACAATGTTCTACATCCTACTTCGGTGAGTGGCAACTGGGATCTTGGAAGCTTGTGAAGAGCCACCTAAGGTATAACTTTTGGTCTGTACTTACCCAGAGGAAAGGAGAGTTATAAAAGTTGAAGGTACTTGGAAACAATTAGGCCAGTGCACTAATGGACCACGTGAACATGTCTCCACAACCCTGACACCAGAAGATGGTGCCTAGCTACCACTATCAACTATTCTGAAAGAGATCAAATTAGAAGGTAGGATAGAATAGGAGAAAAATGTGGAACAAAACTCAAAACAGGCTTACTGGTCAGACAGAGACTATGGGACCCCTGAGACGATGGCCCTCAGTCACCCTT
>NW_006408563.1:16352040-16353509 GCF_000296735.1 Chrysochloris asiatica | reverse complement strand
AAGCAGATGGTGAGCTTGAACCACCAACCTTGCAGTTCAAACAGCTTTGCAGTCTGGTGCATTAACCCACAGCGCCACACTAGGACTCAATATATATATAATTATGGAAAAATTGAAGAGAAGACCAAAAACATAAAGTTTAATTCTGCCTTACTGTCCACTCTTTGATGTGGAGTTCTCCCTTTATTCTTTGAGGTTTTATTTTACCACACAGATTGCCAAACTTCTCTTAGCCTGTCAGTTTGGTCTCTAGAGGCCATTCTTAGTGACAGGTGGCCTTGTTTCAATCATCCTCGATGATTTCATTCCTCAAGGTCTGAGGCAGGTTCTGCCTTTGGTGTTTGCAGGTGATGCTCACTGTCCGCCATGAGCATCCACACTCAGCTGTGTTCCACCAGTGTCATCAGGAAACAAGTGCACAGTTCCCTGATTTCCTCTTCTTTTCTGCTTTTCAGTGAAGTGCTTTGCTTTTCTATAAATAGTTCATAGGCTGCTACCACAGGAATGTTTCTTCAAAAGTGGTTCTCTCCAGGGGACTTGAGCACAGCTGCCCATCAGCATAATTTAGAAGAATGAGACCAAAGAGAAGTGACATTTCCCCCACAGTACGATTTCCTATCCCACCACGGCTTTGCTCTGCCACAATCTACTCAATTTCACCTCCAAATCTAAGACTTAAACCAGGCCTATATCAGTTTGCATCTTGAAAAGCAAACCAAACAAATCTCTACATGAATTAGGGTCTTGAACTTCTGGTTTTGGAGCAGCAGAGCAGAATCAGGTAGGACAGCCTCCATAGGGGAGTGGCTGAAAACCCAGAGAAGTTACTTTCATGGAACTCTCTGGATCTAGCATAAGGTTCAGGGTGTCAGTTTCCCGCCACTGCCAGTGGAAAAATTACGACATAAAGGAAAACATTGCGATTTAGGAATTGATCAAGACACAGGACTCCTTCTGTGGCCATCCCACTGGGACCCAGGTCAGAGGGTGGGGCTACATCCAGACAAGCACAGGGAATCAGCACTAAAAGCAGTGCAGTGACATTTTCAAAAGGAGGTGTGGGGGGATGCTACATGTTTTTTTCCTCCTCTTCCCTGTGGCACCTTATTTGCACAGCCCGGGCGCTTTCAGTCGAGTGTGTGCACACCCCCAAAAAAGTCCAGTGTTGAGACCACAGCTTTCCCACGGCACAGAAAGAACGAGCCCCATCAGTCCAAGGGCAAACTCTTTGACTACTGCTTTTGATTTTGTCTGTAGGTCCCAGCCCTAAAGTTAACTTGTGCAGCACCCTTTACTCCTGCCTATCCAGCAAGAAAAAAAAGCAGGCTTGGCCTAAAAGACAAACCATATGAACAATCTGTAAAACCCCAACATAAAAAGATGCAACTCTTTCAGGAATTATGCTGTGCACATGCAAATACCTAACTGACCTCAGGAATTATGCTGTGCACATGCAAATACCTAACTGA
>NW_006408563.1:16349776-16351095 GCF_000296735.1 Chrysochloris asiatica | reverse complement strand
AAAAAAATCACAACATAAAGGAAAATACTGCAGGTTAGGAATCGCTGGAGATGAGACTGCCTCTGAGGCCACCCCGCCCGAGCAGAGTTCAGAGGGAGGGCTGCAGACAGACCTGCCCAGGGAGCCAGCGCTAAAAGTGGTACAATGACCTTTGCAAAAGGAGGCATGGGGAATTCTATGCATTTTTCTCCTCTTCCGTGTCATGCCTTCTCTGCCCAACCTGGACATCTTCAGGCAGGTGGGTGTGCACCCCCCCCAAAAAAAAAAAGTCCAGCGCTGACCCCACAATTTTCCCACAGTACACATTGAAAGAGCTTGGTGGCTACTTATGATGTCAGCCTTGGGGTTGCAGCCCTAAAATTAACGTGTACAGTCTATACAGAAAGAAAAAAGCAGGCCTGTCAGGCCTGAGAGACATACCATAGAACAATATATAAAACCCCAACATAAAAGGATGCAACTATCTCGAGAATTACACTGTGCACACACAGATACCTAACTGACCTTCAGAGACAAAAATAGTGGACAATTTTTCTCCCGTTAACTTATCAATATCTATCTTCACACCTCCACGGTGGTGACTAGAGGAGGGGCCTGAGCAAGTGGACACCCCCACCCACTGCTGGAAGTTTCTACGGTGCACACACACTGCCTGTGGAGTAAGGCGACTGGACAGTCAGCCACAATTTTATTTTTGTTTCAAAGTGGTGGGTTTTGTCTCTGCTTTTATATTGCTTCTGCTTTTGGTCTTTTTGATCACACATTTTTCCTGGAGGTGGGAGCTTTTTCTCCATATGTTAACCAAGAAGAGTCAGCAATTGTGGCCATATAGCCAAGCTACAAGCATACCCCATAATATTCCACCATTGAGATAAGAGCCAATAACAACTGCTAAGCATTACATGTGAAAAGGAAAGCCTATCTCCTGATCATATCCACCAAGAGACACCCAGTAAGCTTAATAATACAATAACAAGCATCCATTTAAGCATTAAAATACCCACATAACTACTGGAAATGACAAACAAAAGATCTCAAAAACAACAAACGATCTCAAAACATGTCCAAAAAGAGCAACTGAGACAAATGAGCTGGAGACAGATAAAGGCTCCACAGAAGAGGAAAAGCAGATTTTAGATTTGCCAGAGAAAGAATTCTGAAGAATGATATGGAAACAAATTCAAATGCTCCGAAAAGGGTGGAGGAAAACAAGGAAGAAGTCAGAAAAGTATTACAAGAGCAATCAAACAAGATTGATACAGCACTGGAAACTATTCAAAACCTGCAAAAAGAGGTCCAGATGATTAATAATAAAATAT
>NW_006408563.1:16340498-16341495 GCF_000296735.1 Chrysochloris asiatica | reverse complement strand
CCTGGTACTGGTACAATGAAAGATACATGGATCAGTGGAACAGAATCGAGAATCCAGAAATTAACCCATCCACATACAGCCAACTGATTTTCGACAAAAACATGGGGAGGAGATAGTTTCTTTAACAGATTGTGCTGGCAGAACTGCAAAGCGATATGCAAATGATTGAAACAAGACCTTTACCTCACGCCCTATACAAAAACCAACTCAGCATGGATTAAAGACCTAAATGTGAATCCCAAAATTATGAAGTCATCAATGAAAAAATAGGAACAAATATGAGAGTTCTAATACAGGGAATACACAGACTACCAAACATTTTTAAAACTACACAAACAAAAGTAGACAAAATAGATGAGTGGGACATACTAAAAATTTAAAATTTATGTGCATCAAAAGACTTCAACAAAAGAGTAAAAAGGGAACCCACAGAATGGGAAAAAATCTTTTGCAAAGACACATCAGAAAAGGGACTCATTTCTAAAATATATAGGAAACTACAACACCTCTACAAGAAAAAGATGAATAACCCAATTAAACAATGGGCACAGGACATTAACAGACACTTCACCAAAGAAGAGATCTGGGCAGCTAACAAACACATGAAGAAATGTTCACGATCACTAACCATTAGAGAGATAGAAATCAAAACAACAATGAAATATCATCTCACACCAGCAATAACAGTAAAGATCAAAAAAGTAGAGGACAAGAAATGCTGGCAAGGATGTGGAGAGACTGGGATGCTACTGCATTGCTGGTGGGATTGCTAAATGGGCCAGCCTTTCTGGAAAGGAATATGGCGCTTCCTCAGAAGGTTGGAAATAGAAATACCTCATGATCCAGCAATTCCTCTACTTGGTGTTTACCCACAAGAAATATGAGCCATAACATGAGTAGATATGTGCACACCAATGTTCATAGCAGCCCTATTTACAATAGCAAAAAGATGGAGATAGCCTAAGTGCCCACCAACTGAAAAATGGATAAACAAACT
>NW_006408563.1:16328894-16339751 GCF_000296735.1 Chrysochloris asiatica | reverse complement strand
GGAATCCAGAACCCCATCCAGAACCAACTGAGGTAGGAAATTTCCACTGGAAAGGACGAGTAGACCAGCCTGGAGTGGCTAGAAAAACAGAGAATACTTCATGAAAGACTAGCAGGAAAAATCCGAAACAATAAAGGCAGTCTGATTGATTACTGTAAGAAAAAGTAAGCTGTTTGCCTGGGAGCCATCAAGGAAAGTGGTCAGGGACCCCTCAGATCAAACCCCCTTCCAAGACTGAGTCTCAAGGGGAATACATGAGCAGGCATGTGGTCTGGCTGGTGACCACGGTGGTCACTGATAAGGGAAGAGTGGGTAAAAACAGCAATAAAGTTGCAAGCTAAGCCCAACCACATTCAATAGACCCCCATGAACCTGGATGGAGACCTGGATGGCCAGCAGTACGGTTAAGACCTGGGACTCCTGGTCCCAGAGACAGTGACATGGCCACAGAGGACTAAAGTGGAGAGTGAAGCGTCCAGCTGATATAAAGTGAGGGGAGATGGATAAGAACACCCATACTTGCAGATAGTACCCACCTGACCTGGCTTCAATGGCTGGATGATCAGAACTTGACTAGAAGAAAGAAGGGGAGGCAGGGGGGAGTATCCTGCTATATAATTTGATGAACTTTACCTATACTTATGGATGTAGTAGATCAAAAAAGGGACCAAATCTTTACAGCAAGGATCACTCCCACCCCCTCGGTATACAGGGTTGACAGGGATGAGCAACACAGATATTGGCTACCCAAAATGGGGGTCCTATAAAGGCAAGAAGTTACTGGCTTACAAGCTTCAAGAGGGAGCCTAGTTCCAGATGGGGTGGGGGAAGGTAGAATCACCACTGAATGGTAAAATGATTTCTAATCCCTTGGGACCGGGCTGGCGAAAGGAAATGGGACAAGACCCTTGTGGTACAATAGTGAATAACTGCCATCAGGTCTGACTGTGAGGCTAGGAAATATAGAGGTAGCTGTTTTTTAACAAAAGAAGGAGAATGATTGATTTTGCAGCCCAGGATCGGCAGTCCCTGGGACCATCAAGTAAGAATAACAGAGAGCAGGACCCTACCCAGAGAGGCAGTGATACCAGGGATGGAGACAGACACTGACATGGACAAATGGAGCGGCTGGGGACACTGGACTCAGGGAGGGAGAAGGGCTGTGTGCTGGCAGATGCGCAGGGGGGAGGGGGGGGGCAGGCCTGTGTGATGTACCCTTTGGGGTTATTTGATGATGCATGGAGGGGACTGTAATCATTGCAATGAAATGAAATATGATGAGTGTAAAGCTGACGTTCTCCCATGTAAACCTCATAATAAAAGCTTAAAAAAATTTTTTTTTTAAAAAGAGGTCAGATGATTTATAAAAAATATCAGAAATGGACAATACACTGAAAGGGGAAAGGAGTAGAATAGAAGAGATGGAAGCCAGAACTAGTGATCTGGAAACAAATCTCCCAGTACGGCTAAGATAAAAGAGCAAGCAGAAAAAAGGATTTTAAAAAAACTGAAGAGAGTCTAAGATTCATGCTGGATAACATGAAGAGGAACAATTTATGAATTAATGGCATTCCGGAACAGGAAGAATCAGAGAAGTACACAGAGGAGAGAATTGAAGAGCTTCTGGAAGAAAATTTCCCTAACATCTTGAAAGATGAGAAGATAAACATTCAAGAAGCCGAACGTACCCCAGGAAGGAAAGACCCCAAAAGAAAATCACCAAGACATATAATAATCAAGCTCTCCAAAACCAAAGACAAGGAGAGAATCCTAAAAGCAGCCAAGGAAAAGTGATATGAATTAGGGTCTTCTCCATGTTAAACTCCAAAGACAATATTGAGCCTCATAATTTCTAATGTAAATTTTATAACAGAACATTTAGTGAACTATTAAACTGAGTAAGCAGGAGTTGTGCAGTGTGAATTAAATTTATTATTTGATCCTGCTGTCCTAATCTGCCCTGTGGACAGGATTCTTCTCTTACCCTTGGATGAAACAGAGTAGACCCTTGACTTTTCTGGTTAGATCAAGTCTCTAGAATGCTCATTTATGTAAAGAATACACCCAATCTTTTATATAGCAAAAACTCCAAACTTCAGAGAAAAAATGGAATCTTTTCTTTCTCACCTCAAGCCTGCTTCAGGCAGAAAGTCTTCAGAGAAGACGTGGAGAGTGGTTGGTTTCTCTGCTACTCATCAGTTTTTTTATATTCTTGGATAACAGTGGGGTGGTCAGAGGAGAGACTAGCCACAGTGAAGGTCTAGTTGAGCTGGTACTGCATGATCTAGTGCCAGTAGTCTGAGCTTGGAGTGTGTCAGGTTGCCCGGTTCTCTCTCAGGAACTCTCGTGGATTCTGGAGAGATGCTCCATCGTTGGAGATTCCCAACTGCAGTTGTCTGGATGTGGTCACTTACAAGACTCTGCCCCCTACCACCAGGCCTCCAGAAACACACTCTGCCTCTTTGTGTCAAGGTCATCTGCCTCTCTGGTGGTCCCTGAGTAGTCTCAAGTGTTCCAGGCAGTCCTTTGGGGCAGGAGTGAAGATGGTTCAATACCAGCTCAGCCATGGGTTCACAAGAAACATGGGAGTACATAAGAGCATCCATTCTACCTTTGACCAGGTCCCCAACTCATGGTGACCCCATGAACAATGGACTAAAACCCTACTGTTACCGGAAGGTTTTCATAGGATGATTTCAGGAAAGAAATATTCAGGCCTTTCTTCCAACATATACTGTTTACCTTTTTAAAAATTCAATAAATTCTGTATCCAAAAAATACAGGGCTACACTCAACAGTATAACTGAAATTTAAAAAAAAAAAAATACTATTCTCTATTAATAAACTCTTATCTCTAGTACTGCAGTCCTGGTGTGGCGCTGTGGGTTAATGCGCCAGCTGCAAAGCTGTTTGAACTGAATAGTTGGCAGTTCAAGCTCACCAGCTGCTCCTTGGAAACCCTATACAGGGTCACTATGGGTCGGAATCAACTCGACGGCACTTAACAACAGCAACAATCTCTAATACTAGTTTCTCTAATACTATCTTTAGTACTTTCTTTTTGAAGGTAAGTTTCAATAAAGAGGAAAAGAATGAGAGATCAGGAAGCTTGGTGAGTTTCAATGAATGAAGACAAGCATTCAGGAAGAGGTGTGGTCAATGATGCCATGGGCTTGGGGATGAAAACTGACAACACTTCTGGTATCTGATTTTCAAAAGATTATTGCTGACACTCAATGGCTCATTTTGAGTAAAACGGTAAGTAGGGAAGAGGGACGTTAGCTGTAATGTCTTCCAAATGAGAATTTTCCACATGTCATTTATTTCTTTGTCTTTTAAAAAGCAAAGGTGTCACGTTGATGACCAAAGTGCCCCTGAGCCAAGCCATGGCCTTTTCTGTCACCATATATGCATGTGAAGGTTGGATGGTGAAAAGGAAGACAGAAGAAGCATCAGTGTCTTCAAACTGTGGTGCTGGCAAAGGACAGTGAATATATGTAGACTGCCAAAAGAATTAACAAATCAGTCTCAGAAAAATCCAAACAGAATGCTCCATAGAAGTAAAAGTACCAAGGCTTTGTCTTGCTTTCTTTAGGCATATTTGCTGGAAAAAGACATCAATTGCTGGAAAAAGACATCATCGTTAGTAAAGTAAAAGTCCAGCAAAAACTAGGAAAACCTTCACTGATAAGGATGTACACAATGGACGTAACCATGGCAATGATTATGAAGACAGCACAGGGTCAGGCAATGTTTACCTGTTCTATGTAAGATCACAATGACTTGGCGTCAACTTGATGGTACCTACAACATCTTTTTCTTGATGTTGTTGTTAAGCGCTATTGAGTCAGTTCTGACTCACAGTGACACTGAATAGGGTTTCTTAGGAGCAGTTGGTGGGTTTGAACTGCCAACCTCGGGGTCAGCAGTCCAGTGCTTATCCTACAGGGTCACATCAGGAATCCTTTTTTCTTAATAGAGATAGTAAAAAAAAATTGTTGAACTATTTCAAGCTCATGGACACTTACGGGTGATGGTCACATTTGCCTTTGTTGTTGTTAAGTGCCATCAAGCCGGTTCCAACTCACAGCAACACTACCTTTAGTAAACAACAAATTACATGAGTTACAGTTTACAAAAAGATGAGTAGGTTTGAAATTTTATGGCTGAGGGCTTACTGTATTAGTTATAACCATATCTAGTTATCTCAGGATGTCCATGTCTAGATCTTATATAAGCACTCAGTCCTGTGGATTTAAAATGTCAAGCAATGGGATGTCTCATGGAAAAGGAACCACAAGATATAAAGAAACAAAAGAACTTTTGAATATCTGATAAGAAAAGTCACCTGAAACTGAGAGCTTTCAAAAACAATTTCCCTGAAGTATTGCTCAGATAAACAGACTAATTCTTGTGAGGGTATTTTAGACAGTGCTAGTAAAAACAACTTCAAAAAAAGTTTTTTTCAAATAAATCTCTGTGAGCTTCCTTTAAAGGCCCAGAATCATCAGCCTCTACTGAATGTTCAAAAATGAAATGATGTTCAAGAAGGCATGGCAAATGACTATTTAACACACTGTAGGGCAGCCATACAAGAGGAAAAGACCAAGAGTACAGGGGACCCATTCATTCCAGGCACTCAGTGTACACCCGAGAAAAGGCATGAAGTATGTAGTCCTCCAAGCATCTCAACAGGCTGAGGGCAATTTTAGTTTATAATGACAGATATTTTTTGGTACAAAAACCACCCATAAACACAAGCCAACTTTTTCTCTAGCATGTAATCCAAGACTGTGGTCTGTTCCAATGTTGGAAGAATAATTGGCTGTGTTGGACTCAGTATTAAGTCATATCACCTTACTAAGAAATTTTCAAGGATAATTTTGATTATACTAAAAAACTACCTCTACAAATTGTCTTTGGGGTCCCTGGAGTTGCAATGGTTAGCCGCTCGACTACTAGTAGAAAATATAAAACCAACCCAAAGGAACCTTAGATGACAGGCCAGGTCATCACAGTCTTGAAAACTCCATGGAGCTATTCTACTCTGCATACACAGAGTCACGGTGAGTCTGAATTAACTCACTGGTACCCAATAAAAACCACAACAAATGTTCTTACAGAGAAATTGACTTTAGTACCTAATTTCCTTTAAGAGTCAACTCCACTATAGAGACAATTGCTATGGATGTTGTTTGTTAAGTGCTGGTGAGTCAGTTCCGACTCATAGTGACCCTATGTAGAACAGAATGAAACACTGCCTGGTCCCGCGCCATCCGCACAACTGCTTCTATGCTGAACCAACTGTCGCTACCACCTTGTCAGTCCACCTTATTGGGAATCTTCTTCTTTTGTACTAACCCTTCATTTTACTAAGCATGATTTCCTTCTCCAGAGACTAGCCCCTTCTGAAAACATGTCTAAAGTATGAGAGATGAAGTCTCACCCATCTCACCTCTAAGTAGAATTCTGACTGCAATTCTTCCAAGATAGATGTGTTTCCTCTTCTGACAGTCCCTGGTTTATTCAATATTCATCACTAACACCATATAGCAAAGGGACTGATTCTTCTTTGGTCTTCCTTATTCATTATCCAGCTTTCATATGCATATAAAGCAATTGAAGATACCATGGTTTGTGTCAAGCACATCAAACTGACATCTTTACTTTAGAATATTATAAAGATGTCTTTTGCAGCAGATTTGCCTAATGCAATACACCATTGATTTCTTGACTGCTGCTTCCATGGGTGTTGCTTGTGGATTCAAAGCAAAATGAAGTCTTTGACAACTTCAATCTTTTCTCCACTTATCTTGATGTTATTTATTGATCCAGTGGTGAGGAATTTTGTTTTCTTATGTTGAGGTGCTAGCCATACTGAAGGCTGCAGTCTTTGATCTTCATTAGTAAGTATTTTAAGTATTCTTTGCTTAAAGCAAGCAATGTTGTATCATCTGCATATCACAAATTGTTAATGAGTTTTCTTCCAATCCTGATGCCATGTTCTTCATATACTCCAACTTTTTGGAATATTTGCTCAGAATACAGACTGATTAAGCATGGTGAAAGGATACAAACCCTAGCGCACATCTTTCCTGATTTTAAATCATTCAGTATATGCTCATATTTTTTTCAAATGACAGCCTCTTAGTCTATGTACAGGCTCCTCATGAGCACAATTAAGTGTTCTGGAATACTCATTTTTGCAATGTTATCCATCGTTTGCATATTTTCCTATGCAGTGAAAAGCTTTTGTATAGTCAACAAAGCTCAAATAAACATCTCTCTGGTAGTCTCTGCTTTCAGCCCAAATCTATCCGGAATCAGCACTGACATCCCTTGTAATCTTCAGAATCCAGCATAAATTTCTGGCAGCTCCCTGTCGATACACTATTACAACCATTTTAAAATTACCTTAAGCAAAATTTTACTTGCATGTGATATTAATGATATTGCTGGATGAAAATCTATTGGGTCACTTCTTTTGGGAACGGGCACAAATATGGATCACTCCCAGTCTGTTGGTCTACTATTGTTGTTAAGTGCTGCTGAATAGGTTCAGATTCATGGCAACCTTGTAGACAGTTTCTGAGGCTCTAATCTTTGCAGAAGCAGAAAGCCTCATCTTTCTCCCATGGAAAAGCTGGTGAGCTCGAACTGCTGGCTTTGTGGTTCATAGTCCAGTGTTTATCATACAGAGCCAGTGAGTTCTCCTATTGGCCTATCAGCCATCGTATTTTTTCCCACTGATTTACTGATCAATCATGGCATGTTACTTAACCCACCCAGGCCTTCAGTTTCTCATTTATAAAATGAGAGAAATAGAAGAAATGATCTTTCATTTCCTTTCTAAATCTAAAACTTTACATTTTTACTTTTTAAAAAATTGAACAGATAAATAATATATTTTAGTGATGAAAAAGAAAGTATTTCACTACCAGCATTCAACTGGCCTAAATAATAAAACTTCCCACCATATGAATAAAATGTATGTAAAATGAAAATTTTTGAATGTTCTAGTCACTTAGTGTCACATAATGCAAATAGTATAAAGATTTGGCATATCTTAACAAATTCCTAGTACTTAGAAGGACTTTTATAAGTCATAATATTTTTTAAAAAGCAATTTTATTAGTTTCATAGTACCCATTCAGACAAGTGAGCCATCTGACAGGCCAGAGCCTTCTAAGTTGACATATGGTGTACTGTATCCTTGCACAAATGAGCAGCTACAATGGGTCATGTGCGTGACACGGTTCACCTTGTTTATCTCCTTGAAATGACTCAAGAATGACAGATTTGGGCAGTTAAAAAGAAACGTGCTATCAGCTGAATTTTTAAAGGTTTTCCTTTCTGCATGAAATATTCTGTCATATCAAAAATATGCCATGTTTTTTTTATACATAAAGAAAACAATCCATTCATCTGAATGCTCTAGAGAGAGATAAAATAAATACATAGGTTTGTATTTCATAAACCAAAACCAAACTCACACCATCGACTCTGACTCCTAAAAATCCTGCACAGGATTCCCAAGGCTGTAAATCTGAAAAGCCTCATCTTTTCCTGCGGAGCCAGCTGGTTGATTTGAACTGCCAACCTTGCAGTTAGCTTATCCTATAGCACCATCAGAGCTTCTTCAGGATTGTATTCGTTCATATGAATTCTCACATGAACATTTCAAAGTTTTTTAGATTGGTGTTTCAGAAACATATTTACTTCTAGTGCTATAGGTTAGTGCCATAACTACTCTGCAAAACAGTCCTTATTTTTATAGAATGGGAGAATGAGGACTTCTTGATCTATCAATAATTTAATGACTGATCTATCAAAAATATCATATTGTTAATATAGTATATATTCACCTTTCAAAATATCTAAAACAGTACAAATCTTTTCCATGCCAAAAAAGATACAACTTTCAGAAAAATATCTATTACTGCTTACAGCAGAAATGTTTTATTTTGGAAATAAGAGAACAACAAAGGGGAGGAAAAAAAAAACAAACTATAAAGCAGTAATTGCACTGAATTCAGGGAACACATTTATTTCTGCTTAAACAAGTGGTGCTTTCTATATTTAAAGAAAGAACCTATAGGTAAGGGAATGTTGTTGTTGTTGTGTGCCATCGAGTCGGTTCCGACCCATAGCGACCCTGTATAGGGTTTCCGAGGGTGTAAATCTTTACGGGAGTAGAAAGCCTAGGGGATACAAAAAGCTAGAACATTATAAAATAATTTGGGGAGGAGAGCAGAATGAAATTCATTAAAATAAAGACGATCGCCAAAACAGAATGATCTTAAAAATAAAGGATAATTGAATATTTTTTTCAGATGTTTGTCACATATAAATCTCCTATTATTGTTGAGCAAATGAATGAATGAATGAATGAATAGTAAAAATATGGTTTAACAGCATCAAAAGCACATAGTATGGAATAATCTTAGAAACAAAAGTATTTGCTTTTCACTGTAATTTCACTAGCCTGAAACCTACTCTTAATGAAATGAGTCCGTGTTTGAACATGTATAAGGCAGAGTTGGCCAAGGTGTTCAGAGTACAACTGAAACATAAACATGGAAAGAGACAAATTATAACACAGTGTCATCAGTGACAGGTTTGAAAACCAACACTAACAACATGGGATCCGGAAAATGGACTGATGGCCTGGGAGAGCTAGGGAAGGCATCAGAGAGTGGGTGTCTCCTGAAAAGGATATGCAGAGGTTGCCAGGCAGAAAGCGGAATGGACACAGGAGGTGAGGTGCTATCTTCAGACACAGCATATGTAAGCCCTTCCCAAGAAGGAATTGGCAAGCACATCTGCTATTCCCACCTCCTGCCATGACTGTCCTCATATGAGCATCACAAAAAGTCCTATTTCAAAGTAAGCTGAAATATCACCTTCCTGGTAAAGTCCTGTCTAACCTAACCCACCTCGGAACCCTCTCTCAGGTATTAAACTCCTCCTCATCCATGCCCATTATTATTCCTCTTACCACAATTGATGTTGTTTATGTGCCATGGAGTCAGTTCTGACTCATAGTGACCCTGTACAGGGTTTCTGAGGATGTAAATCTTTACGGGAGCAGAAAGCCTCATCTTCCTCTCGAGGAACAGCATGTGGTTTTGAACTGCTGATCTTAAGGTTCACAGCCTGATTCATAACCACTACGCTACCAGAGCTCCTTACCACAATGCATTATGTTTATTCCCTTTGACTCAACAGCACATAACAACAACAACCCATGCCTCACTCCACTAAACTCTATGTTAATGCATGCTTATAACTTAGTGCCTATTGATGTTGTTGTTGTTAAGTGCTGTCAAGTTGGTTCCAACTCACAGAGACCCTGTATAGGGTTTCCGACGCTGTGAATCTAGACAATAGCAGAAAGTCTCATCTTTCTTCTGCAGAGCAACTGGTGGGCTTGAACTGCTGACCTTGTGATTCACAATGTAGCTCTTATTCTATAGAGCCACTGCTCCCAACTTAGCGCTTTATTGCTGCTATAAGTGCCGCTGAGTTAGTTCAACCTTGTATAGGGTTTTCAAGGAGTGGCTGACGGGTTTGAACCAAAACCTTGTGGTTAGCAGTCCGGTGCTGATCCTACAGTGTCACACCAGAGCTCTAACTTAGTGCCTAGTGGCAGACAAATACTAGGCCCTCAACAAATCTTTATGGTATGGTGGTTACTGCTATGTAGCCTTTATCCATCTATATTGTTGTTGTTAAGTGCCAAAGAATCAGTTCCAACTCATAGTATCCCTGTATAAGGTTTCTGAGGAGCAACTGGTCAGTTTGAACCCCCAATCTTGTGGTTCAAATTGACCTCATGGTTGAGTGTTTATCCTACAGTGCCACATCAGTGCTCCCTACTCATCTACACACATGACAAACGTTGTGTTTGGCATCATCATTCCCATTATATATACAAAGAAACTGAAACTCAGAACAGTTATATGATTCTTGCAAGCACTACACAACAAAACCAGAATGTGAGTCCAGATCTGCCCTACATTCTCACTCGAAAAACTGCCCTAGATACTCTCCTACCTGACGCCAAAGTTAATGTATTTCCCCTAATTTTACCCAGATCAAACACTGTTTGTAGTTAGTACAGTTCTGGTAATGATTCTAGGAATTAAAATAAACTGAGAAAATGTGCCCATTCATGGTATTTGACATTTATTTTATAAATGTTAAAGTACAAAAAAGAAAATCCAGGCTCTCTCCCTGAGTATACATTGAGAGATTTCCCATTCACAAGTTAAATAAAAATAAGCATGAAAGACAAAGCTACAAGTGCTTAAAGGAAGAAACCTTTAATGTATCATTAAATCTAAGTGTCAACACTCCTATCCCCACAATTTAAAACAAACTAAAAATTTGAGTTGCCCACATAGTTCCTCTTTAGTCCACGTGAAGCGTGTGCTATTGTGAACTGAGTCTGTATTTATTCAACAATAATGTCAGCCAGATTGTGGGGAACAATTCATGGAAATAAATATAATGACTTTGATAGTTTCCACAGCTCTACTGTAACTCAAAGATTGTAAGCCTAAAGATGGCTTAAGACCGTGACTCTATAAATAAAGATAAAAATAGATGGCGCAAAATAAAGAACACGTGAGAGCCCATTAAGGGGAAAACCCACTGTGGGGGGAAAATGAAAAGATTTTAGGCATACTTGAAACCTTTCAGCATCACCTCCATTACTCAGGGGTGGGTAGAAGATTTGATAATTCAACAAGGCTTTGAAGTTAAATTGAAAACATCTTCTACTTGCTTCCATTTATATATAATGGAAATTTAGTTAAGAGAGAGATAGACTCTCTCTCTCTCTCTCTCTCTCTC
>NW_006408563.1:16323869-16328794 GCF_000296735.1 Chrysochloris asiatica | reverse complement strand
CTCTCTCTCTCTCTCTCTCTCTCTCTCTCTCTCTGTGTGTGTGTGTGTGTGTCATAGAGAGAGAAAACAATAACAAACCCTACTCTAGTGCTGCTAATATCAGATAATTTTTCTCATCCTTAGACTGCTTGCTCATCCAATAAATTGCTCTTTTAAGTTACTAGTTTTGTGATAGTTTGTTACACCAAATACAAAATGATAACAATCTTTGTCTATGACAAAACCCAGTGATAACAATAATGTGGAAGAAGGGATTTAAAAGTGGATGGAACTTAATGTCGCCCACAGTAAAAGAACGTTGGGGAGAGAAGTGACTAGAATAAAAATGTTCCAAAATCCTTGTGCAGCGTGAGAGATGTTCAAAAGTACTGGCTCAAAAATACATGCCAAAATGATAATGACAACCACGAACAGAATAAGAATAGAAAACGTTAATTTCCAAGCAAGCAGAATGAGGAAGAATATGGGTAACGGGGGTAAGGGTAAACAAAAACATCATTTCAGTGGAGACCAGGAAAATAGAAAACAAAAAAAACTATGAAAAGCATAATATATAGAAAACAAATTAGATGCAGAAATCCAAATACACAAAAAATAACAGCAAATGTTAAAAACATTAAACTCACCAACTTAAAGATACTCAGTATAGATTAAAATCATAAAGCTACAGGTGATTTACAGTAGATATGCCTGGGTGAAACATACCAAATAATTACTGAAAGTAGATCACTGAGAAAAGACTAACCAAGCAAAACTAACCAAAAGGAAGCTGATATAACAATTAATAAAACAGATTTTAAGGCAAACATCAACATAAAATGGTGGTATTTTAACTGTGCTCTCTTTAACAATATACCCAGCACACAGTCCTTCAGGGGTAGTTGTTGTTGTTAGGTGTCATCGAGTCAGTACCGACTCATAGTGACCCTATGGAGAGTCAATTACAATACACTATAAAATTAATGTGTGTGGTGAGCAATTTTTTTTTATGTTGGCAAAGGGTTTTATCAAAATTTAAATTTTCTAAATTTCAGGCCAGTGCTCAACCCCATCAGAAAATATTTACAATTACTTAGCATTTCTTAATATGATGACAAGTTTAGGATCAGGATTAGAGGAAGACTCATTAACAACCTGCAATATACAGATGACATAAACTTGCTTGCTAAAAGTGAAGAGGACTTGAAAATCTAAGACTTCAGCCTTCAGTATAGATTACACCTCAATGCAAAGAAAACAGAAATCCTCACAACTGGCCCCCAAACACCATCATGATATATGAAGAAAATACTGAAGTTGTCGAGGATTTCATTTTACTAGGATCCATAATCAACACACATGGAAGTAGAAAATCAATTCATGCCAATGGATGCCTTCTAAGTAGGAGATCAAAGGATATATTGTATTGGGCAAATCTGTTGCAAAAATACTTCTTTGAAGTGTTAATGAGCAAAGATATCACTTTGAGGACTAAAATGTGCTTGATCCAAACCACAGTATTTTCAAACATCTCATATGCAAGCAAAAGTTAGACAATTCTTAAGAATTAATACCTTTGAATTAGGGCATTAGGGAACAATGTTAAATATATACCATGGATTCCCAGAAGAATCAATAAATCTGTTTAGAAGAAGTATAGCCAAAATGCTCCTTAGAAGCAAGAATGAGGAGACCTTGTTTCATGTACTTCGGACATCTTATCAGAAGAGACCAGTTCCTGGGTAAAAACATCACGTTTGGTAAAGTAGAGGCCCAGCAAAAGGAGTATACTCTTAACAAGATGGAATGGCACAGTAGCTGCATCAATGACTCAAACCTAGCAATGATTGAGAGGATGGTGCAGGACCAGGCAGTGTTTCATTCTATACACAGGGTCACTATGAAAACACCTAACAACAACAACAATTATAGTACATCGATAAACCTTCTTTAAGAAAAAATGACACAAGTCAGCATGGGGATAAAAACCCTCTAGTAACATCTATAGAAATAATTCAGAAATGCCTGCAAAACTACGTTCTGTTTGCAGAGTGCCAATTTGCATGCACTGCTTGCAACCAGTGTATTAGGGATTAAATATACTAAACTGTCTTGGGAAACACTGAGCTTTGAAAAACTGCCTATAATACAAGGAAGGCTCTCATAACCATTTTGAAAACATTGATTTCTCCTCTATGAATCCAGCCTCATCTGATGCTCTAGATACCAATGTAATGCTGTTAATTTCAGACTCCACAAATTGCTACTGTGTGTTTATAAGGGTCAGCTACTATCCTGGGAATGTCCTCTCATACAGTGTCCAGATCATCATGCAAAATGTGTCCCAAAATATGACATTTTTGAACCCTCAACATCTAGCTTTGTGGTGATAATGCAAGAACGCTATAGGCCAGAGCACCAGGCATGTTATTAGAAAGATACATTCACTCTGGCACAGACATTGACCGATCACAGAATGGCCAATGGCTCCTCCCCATGTCCCAGTCTCCTGGCAGTTAAGTGGAATCATATGACTGGTGTTAACTAACGGCTCTGAGCAGCAGTAAAATATGATTGAGAGCCAAACCATTTAAGAGCTAGTGTGAGCGTCTGGTTCTCTCTTTCCCTGACACCTGACAAAGGAGGTCATGTGTTTCAGACAGTAGAACTACAAGATGGTTGAGCCTTTACTTCTGTTGTTGATAAGTGCAGTTGAATCAGTTCCAACTCATAGAGAACCTGTATAGGATTTCTGATGAGCGGCTAGTGGGTTTGAAAAACTGACCTTGTAGTTAGCAGTCCGGTGTTTTTCCTACAGCGTCACACACACATTTAATAATCCGATACTGCAAAAATCTAGGAAGTGATGAGTCTGAGTTCCCAAGTGATAGTATAACACAAGCCCTTGCCAAGCCATGTTGGACATACAGCATCAGCAATAAATGATCTTTTGTTTTGTTAAACCACGAAAATGCAGGGATAGTTCATTACTGCGGCATAATCTGACCTTTCCTAATACAACTTGGTACCAAACAGTAATTTGAATTAAATTTTTCCAAAAGTTATTCTCATGTTCAAAGCGTTTATTTCCTCAGAGCATTTTAAAAGTTTAAAGACAACCTAATACAACTTTTCTTTGGCAATAGGCATATAAAAATAACAAAAGCACTTAAGAGCAGGCACTCTGACCTTGTATTTCATAGGTATTATGGTTACTACCTAACACATGAATTCTTTGTTCTTTCAGATTGAATTTCAGATTGAAAAGCAGGTTTGCCATCACACCTTGGAAAGCATGTTGATTTTAAGCCTGCATAATACTCAAATTACAATGCCATATTATTCAGCATTCGTATTTTAAGTGCTTTATACAACTGCTAGAGCACGTTTCAAAGAAAGAAGTTTTGTTTTCTATAAGCAGAAGTAGCTCTAGTGTGTCAATTTAGCCTGGAAATCCTATTCTGTGGATTTTTTTAGTGGGTTAGTTTGTGATGCAGCTTCAGACTACCAGTAAAATGATTCTGTTATTATTAATAGCATCCAAAAAAGAAGTTTACAATCACCAGGACCTTACAATATGTCAGGCCCCTTGCGAGAGCTTCACACACATTGTCTTATTTAATCCTCATGATGTAAGTATTTTTGTTCCTCATCTTTCACAGGTAAAGAAGCTAAAATTGAGACAGATTAAATAATTTACCCAGAGTCATTTCATTGGTAAACAGATTTGAATCTACTAGTCTGACTCTAAAGCCTGTGTTCTTAACCACTTACTCCAGAGCTTCTCAGATGTACTACATGTAGTAATCTGCAGTGCTTCATATACAGATTTATTTCTTAATTAATTCAAGCCAGAAATAAATGTAATTAATAGAACAAATCCTTAACAGACATCATTGTTAAGAATATTGCCAGGTTTGATAACTTTTTTGTTGGTTTCAGCCAAAAGCTTTTCAGAAAAATATAAACAACACAGGTGGTAATTCAACATTATAAAAATCATAAATTTCTCATCAACAGGGAAAAAAATAAATGAAGACAGGAGCACAGGAAACAAGTTCCGGCCTTACCTCTGTGCCTAAAAAGGAGTAAGGCCTCAAACATTCTGGACCTTCCTCTTTTATTTATAAAATATAAGCTTAAATTTAGCATACCAAAAAGTCCCAAACTCACTGCCATTAAATTGATTCCAACTCATAGCAACGCTCTACAAGATTTCTGAAACAAAATCTTTACAGGAACAGACAGCCTCATTTTTCTCCTGTGGAGAAGGTGGTAGGCTTGAACTGCTGACAAGAAGGTAGCCACCAGCCTCCACTGTTGTTGTTGTTGTTGTTAAGTTCTGTCCATAGAGCTCTAAAATATAGTTGTTCTGCTATTCATCTTTGAGGAAATAATCTTCAACATGTGGGCAAAGAGAGTTAGGCTTAGAGTACAGTGCAGACAAATATTAGTAAATTCTTTGCTATTAGTTCATGAAATCCAGGTGTGGCACTGTAGGATCAGCACTGAATTGCTAACCTCAAGATGCACTGTTCAAACCCACCAGTTGCTCCTCAGAAACCCTATACAGGGTAGCTGTGAGTTAGAACTGACTTGATGGCACGTAACAACAACAGTCTAGGATGTAGGAACATTGGTAGCACAGTGGGTTACATATAAGGCTGTTAACTGCATGGTCAGCAGTTCAAATCCACCAGCAGCTCCTTAGGAGAAAGACGAGGCTTTCTGCTTCCATAAATATTTCCAGCCTCAAAAACCCACTTGGTGGCACGCAGAAGCAGCAGCAGTCCATGACGTACTGAGAAGTTTGTGCCGTTATAAGAAATAACCACATGAAAAAGTCTTTTTTTTTTTTTTTTTTTAAACATAACAAGAGTTTCTCAATGAAGGAAGCAATTTATTGTTGTTAAGTGCCATCAAGTAAGTCAGTTCCAACCCATAGA
>NW_006408563.1:16311202-16322649 GCF_000296735.1 Chrysochloris asiatica | reverse complement strand
AAAAAGCTAAAGAGGATAGAGAGAAACACTGTAAACTGACGATATATAGCGGGGATAATAATCAATGTAATGAAACAAGCTATATGAATGGTTGAATGCGAAGCTGATGATGTGCCCTGTAAACTTTCACTCAATGCAAAATAAAAACCATTTAATTAATAAAAAAAATAAAATAAAATAAGCACAAAACCAAAGGTTAGGAAGAATTAAATAGTGAGCCTGAACTGAATTTAATACATTCTGTGTCCTGTTTAAACTGTTTCCATTAGATTTTTTCATGGGAAGCTGTTTGCATGGGTGCTGTAAATGTTTTTGTACAAGATAAGGGCTTGCATTCTTTTTATGTAGTGTCCTTAGGGAGAGGTCAGGAGTACGACTGCTAAATTTGTAAGGGGTTGATTCTAATTTGGGGATTTTGGAGACCAACAATAAATTACAAACCTGGTGATTTCTAAAATCCATCTGCAAGACTTTTATTTGGTGATTTGCAGACCAGAGATAATTACACCACCAAAGAAACTTCACGTGTGCTATTTAGTACAAAATCTACAGTGCTATCAGCTGAGGAAATCTCTGGATATACATGAAATATTTTCTGGAGGGAGTAAATGTAGTTAGTATTTGTTTTGAGGTCTATGATGTTCATATTCAAACTTTCCCCAAATAGTAATCTGATATTTTCAATGTTTTTTACTTCTATTGCCAACCCCCAATTTCATGGCCATAGTTGATTTGAACTCATAGCGACTCTACAGAACTTCCCCCATAGAACTTCCAAGGTTGTAAATCTTTACAGAAACAGATTGCCACATCTTTCTCCTGCTGATTAGCTGATAGGTTCAAACTGCCAACCTTTTGGCTGGCAGCCGAGTACCTTAACCACTGTGCAACCAGGGGTCCAATATTCCCAGTAGGGCCTATTTACTGCTTAAAATGCCTAAAGAAGTATTTATTTTTCTGATCCAGGAGACTAAATCTCCCTTTCAAATTAGTAATGCTAAAAGTCATCTGGAGTGAGTTGACAGTGCAAAACATCATTAACAATTAACCAAACCAAAACAAAGCTCACACTCATAAAAAGGAAGAAAATGTTAGCCAAGAGAAACACAATCAAAATGCTGAGTGTGCCAATAAGCCACACCTCACCAGCTCTGTGGCCCACAAAAATCCTTTCCCTTTGGGACTTATTTCTATAGAGACTGTCTCTCTGCTCCATAAATAAAACCAGAAGTTGCTAGGAAACAGTCTGGCTTCTCGGGACATAACTGAAGGGCAACGACTGCTTCCTACCAAGAAGTACAGAACTCTGAAATGGATTCCTGACAATGTGTGCTATTGTTGGGGAATCTAGAGTCTCAGCACTCCTGTTTTATAGAGCCCCAAACTCAAAATTGGACCTGCTGCCACCAAGTCAATTCCATCTCACAGGACAGAACAGAGCTGCACCACAGGTTTTCCAAGGCTATAAATCTTCATGGGAGCAGAATGCCTTGTGAAGTGACTGGTGGGTTCAAACCACTGACCAGCAACTCAATGCTTAACCCATCATGACACCAGAGTTTATTTACACAGCCCAAGAATATTTATTCTGCATGTTTCTGCTTAGTCATAACAGACTTAAATGTATGACTTAATTTCGACTCCAACATTCTTTTCTCTATCTTAGTCCTGAGCCCTGTTGTGGCATTGTGGGATAAGCAGTGGACTGATGATAATCACAAGGTCAACAATTCAAACCCACCAGCCATTCTTGGAAATCCTATACAGGGTCGCTATGAGTCAGAACTGATTTGATGGCATACAACAACAATCCTAGTCTTGTGCTTCTATTTTTCTTTAAGGTCCCCTCGGAACGAATCATAGCCCCTATCTTCACTTAATAGTCCAGAAAAACTGCATAATATTTCCAAGTTACCAATTACTCATTTTTAAGGTCCTTCCCATCACATTATCTATCCAACTAAACTTTTGAAATTTTCTACACGGCCAGAAAAAAAAAGAAAATTCTATATGAAATTGTTTTTACTGCTTTTAAAAACAACCTGTTAACTGTACTACAACAGCGCTAAGCACTTCCCCTGAAGTAGTAACTCGAAAGTCCACTCATTCTTCTTCATCAGGTGACTCTCAATATTCTTCGCTATTCATTGGTCTAACTGAACATAAGGGTCAGTTAGGAATAACTGCTGGGACAACAGAACCGTACTATGAATGACTTAAAAAAACAACAACAACCCACTGCTGAAAACAGTATGGTACTTCCACACAAAGTTAGAAATAGAAATTCTTGGTGTTTGTCCCTACCCATTGAAAGGTTTGATGATGGCAATTCTTTCCCACCAGTGATGCAAAACTATTAGAAAACACACCATGAAAAAAGAAAACCCTGACAAACACATATTCAAAACAACCAACTTTATTCAGAGTTCTCTGGAAATGGTTAGGTGGGAAAATTAAGTGGGACTTTTGACCTTCCATCTCAAATCACAAGCATGGGAGGAACTTCTGCTTTCAGTCATAGTGAAGTAACTAGTATCAGACTATTCCTCCTAATATAAACAACTGTAAAACTGAGGAAAATATATAAGTTTTCAGACATTCAGACAAGTAGCATAAGACTGCAATCCCTAAGAGAAGAACTTATGAAGTGACGCCAGGATCACTCAGATCTCAGACAAAGGCCAATTTCCTTAGTGCAGGGAGAAAGAGATGAAATGAGGAGGAAGATCAGAGATGGGTCATCTAAAGTGGCTGAAATCTGCCAGAGCACAAGACAGGGAAGTGCTATGGAGAGGTGGAGGTCAAAAGCCCACATGGGGGATCCCTCAAAAGTCCCTTGCTGTACACACACAGGCAAGAGTACTAAAGCTTCCCAGAGAGCAGTTACTACTGCACAGGATAACCAGAAAGGAGAGGCCTAGTTAACATTCCAGACACCAGCTAAGACATCAGAAACATTATTACTCTTAGGAGCTAGTACAATGTCCTAGAGCATGGTCTACTACAGACCTGCCCAGAGAAAGTCCAAAAAACAAATTCTAACACAATCCATAGGAAAGGTCAAATTTAAAGGCTGAATTCTACTCAGAGTTGCTGGGGAAATGAATATGCACTTTTCATAGATCCAGCTTAGCAAAGTGTAATATCACACCTACTCAAATTAAAGAAAACAAAGTTGTCTACTAAAATAAAAACCAACAGTCTTCAGAGTAAGATAATAGAATCCAGCATCTCTACAACACAGGATCCTCAATGTCCAGTTCAATATGAAAAGCTTATACATATGCAAAGAATCTGGAAAATGGTCAAGAATAAAGCAATATAAAATGACCCAGTGCTGATTTTAGCAGACAGAAACATTATAGAATTAAATAAAAATACAGTCAGAATGAGCAGACTGGGAGTCTAATCAGAGTAATAAAAATTATAAAAAGTAAAAAATTCAAACTCTAGAAATAAAAAATCAATAACTGAAATAAAAAATCAGTTGGATGAACTTGGCAACAGAATGAAGGCTAAAAGAAAAAGTTAGTGAAGTTTTATATATAAATAGAACTAATCTAATCCGTGTATCAAAGGGAGAAAAGAATGAAAGAAAATGAAACAGAGCTTCCGAGTGCTATGAAACATCAAAATTCTGATACATGCATTAACTAGCATCAAGAGGAAGTCTATGCGGAGAAGGTGGTTTTTAAAAAAAATTATCACCCAGGAGACATTAAGGCAAGTGGTCGGGTCCCCTCAGGGCAAACCCCCTTCTAAGACTAAGACTCAATGTGAATGCACGCTCTGATTGGTGACTACGTGCATCACCGATAAGAGGAAGTGAGGGAAAAACAGCAATGAAGCAGCAAACTAAGCTCTACCATGTGCTCAGTAGACTCCTGTGAACCTGGGTGGAGACCTGGTTGGCCAGCAGTGTGGCAAGACCTGGGGACTCCTGGGCCCAGAGACAGTGACATAGGCACAGAGGACTAGAGTGGAGAGTGAAGCATACAGCTGATAAGAAGAGAGGGCACATGCATAAGAATATCCACACTTGCAGATAATACCCACTTGACCCGGCTTCAATGACTGGATGATCAGAACTCAACTAGAAGAAGAAAGAAGGAAAAAAGAGTAATCTAATACAATTTGATAAACTTGACCTACATCTATGGATGCAGTATCTTAAAATAAGGAACAAATCTTTATAGCGAGGATCATTCCCACCCCCTCAATATACAGGGTAGACAGGGATGGGCAACTTGGACATTGGCTACTCAAAATGGGGGGCTACAAAGGCAAGCAGTGACGGGCTTACAAGCTTTGAAGATGGAGCCTAGATCTAGAGGGTGCCAAAAAGTAAAAAATAAAAATTAAAGAAATAATAATCAAAGCTTTTCTAACTATCATGAAAAAGAACAATTTATGAATTTCTAGGAATCCAAAAAATAATAAAAAGAAAAACCATACCTAGGTACACTGTAGACTAATTACTGAAAGCTGAAGATTTAAAAAAAATGTTAGTAGCAGCCAAAGAAAAGAGATCTAGACAAAGACACAAAGATACAAATATAATTAATGTGAGAAAAATGCAGACACCTCTTGAAATAAACTAGAGGAGAATTAGCACTTTGTAAAAGAGATTTAATTTCTAATTCAATTTTTCTAGCCATACCATTGGGGTAATTACAGACTTTAGAAAAATCTATCAAGATTACCCCTTGGACATCCCCAAAAATAGTTGCCATAACCTTCTGAGCTGACCTCTCTACCTTGAATTTAACTAGCCTGGCAGATTCCCTTGAAAGCCACTGTTTTGAGAGGACCATGCTCTCTGACTCATATTGGTAAATCCAAGAGTTGTCCCTGGTTACGACAGGTTCTATAAAATCATCTGCATTAGCTACAATCTTGCTTAAAAGACAGATGGAAAGATCAGCTCCTTGAACTAGCAGATCTTCATGCTGCACTGGCAGAAAACTTGCAGAGACCAAGACGGTCACTTAAAACTGAAAATGCCAAACCACATGAGAACCCAGCATCAATAACCATCTCATCAACGGTGATCCTACAATTTCTGGACTCAGCCAGTTTCTTCATTCATCAAGCTCACAATCTTCTCCCTTGTGGCTCATCTTTGGAATCATCCCAGTCTTTATGTTCTCTCTTTATAGAAAACCCTATATGATGGTCCTTATGAGTCAGAATTAATTGGACAGCAGTGAGTTTGGTTTTTAAGTGGTTTGGGTAATACTGACATTTTCACAATGTTAAGTTTTCCATTCTATGAATATAGAATGTTTTCCCATTTATGTAGCTCTCGTTTGGTTTCTTGACGTATTGTTTTAAATTTTCCTTCTTTAAGTCCTGGTGTGGCGCTGCAGGATAATGCACTAGACAGCAAGGTCAGCTTGAACAACAAGGATGGTGGTTCAAACTCACCAGTTGCTCCTCAGAATCCTTATACAGGGTCACAATGAGTCATAACCAACTCAACAGCGCTTAACAGCAAGCCTTTTATGTGGGGCTGTAGGGAAAACACTGGACCACAAGGTTGGTTTAAACCACAATGTCAGCAGTTAAAAACTCACCAGCCACTCCTCAGAAACCCTATACAGGATAACTATGAGAGGGAACTACTGGATGGCTCACCAACAACAAGCCTTTTCCATCTTGCTATGTTTAGTCCTCAGTATTTCATCTTTCAAGGGGAGGTTGGAAATGGTATGGTTTCCTTGCTTTCCTTTTGAGAGCTCTCCTTCCCTATGCAGATTTTTGAAGTTGATCTTGTAACCTTCCAATTTGCTGAATCCTTTTATTCTGTGACTTTCCTGTGGAATCTCTGGGCTTTCCTATGTATCATTTCATGTCATCTATGAATAGAGACAGTTCTCCTCCCTTTATCAATTTGGATGTCCTATATTTCCCTTTCTTGCATTATTGCTCAGGTGGGGGACCTCAGTCAATTATTGAATAAGAGTGGTGATAAGAGGTATGCCCTATACAATTTTAGCAGCCTCACTGGCCTTCCTTATCCCTATCCAATGGAACCAAATCAAAACCCAAACCAGTTACCATCAGTCAATTCCAACTCATGGTGAAGCCACATGTGTCAGAGTAAACTGTGCTCCATAAAGTTTTCAAGGCTGTAGCCTTTCAGAAGTCTTTCTTCTGAAGAAAGACCAGTTCTTTCTTCCAAGGCTTCTCTGGGTGGGTTTGAACTGCCAGCCTTTGGGTAATTAGTTGAATGATCAATCATGTGTGTCACCCAGTTTAGATAACCAAAAATTTCTCCAGATACTGCCAAATATCCTCTAGAAAAATAAAATTGCTCCTGTTGAGAACCACTGCCAAACAAAACAAAAAAAATATTTTTGCTTAATTTATTTGTTTATTTTTAAATTGGGTGCTTACAACTTACAGTGTAAGCAAAAATGTCTTCCAAATAAAATACAGGCATACCGCGGTTTATTCACAGACCCACTTCCACTGAGTCAGTTCTGACTAATAGTGACCCTGTGGGTACAACTGCTCCTCAGGGTACCTGAGACTGTAAGTCTTTACAGGAAAGACAGTCTCATCTTTCTCCCTCGGAGCAGCTGGTGGGTTTTAACTTTGCAATTAGCAGTTCACTTTATTGCGCTTTGCAGATAGTGGGTTTTTTAACTTTTTATTGTGAATTGAGTGAAGGTTTACAGACAAGATCGTCAGTTTTATATCAATGATTGCAATCCCCTCTGTGAAACAACAGTTATCATGATTCCTATTTCCCTTCCACCCACTTTGCCATCTCTTTTCACCACTGTCTTTAGGTACATGTTTGCCCCTTTCATTTTGAATGACTGACCGATCCATCGTTCAGAGTGAGCATATTTACTAGTGATGTTGTTTCTCACCCCACCCCAACCCCACATATACCTATCTACCGTTTGGCTGAAAGTTGTTCCCCCTATATACCTATCTACTGCTTGGATGAAAGAGGCTGTTCCTTTACAGATCTGAATACAATGAAGGTTTGTGGTAACCCTGAAAGTCTTATCAATGCCATTTTTTTTTTTTTCAAAAGTATGTGCTCATTTCATGCCTCTGTCATTCTCTGATTAGCTGGTCTTGATTTTTGCTATAAAATAAAGCAGAGTTTCTATTTTTCTGGGAATGCTCACTCATCATCCACTCACCTATGCATAACAGATGCAAATTAACTAAAAAAAAAAAGTGCTGGAAGCAGCGCTTTTATTAAAACAAATAGCAACCTGTTTATATGTCATCTGGAAGGAGAAAATGACACACCTAATTGATCTAGAACATACCGAGGAAATTTGAAATAAAAGGATAGGTTAGACTTTATGCTCTTCATAAGAAAATTCAGTCAATAGGGGCAAAAAAAGTATCAGTTCTTTGTATCAGTTAGCTGTAGCTAAACATCTTTTTCACACAGCTTCAAAATGTTTATCAATGTTAAAAGTCACCTGTTTCCAAAATGAGAGTACTTAACGAGGAATAATACTATAAAATTTGCAGGTTTAGACATTCCATAAGGTAGAGACGAATGCTCTAAGTCCTATGCGTGCCCATTTCCTTTGACTCACCTATATGATAAAGTCCAATCCAATCACTGGGGTCCACCTCCTCCTTAATGTCCCAGAAGATGATGAGGTTCTGGGCTTGCCCCAGTGTGTACTCATACATGCTAGCAGTCAAGCTGGAGCGGCTCTCTGAAGTCACTAGATCTGTGTCGCTGTTGGCTCGCTGGAGGGTCATGTTCTCTGGCAGGGAGCTCTGGGCAGCAAGGCTCTGCAGATTCTCAGGACTCAGTGTATAACGCATCTGGGGGTTTCTACGCCGCACAAAAAGCAAATGCTCCCGGGCTGAGCTAGCCATCCCGTCTGACTCTCTTCAATTGGATTCCTATAAAGCTGCAAGAGACAAACAAGCATAAAGCATGAGCGCTACAACTTAAGAAGTCGGGTTTACGCTTCCCAGACATAAAGCTTTGAGGACTGTTTATTAAAGCTTGACCCAGCAGTAATCTTATGCTGTCAAAATAAAACCTATTATTCTGCTGTCAACAGATGATGTCAGAAACAATTTCTATAGGCTGAGGTCAAAGGAGGGCAAAGGCTATCACACACCTGTGACCACTGATTTCAGCACAGTTCCCTCCTAGCAACTGGGGAAAGAGCTTTTCTACCGCCCCCTTTAGGTCTATCCTTGCGCAAATACCCCACCTTCAGAAGTGGCATCTTGCTCCTTCCCAGCCCCACCCAAATGCTTATTTACTGTTGCAAATAAATTTTTAAATAGCAAGAAGGAAACACGTCACATACAAACTATATTTGGAGTTGTGGTGTGATACTGTAAGATAGCACTAGACTGCTTGCTAATCTCAAGGTTGGCAGTTCAAACCTACCAGTTGCTCCTTGGAAACCTGATAGAGGGCTGCTATGAGTCAGAACCAACTCAACAGCTGTGGAGTCACTGGGTGGTGCAAATGATCAACTACTAACCAAAAGGTCTACCCAGGGATATCTCGGAAGAAAAGGACTGGTGATTTGTTTCTGAAAATTAAGCTACTGAAGAGCCTAGAGAAGATCCTACTTAAGATTCTAGAGGGTACAGTTCTACTCTGACACACATGGGGTTGCCATGAGTCAGAGTTGACTCAACAGCAACTAGTTTGGGTTTTGTTGGGTTTTTTTCTTTTTTAGTATATACAGTGGAAATATATCATCCCATACAATTTCACTTGCTTAATTGCCTTAGATAAGAATATAACTCACAAAATCTTTGTCAGGAGGCTGTTGAAATGTCACCTTGTCAATTCAGGCGGCAATCAAGTTTAAAACAGCACTTCCCTGGCATTCTCACTGCCTCCTTTCCTGCTTTACTTTTCATTATAACAAATATTATAATCTCATCTACCATATATTTTATCTATTTATTTGATTACTGTCTGTGTTTCCCGTCCCCCCTCCCCCAACAACAAAGTAAGCTTCCCAGTGGCAGGATTTTTCACGTGTTTTGTTTGCTACTTTATCCCCAGCGTCTAAAAAAGTATCTGGAACACAGTATATGTCAATTTTTTTTAATCATGAAATGAATCGATAGATAAACAGTAAACATTTTTCTCCTTGACACTACTTTTATTTCAGCACTTTTTTCTGGGCCCTGACCCTCACCACTCTGATTTTCTGATTGATCCACTCTATTCCTACCATCTAGACTCCTGATGAGCTAACCTTTGACCTCCACTTGGCTTTAATCTAGAGATACAGGGCCTTTCCTGTTGGAATGTAGTCTAGCCCCAAAATTCAAGTTATTTCCTCCACTGCCAGACTTTCTCATGAACTCTTTACAAGACCTGCATACTTCAATCAAGCACATTCAAGGTTCTGTCTGGCAGATCCTACTGGCTTTGTACAGAATGAATCTCATTTTCCTATATGCTGCTCCTTAGAAACCCTACACGGGGGTCGCTATGGGCCGGAATTGACTTGACGGCACTTAACAACAACAACACCGTTGATGTTAACAACAGCCCTGCCCAATCCATTTCACAAGCACATTGAGTGAAGGGAACATTCTGCCATAGCTAGAGATGGTAGCACTTGCAAATATATTTCTTCAAGTAATTTCTTCCATACATTTTATTTCAAATTTTTAGCACTATCCCATGAATTAAAATAGCTCATATTAATGCTCAAATACATGTGAAAAGGACAGAAATAAAAATGAACATACAAGCTGATTTATCCAGTTCAATGATCTTAGGTTCCATATCCCTCTTAATAAACACAGTACTTCTTTTCCTTATCTGGAATATGGTAGCTCTGATATCACAGTATAACCTGCAACTGTTAAACAACCTCAAATGCCTCCCGTGAATCCTAAAATACAAGATAACTTCTAATCTGCATCATGAAATTCGCATTTTAGTAGATTTTGATAGCTAATTCATTCTTTATATGCCCAGAATTAGCTACACACCACATTGACTTCAGCTGACTTTTTAAAGCTGCATATACTTTAAATGTCAGCCTCTCTCAACATGTTTGTCCATTACATGGTGGCAGTGTTTACCTGTGCTTTACTGACTATGCAAAAACATTCAACAAACTATGGCTAACACTGTGAAGAATGGGAATTTCAGAAATGCTGGACTTCTACATAGGCCAAGAGGCAGTTGTTCAAACAGAACAAGGGGATAATGTGTGGCTGAAAATCAGGAAAGATGTGCGTCAGGGTTGCATCTTTTCATGAAGTTGTTCAACCTTTATGCTGAGTAAATAATCTGAGAAGCTGGACTATGTCAAGAAGAACACCACACCAGGACTGAGAACAGACTCATTAACAGCTGTGACACGCAGATGACACAACTGTGCTTGCTAAAAGAGGATTTGAAGCACTTACTGGTGCAGATTAAATACTATAGCCTTCAATATGGATTACAGCTGGACATAAAGAAAACAAAACTCCTAACAATTGTATCAATAAATTGTTGTTGTTGTTGTTGTTGTGTGCCGTGGCGTTGGTTCCGACTCATAGCGACCCTGTACAGGGTTTCCGAGACTGTAAATCTTTACGGGAGCAGAAAGCCTCATCTTTTTCCCATGGAACAGCTGGTAGTTTCGAACTTCTGACCTTAAGGTTTGCAGTCCAATTTGTAACCACTACGCTACCAGAGCTCCTTAACAACATTATAAATAAAAAGATTTAAGCTGTCAAGGATTTCCTTTACTTGAACCTACAATCAATGCTCATGGAAGCAGTCAGTAATCAAGAAATAAAATTACTTACTGCATTGGACAAATTTGCAGCAAAAGCCCTCTTTAATTTAAGCAAAGATGTCACTTTGAAGAGTAAGGTGTGCCTGACCCAAGTCATGGTATTTTCAATTTCCCCATAAGCATGTGAAAGCTGGGCAATGAATGAATAAGGAAGACCAAAGAGGAACTGATGCCTTTGAATTATGGTGTTGATGAAGAATACTGAAAATATCATGTACTTCCAGGAAAGCAAACAAATCTGTCTTGGAAGAAATACAGCCAGGATGCTCTTTACGAGCTAGGATGGCAAGACTTCATCTCACATACTCTGCACATGTCATCAGGAGGGATCAATCGCTGGAGAAGTACATCATGTTTGGTAGAGGGTCAGGAAGAAAGAAAAAGACCCTCAGCAAGATGGCATGACACAATAGCTATAACAATGGACTCAGTCACGGCAATGACTGTGAGGCTGGCAAAGGACCAGGCATTGTTGTACATAAGGTCATTGTAAGTTGGAACTTACTCAACGGCATTTAAAAACTATAATTCACCTCCTATGATTTATATAACTATTAGAAAAGTTGCAGGTAAAAGTTCTTAAAATAAAAAGAAGCTATTATGTTTTTGGTAAATGCTATGATATATACAATTTTACAGCAACCACAATAATAACCAAAAAATATATGTGTTCAT
>NW_006408563.1:16303447-16306532 GCF_000296735.1 Chrysochloris asiatica | reverse complement strand
AAAAAAAAAACAAAAAGTTTGTGAGTGGTCGTCTAAGATACAGCTATTGGATTCATCCATCTGGAGCAAAAGAGAAAGAAGAAAACCAAAGACTCAAAGAAGAAACTAGTCTCCAGGACTAAAATGAACTACATGAATAAACATGAACCAAGGACTCCTCTATACTGAGATCAGTATAACCTACATGTAGCTGATTTCTAGGCTTTGGAGCTGGGAGCCTTGTGAACAGGAGGCAACAAGAGGAGGATGGGCCATTTTCTCCTTCTTACCAAAGTACAGTGTCATCAAGCTCATCTTTATATGGAGGGTGTTACAATTTCCAGTTGTGTTTATTAGTGATTTTTACTGTGTAAATTGGTATTTAGCATTTTATTTTTGTTAACTGCCTTCCAAATTCTAGTGTGGTGCTTCTCCTAAGGCATGGGGAGATACCCCAAAGTAAATGAACCAATAAACCAATTTGCTACTTAAGTGAAAGGTGGCTTTGGGGAGTGATTTCCATTCCAAGTCTAAATGAGTTTCTCGAGTGATCATTTTGGGGGTTCCTTTAATTTCTGCTGGTCCAAGAAGTATGGCCACTTATTAAAATTAAAAGAATTTGAGTTTTGTTTTAGATTTTTTCCCATTCTATTCTGGACCACCTATTTTGTTCCTGGTCAGAATGGCTGGTAGTGGTAATTGGGCATCATCTAGTTCTGCTCTCAGTATAAATGAGTCCTTTGAGTCAGTACTGACTCGATGGCACCTAACAACAGCAACAATAATACTCTTCACCAACAGCATAATTCAAAAGTATCAATTCTTCAGTCTTAATCTGAGAGTTTATGCAGGGCTGACTGAACAGAAAGAAGACACAGGTGGGTAACCACTTAAAAGCTGACTGAAGTCATGGCACCTGGCATTGCTTAAAAATGAACTGTAATTTACACCAAAAGGGGTATGTAAAAGAAATTACCTCAAAAACTGACAACAGGTTGAGTTGTTGTTGTTGTCAAGTGCTGTTGGTCAATTCCAACTCATAGCAACCCTGTATAGAGTTACCGAAGAGCAGCTGGTGGGTTTGAATTTATGAACTTGTGGTTCTCTGTCCAGTGAAGATCCTATAAGCACCACACCAGTAGTCCGACAAGTTGGGTACAGGGGATAAAAGTGAGGGAGAAGTTGTGACTAAATTCTAGATTTTCAATCTCAGTGATCACAGAATCCCAGAAACACTGGGTGAAAAAATCAATCCCATTTTGGGTGAGTTTGAAATAAATGCAATCTATCCAAGTAAATGTATCTTGACAGACGCTAAATTGCACATTATTGTAAGGCAAGGAATAAAACAAGTACTCATTTAAAGTTTCTGCTTTAATATTGTTGTTGAATGTTATAGAGTCCGTTCTGACTCATAGTGACCCTGTATAGGGTTTCCAAGAAGTGGCTGGTGGGTTTGAACCATCAACCTTGTGGTTAGCAGTCCAGTGCTGATCCTATAGTACCACACCAGGACGTTTGCTTAGTAATATCCTTAGAATTATTTAAAACTGACATTTTCAATGGATCTTTAAGAGATGCAGATCCAATTTAAAAACCTCACTCAGATGTTTTACTTTAGGTAGTTTAGGTCAACAGGAAAAGAAATCAAATCAGAATTCTTGGATTACAATGAGAGACAACTACCAACCCTACTTTGGAAAACATTCCTTTGTAGGAAAAGTAACTAAGATTCCCTGCTTCCTTACTAAATAGATTAGATATCATGTAAATATTAAATCACATGGCATAAAAATGAAAACACTCTAAATTTTGTATTTAAATTTTTAATTTATAATTACCTTATTCAATGCAATGTTCTCATACAGGAAAATTGGTGCTACTCAAACAATAGGAAATTATTAGTTTTATCATTTTTAATGAAATTTATAAAACAGTAATTATTACTGAAATAAACACTAAAATAACATTTAAGTTATTTTAAATAACTCCTATTTAAGAATTCCTGATTTGCTTCTTGATTTCATACCTATGCTTTCTGTCATCAGAAATTTTCTTCTGATAACTATCCATGCTCTTCTGAAAAGCTTTAGAAGATAAAACTGATGAAAAACTTTAAAAGACAGAACAAAATTCAAATTTCTAAAAAAGGCCTGAGCCACTGAACTGATCGAGACTAAAGAATCCCCCAAGATTATCACCCTAAAATACCCTTTGAACTTGGAACTGACCTGGAAATCACCTTTCAGTCAAATCACAGATTAGGTTTTAAAATAAACAGCATCCCCTGTGAGTAATGTACTCCCTTATTAACTACTGTACAAGGGACCAAATAGTCAACATTTACCCAAAAGCAAAGAAGAGAAGGCAAGGAGGAGAAGGGAAGCTAGATCAATGAAAACAGAACAAACAGAGTGGAAATAATGTAAATTCTGATTATTTCACCTTATGTCTCCTTATAAGAGTGTAACCAACATTATGGTAAAATTTATATAAAAATGGTTAAATGGGAACCTAATTTGCTGTGTAAACTTTCACCTAAACACAATGAAATACTAAAAAAGAAAGTAAGAAAAAGAGATCAAACAGATTCATAACCAAATTTATTAAACAAAAAGCTCGTCCTTTAAAGCTCCTTAGATAATCCCTCCCATGGTGAGCCTCTGCAGCTGCTATATGTCCTACTCCCAATGGACATAAGTGAACATGATCTAGCACTCCTTGGGAAACAACCTTCCTCTTCTAATTACCATTTGGGCTGCACTATGCTGCTCTCAGGTAACAGACACCTGCTCAAACAAAATTACTTTTCTTGTAGAGGTCAAGAAAGATTTAATTACTAAGCAAACTGCAAAATGCCACAATACACAACTTTATTTCCAAAATCAGCAGGTTTTGCTTAGAAGATACAGACAGTGCCAGATGACAAATATATTAAGCAAGTGTTTTTATTTAAAATATTTTTGCTAAAGAATCTGGAGGTGAGTGTCAACTTACTAAATCTCACCTGAAGGGCAAGTCCTGAGAACAGTAATTGGCAGAGGATTTTTTACAGACTTAGAAAATGTATCCAAGGATTCTAAGTAACATCCTTGTTTAACCCTGT
>NW_006408563.1:16298247-16302202 GCF_000296735.1 Chrysochloris asiatica | reverse complement strand
CACCTTAGTCCTCAAGCTGACATCTCTGCTCTATAAAATGATTAAGACCAGAAAACTTCTTCTATACAAACATCCAGGATGTTCCATGACTTCAGGACATGCCTGGGGTTTCTGCAGCTGCCCCCTTGCTAACCCCTTCCTAGGTAGAAAAGTACAAGAAAATGCAATTTATTCTCTAGGTGGCTGCCCTTTCATAAAAGCTTCTTTTCACTGTAACTTTATCAAATACTGTTATGATCTACAACATTTAGAAAAGGTACAGACACAAAAACCAGAGATACAATTTTAAATTCCAAAAATCTCATTTTAAAGATTAAGTTCAATAGTGCTTTCAAGATGATGGTCTATTTTTTAAATCACTGAATATATAAGTAGATTATCAAGATAAAATAAGATGTTACTGAAATTTCCACCTCCCCAACACTACTTGGGAGTCCTGGTGTGGTGCTGTGGGTTAATGAGCCAGATTGCAAAGCCGTTTGAACTGCAAGGTCAGCAGTTCAAGCTCACCAGTTGCTCCTCAGAAACCCTATACAGGGTTGCTATGGGTCGGAACCAACTCGATGGTACTTAACAACAACAACAACAACAACAACACTACTTATCCCCTAACCACAAATATATGATAAATTATTTAGCTTTTTATGTCACTCCTCACTAGAACGTATGCTTCATAAAGAGTTGGAAATAATAGAAAGTACGTCTAAATTGGCATTTTTTAAAATTTATTTTTATATAGCACCAAGAGCAATAGCCCATTCAGTTAAATGACAAGTTATTGCTTGTGACTTCACAAATGACTTGGCACCACAGTAAGAATGATAACTGAAGTAATCCCACTGATACAGTGCAATGTTGGTGGAGAGACGTTGCAAACACATAAATTTCAAAGTCAGATTGCCAACTAAGACATACCCTATTACAGAGATTAACAAAAGGTGTGTTAAAACAAAAAAAAAGGGAGAAGAGATGGAATCAACATATAAGAAATAATCGGTTAAGGAGAAGGATCACATATCAGTGACAAACACAGAAGACTAAACCTGCCTGGTTGTTCATACAAATAACAGTTATTCAATGCTAAACAACCTTCTTTTGCCAAAGCAGAGCTCCTGAACTACCTGATTTACCTTGCTGCTTCTCTCCACTTATCCAATTTCATTTCTGGTCCATCTACTGTAAAACCCTTAGTGTGATGGTGGTGGTGATTGTGTGTCATGGAGTCAGTTTTGTCTCATAGTGACCCTGTAGAGTGTTTCCGAGGCTGCAAATCTTTACAGAAGCAGAAAGCTCCATCTTTCTCTCAAGGCACAGCTGGTAGATTTGAACTGCTGGCTTTGTGGTTAGCAACCCAACTCATAACCCACTATGCTACCAGGGATCCTTAAAATTCTATGTGTGTTGTTGTTGTTCGGTATCATTGAGTCAGTACTGACTCATAGCGACCCTATGAACAACAGAACTAAACACTAAACACTGCCCAGTCCGGGGCCAACCTCACAACTGTTGCTACACTTGAGTCCATTGCTGCCGCCACTGTACCAATCCATCTCTTGGGGATCATCCTCTTTTCCTCCAGCCCTCCACTTTACCAAACATGATACCCTTCTCCAGTGACTGGTTCCTCCTAATATTATGTCTGAAGTATGAGAGAAGAAGTTAGGTCATTCTGGCTTCCAAGGAGCTTGCTGGCTGTACTTCTTCCAACACAGATTTCTTTGTTCTTTAGGTAGCTAGCACACGGTACTTTCAATATTCTCTTCCAACACCATAATTCAAATGCATCAATTCTTCTATAATCTTCCTTATTCACTGTCCAAATTTTGCATGCAAATGAGGTTACTGAAACTAGCATGGCTTGGATCTGGCACATCTTAGTCACCAAAATGACATCCTTGCTCTTCAACACTCTAAAGAGGTCTTCTGTAGCAGATTGGCCTAATGAAATGTGTCATTTATTTTGGTGTTACCTCTTGTTCTGTTGGAACAACTACTTCTTGATGCATGTAGAGGTTCCTCATGAGAAAAATTAAGTGTTCTGGAACTCATACATCACAATGTTGTCCATAGTTTGTCATGATCCACACAGTCAAAAAGACTTTGCATAGTCAATAAAGCACAAGTAAACATCTTTCTGGTATTCTCTGCTTTCAGCCAAGATCCATCTGATGTCAGCAATGATATCCCTCATTCCATGTCCTCATCTGAAGCTGGCTTGAACCTCTGCAAGTTCTCTTTCAATGTATGGTTGCAGCCGTAAACTATGGAAGCTCAACAGTTAAAATCTCTACTGTTAACCAAGATCCAGCAGCTCTGCGGGATGAAGCCCAGACAATCTGTCCCTAAAATATTGTTATTGTTGTTGTTAAGTCAGTTCTGACCCATAGCGACCCTGTATAGGGTTTTTGGGAAATGGATGGAAAACCCTATAGGAAACTTCTACTCTGTCACATGGTGTCACAGTGAGTGGGAATCAACTCAAAGATACCTAACAACAATCTTTCAGAAGTCCATCACAAGGCCTTTCTCCTGAGATACCATGGGTGGATTCAAATTGCTAAGCTTTCGGTTCGTAGCTTAGTGCTTCACTGTTAGTTCCACCCAGGCACTCTTACAGATAGAAGGAAGAAGGAAATTAGTAATGCCAAAACTGAGAAATCATGCCTGCCTTAAGCACCAGCTTTTTCCCAACCCACTGTATTGACACATACAACTAATCCTCGGAGAACCCTAGTGTCTCTGCAGCTGATTTCAGAACCACAGGTAGCCTCTTACTGTAAGAAACTAGGTCTTCCCCACTTCCTCCCTTTCACACTAGTTTCCCCAGATGGCTAGTGCAGAAACAGAAACACATTAACAATGAACTGAAAGTGGAGCAAATGAAAACCCATAGATGAAACAAGGCTTAAAGTCGGATAGAATCATTTCTGTAGAAAAGACAATTCATATAAAGCAGTAGAGCTATTTTAATTAGGTTATACATCAGATAAAGTTATGTGAACATGAAGAAAAACGTCATTTTATTTCTGAAAATAGTAAACATTTTTCAGTCTGATAGGCAAATCATATTTTAATCCATTAAATTTTAAAATATTAGATCCTACACTCTTCACTTCATGAAGCTTGCAATTTTATTAATAGATTAAAATCTATTTGAAGAAATCCACTGTTAATAAATAAAATTAAATGTTTAATTTTTGCTAAGAATGTTGCAACATTTAAATTAGAATGATATTATGGCCTTAAATAATAAGTCCCCCTAAAATTAGAATTCCATCAAAATACAAATGGATAGTTTTAACTGGTTGTGATTAGTAAAAGATTTTTAAATACTATACACATATCCATTAATTCATTAACCTTTTTGTTTAAAAGAGGAAACCAGTGTAAAACAAGAACAAGAGCCCTTTGTACTATATTTATGTCAGTATACATGAGTATGAATTATGTATTATGAATTGAATTGTGTTCCCCAAAACAAGTATCCATGAGTTTTAGTATGTAATAATGTTCTATTATGTGATCTGATGCAATTAGCTTACGTGTTGTAAATCTAACCTCTCTAATATCAATGGAGTCCTGGTATGGCACTGTGGAATAAAGCACTGGACTGCAAAGTCAGTTTGAACCACAAGGTCAGTGATTCAACTCACCAATCGCTCCTTTGAAAATCTATACAGGGTCATTATGACTTGGAACCAACTTGATGACACTTAACAAGAGCAATATCAATACCACCAATCATCTGTTAGTTTATCTTATTCTGATGGTTTGTGGAAGCTATGCCACCGATACTTTAAATACCAACAGGGTCACGCATAGTTGACAGATTTCAGGGGAGATTCCAGACTAAGACTTACTAAGAGAGAGAGATAGACCACTCCTGAAGAATTAACCACTGAAAACTTTATGACTAGCATCAGAACATCATCTGATACAGTGCCAGAAGATGAGC
>NW_006408563.1:16273862-16295192 GCF_000296735.1 Chrysochloris asiatica | reverse complement strand
AAACAAAATACGATAGGATGAGTGTAAAGCTGATGTTCTCCCATGTAAACCTCACAATAAAAACGAAAAAATAAGACAGGAAAGAAACAAAAATACCAAAGTGGATGTCAGAAGATACCGGAACTTGTTCTTGAATATACCTAAAATGACTGAAAGAAATGATGAAGTAAAAGAGCTGAGCAGGGAATTTCAAGGGGTAGCTCCAGAAAACAAAGTACTATAATGAAATGTGCAAAGACATAGAGTTAGAAACCCAAAAGGACAAAACACATTCAGCATTTCCCAAGTTGAAAGAACCCAAGAAAAAATTCAAGCCTCAACTAGCAGTGCTGATGGAGTCTATGGGCAAAATATTAAATGATATAGGAAGCATCAAAAGAAATGGAGAGAACACACACAGTCACTGTACCAAAAGAACTGGATGATGTTCACCCATTTCAAGAGGTAACGTATGATCAAAAGCCAATGGTACTGAAGCAAGAAGTCCAAGCTTCACTGAAAGGCACTGGCAAAAAACAAAGCTTCAAGAATTGATGAATACAAATTGCAATGTTTTAACAAACTGATGCAGCTCTGGAGGTGCTTACTCATCTATGCTAAAAAAAATTTGGACAGCAGCTACCTGGTCAACCTATTGGAAGAGATCCATATTTGTGCCCATTTCAAGAAAAGGTGACCCAAGAGAATAGAGACATTATCAAGCAAAAACTAAAAATCTAAATAACATGCTATTTTGTTGTTGTTGTTACGTGCCGTGGAGTCGGTTCAACATGCTATTTTACCCCATCCTTATTTCACACACAAAAACAGTCCACAGCATGTTACCCATTATATCCAACAAACAGTAGTCAACAAGGAAAGTAAGGATAAGGAAGTCATGGGGCTAACACATGCCATTTAGCTCTTCTCAGATACTCAAAAATATCTGTCATGTGGTCTAGTCCAACTTACGGTAAACACATGCGTTACATTAGAGTATAATTACATTCTGTAAGGTTTTCAATGGTTGGTTTTCCAAAAATAGATCATCAAGCTTTTCACAGCCAATTAGTTTGTGAATTTTCTAGACTACCAACCAAAAAAGGAAACACAGTGAAGCTACAAGAGTCTTGAGTTCAAGTCACCTATCCAGAACCACAAAGTCAGCAGTTCAAACCTACCAGCTGCTCCTGGGAAACTCTATGCAGGGTCACTATGAGGTGGAACTGACTCAACAGCACTTACAACAACAATCTATAACATAAGCACAAATGGTTTCCATGATGTGAACTGAGAGGCTGACAGAACTTTCTTCTACTACTCTTCATAATGTATGCAGTCTTCCTCTACATTCCTGTACCTACATCACATACAATTGTATTACCATTTTATGACATCTCATTGTCTTCAATAGCACCAATTAGGGGAATGTATACATAGCTCTATAATCATCTAGCACTATGCTATCCAATACAGTAACCAATAAACACACGGGGCTACTGAGCACTTGAAAAGTGAGCAGTACATATGAAGAGGGGCTGTGTAAAAGACACACTGGATGTTGACAATTTTGAATAAAAGAGAGAGAACATGTAAAATAGCTCATTCATATTTTTATATTGATTTTATGTCGAAATTATGTTTTAGTTAATTAAATAAAATTTGTTATTAAAATTAATTTGGCCTGTTCTTTTACTTTAGACTCCAAGGCTCTAAAGGAAAGGCATAGTCCCAATACATGTACCCTGGCATTTTCAGAATGAAGGCTTACCTATGGGCCAATGCACAATGAATGGTCATCTTCTGATTTCAGCAAATCCATTAAATGGCTGGGAATATGAAAACAAAGACTAAATCTCACTCAAAGAAATCCAAGGACCAATGATAATCTGTGATAAAATTGTGGTCTCCAATGAAAATTAGCTGGGCTTTTCCGGTTAATTTGCCTTGTAAAGTAATTCGTTATCTTCTAAGCAATAATTTACAGAATTTAGCAAGACCTTTAGCTGTATTAAGGAGCAATGGTGACACTATGTGTTAGGCATTGTACTGTTAACTGTAAAATTGGTGCTTCAAACCCATCAGCAAGCAGCTCATGGGAGAAAGATGAGGTTGTCTGCTCCCATAAAAAATTATAACCTCATAAACCCTATATAGGGTCGTTGTGAGTTGGAATTGACTCTTATGGCAGTGGGCTTGTGTTTTATATGTATTGATTTTGTATACACAAGTGACTACATAAACAGATTAATCAACAGCTCCAACAAAAAGGTGGAGGTGAAAACAGACTTGATCCAGACAAGATCACTGAAGACATGCAACTCGCTGCAAGAAATTAGTTACGGTTCTTCCTTTACTTCAAAGAAAGAAGTTTAAGGGCTCAGAGACTTGGGTGATGCTTAATCTATCAGACAATTAATTGCTCTTAAAGAAGATTCTGAATGCAGTCAATTTGATTGGTTTTAAGCACATGTAACATAAAGTCCTGGTGTGGCGTTGTGGGTTAATGCACCAGACTGCAAAGCCATTTGAACTGCAAGGTCGACAGTTCAGTCTCACCAGCTTCTCCTCAGAAACCCTATACAGGGTCGCTATGGGTCAGAACTGACTCGACAGCACTTAACAACATATAATTAAGTAGAAAATAAACTGCCCAAAGTGCTTCTAATACCAGACAAGCCCAAACCTGGGGGAGGGGAGGTGGGGAGCACAAAGATTAGGAAGGTTTTACATCAAGCTAAGATTTAAGAGGAGTCCTGCTGTGGCATTGAGGGTTAATGTACTGGACTCCAATGTCAGTTTGAACCTCAAGGTCAGTGGTTCAAGCTCACCAGCGGCTCCTCAGAAACCCTACACAGGGTCACTATGGGTCAGACCCAATTCGATGGCACTTAACCACAACAAGATTTAAGAAGAAAGGAACATTGTAATCAGAATCTGCATATATGATCACAAAGGGAGAGATTTTACTGTTTGATGAAAGAGCCTTGATTATTAATTACATTGGTTGATTTTAATTGAAGCTTTAAAATATCATCTGCTTTAATGTTCAGTGATAGTTTGCTTATATTTAGTTATTTTAATATAATTCTGTTTTCACAGAAATTATTTAAGAGAAAAGTCAAGTTTAAATCTGGAAGCTCAGGCAAACTAAAGTGGATGCTGCAGTTTAGACCACATTCAAAGCTCATTAGCCCCACCTAATGACCACACACCCAGATTTTTTAGGCAGTTTTAGGGTTGAAACTTGGAAGTTGAAACTTCAAAAACAAAATAATGATGTGAGTTTCATGAAAGCTTCCTATAAAAGAGCTCCTTATACTCAGAAAGCATAAAAACAAAGTAAAACTTGGCCAACCTTATTTTATCACACAATAATAAAAGTTGGGAAGGGCTGAAAGGGTAATGCTTTTCTAAGGTTAGCTTGATTTTTCAGATTATAAAAAACAACACATACCCATGTAAAATTTCAAGCACTATATAGAAAGCACAAGAAGAAAAACATCATCCATAATGTAATAAAACAGGAATGACTGCCCTCAACATTTTAGTTTATAAATACAAGTTGTTGTTAAGTGCCATCATGTTTCTGAGGAGTGGTTGGTGAGTTTGAAACATGGTTAGCAGTCCAGTGCTTATCCTACAGTGCTACACCAGGATTCCATGTAAATGGATAGGCAAGATTACTCTACAGAGCAAAAACTATTTATGAAACTTGCTTTTTTCCCAACAAAATGTGATATGCACATTCATATTAATAAACATAAAATCATATCATCCTGTTAATCACCATACAACTTTCCATTGTATGGTTTACCAATTAGTCAAACAATTCCATCAAGATGGTCACTGAGATCATGACTAAAAATGATACCATAAACTCATACTCATACATACACTATTGAACAATGTTGCCTCAGAATAAAATCTTCTAGACAAATTGAGGATAAGTTCTGAGAACTTCTAGAAAGTAGGTTATTTATGACTGTTACCAGAATGCTTTTTTAGAAAGAAGGTATGATTAACATTCCTCATACTTGCAGTGGCAAAGTGCTGTGGGCTTGGCACTGGGATGCTAAGCTCAAGGTCAGTGGTTCAAACCCACCAGCTGCTCTGTGGAAGGAAGATGAGGTTGTCTGATCCCTGCAAAGACTAACAGTCTCGAAACTCTAGATAAGGTCTCCATGAGTCAGAACCCACTCAGTGGCAGTGCAGGGGAGGCATCTATTTCCTTTCTGATCCTGACCAATACCAAATGTTATTTATCTTTAGAGTCATGTCAGTGGTACAGGGTCTAGCACTAGAATTCTCTTTGATATTAGGAGCCACTGAGTTGTCTTTTAGTGATCTTAAGGGAACAAAATGCTGTCTAGTCTTGTGTCATCCTCACAATTTTGTTGTTGTTAAGTGTCGTCGAGTCAGTTCTGACTCAGTGACCCTGTACAGGGCTTCCGAGGAGCAACTGGTGGGTTTGAACTGACAGCCCTGTGATTCACAGTTCAGTTCTGATCCTATAGCGCCACACCAGGAATCCATTTCTGAGGAGCAGTTGGTGGGTTTGAACTGCTGACCTTGTGGTTTGAAGTCCAGTGATGATCCTACAGTGCCACACCAAAAGTCCTTCAACTCACAGTGGCCCTATATAGAGTTTCTGAGGAGCAGCTGGTGGATTTGAACTGCTGACCTTGTGATTCGCAGTCCAATGCAGATCCTACAGTGCCACAAAGTTAAAATCCCAACACTGTCACAAACTCACTCTTCGACCTTCGGATAATTACTCAACCTTTCTGCAGATTGCTGTACAACAGATTGTATCATACCTACCTCAAAGGGTTATTATTAGAATAAATGTGTGAATACAACACCTGACACACAATAAACACAGCAAAACTCACTGCCATCAAGTTCATTCCAACTCATAGTGACTCTGTATAGGATTTCCAAGGCTAAACACTTTTTACAGGAACAGAAAGTCTCATCTTTCAACTGCAGAGAGGCTCATGGCTTTGAAATGCCAAACTTGTAGTTAGCAGTCCAGTGCTTATCCTACCGTGTCACAGGGTTCCTTGGCACACAATAATTATTCAATAAATATTCACTCTTAATATATTAGCTAGTGACAATCTGAAAAGTAAAAACTCATCTCATTTTAAATTTATTTATTTGTACTTAGTAGCTTCTCATTAGGATTGAACATTTTCTCATGTTGATGTTGTTGTTTTTAAGTGCCGTCAACTCAGTTCTAACCCATAGCGACCCATAGTATAGGGTTTCCAAGGACCCACTGGTGAGCTTGAACCACTGACCTTGAAGTTCAAACGACTTTGCAGTCTGTCACATTAGCCCACAGCACCACACCAGGACTCCTCGCATGCTGATAGGTCTTTTTAATTTAACTTAATTTGTATGAATTATTTCATTTCTTTGGCTCATTTTTTAAAATGTTAGTAGTTATTCATAACTTTTGAAAATAATGATTCTTTCTATCTTCATGTTTAAGTTTTCTGGAATAATTGCACTGATCGGAACTTTTAAAGCACAATTGAAAAATAGCGGTAATAAATATCCTTATCTCATTCATGGCTTTATGATAACAAAAGCGTTTTTAAAGAATTTTAAACTTTAACATCATAAAATTAATGGTATAGACAACTTGTTCTAAATATTTTTCCTATAAAATATTCTTTAAATACAAAATCTGTTGTTTTTTTTATTGTGGTGTTCTCTTTTTTAAAAAATGTCCTTTTATGTTAAAATAATTTTTATCAATCAAATTTAGATATGCCTTTAATACCGGTAATATGAAGGATAAAAATTTTTTTAAATTATATAATATTGAAAATAATTTGTGTGGCAAAAGAAATTCGAGAAATAATAATGTAGTTTGTCTAAGGACTCAAAATCATTTTTTTTTTTTTTTTACAGAAACCCATGGTAACTAGAAAATGTTCAGACCATCATTTACAACCAAATATATTGAGTTATTTCATTTTTAAAGCCCACATTTTGTCCTAGGTGTTTCTGACTCATGTTTTCATCTTAAAATAGCATATAATTTACTAAGAACGACTCCATTCCTCACAATTTACACACCCAAAACCCCACACCCTAAGAAGGTGCCTGAATTTTTTCTAAATATAAAAGTCTTCAGAACAAGTCAAGTCCCTAATTGCTAAAGCCCAAAAGGAGACACACAGTGAAGTTACAGAAGTTTAAAGTTTTGTTGGTTTTTTTTTTACAGTTAAGTCATAGAAAAAATACAGTACCAAACCTTTCTCTACATCAAATATTCTAGAGGATTTTTCCCTTCTTGTCATAGCAAAATACATGGAGCTGGTTGCTGATTGTCTGAAGACTACACACCTTACAGGCAAAGTTATAAAGCAGAATAGTAACATGTCTATGTAGCATTGACAATATACCAGATCCTAGGCTGTGAGCTTTCCATATACTATCTCTTATCACTAAAGGAACCACAAAGCACTTACAGATGAACATCAAAGACTATATGTAGCCTTCAATATGGATTACACCTCAACATAAAGAAAACAAAAATCCCCACACTAGAGCATAAGCAACATCATGATAAACAGAGACTATATCAAAGCTGTCAAAGATTCTATTTTACTAGGATCCACCATCAGTGTACATAAAAGCAGCGCTCAAAAAAAAAAAAAAAATCACAGGATATATTGCATTGGACAAATTTGTTGCAGTAGATTTCATTGAAGGGTTCAAAATCAAAAGAAAAACAAAAAACAAAATACTAAGGTACGCTTGATCCAAGCCAGGGTATTTTCAATTACCGTGTAAGCATGCAAAAGATGAAAATTGAATAAGGAAGATAAAAGAAGGATTGATGCCTTACGTTGTTGGTGAAGAGTATTAAATAAACCATGGACTGCCAGAATGAACAAATCTTGCCACAAGAATTAACAAAGTAAGAAATATATTCTTAGAAGCGAGGATGGCATGACTTCATCTCATGTACCTTGGACATGTTACCAAGAGGGACCAGTCCCTGTAGAAGTTACATCATGCTTGATAAAATAGAAAGTTAGTGAAAACAAGGAAGACCCTCAATGAAATTGTTACAGTAGCTGTTACAATGGGCTCAACCACAGGAACAATTTTGAGGATGGCACAGGACAAATGTTTTGTTCCATTGTACCTAGGGTTGTTATGAGTCAGAACAGATTCAATGGCATATAACAGCAACAACCTCCCCCCAAAGTAATTACAGATATATGTCATCTCAAAATCTTTAATTTCTATATATGTGCAAAGAACGTTTCTTCAAATAAGATAACATTCACAGACTTCAGGGACTAGGGCATGAACATGTTGTTGTTGTTTGCAGTTGAATCAGTTTCAACTCCTAGCTACGGACCCAAGACAGGGTTTTCCAGGAGTGGCTTGAGGGCATGGAGACTACACTTCCTAAATTAACTTGCTAAACAGCTGTTCTGTAGAGTATCTGGGATTTTCTACTTAGTCAATCTCTGTAATTACAAACAGTTGTACTCCTTTCTTTCTAATATACCTTCTATTTCTTTTTTCTTGTTTCACAGCATAAAATTGCAATTTTTTTTCCATACCTCAGTGGTATATTGGAAATGGTAGTACTTATGAGTCCTGATAGAAGTTTAACTTGGAAATTCTGTACTCGCTTAGTCATTGTCAAGTGATGTTGAGTCGGTTCCAACCCATACCAACCCTGTATAGGGTTTCCAAGGAGAGACTGGTGAGCTTAAACCACTGACCTTGTTGTGACTCAGACAACTTTGCAGTCCAACACATTAGCCCACAGTGCCACACCAGGACTCCAAGTAGTCAGAGTGATATGTAATAACTCAATTCTGTCTTCCCTAGGGAGTCCTGGTGTGGCGCTGTGCACTAATGCACCAGACTGCAAAGTCATTTGAACTGCAACAGCAGTGGTTCAAGCTTACCAGCTGATCCTTGGAAACCCTATACAGGGTCGCTATGGGTTGGAATCGACTTGATGGCACTTAACAACAACAAAGGGTCACTAGTGATAGCAGCAGTAGTTCTCTGGGAGAAAGGAAGCTGTCTCTCCTCTTGCCAGAGATCAGAATGAAAGAAAAGTAGCTGCAATTACTGTAACAGGTATTTGTTAGGTCAATTGAAATTGTTTGCATGGATTACTGAGTGAGGGATGAGTTCTCTATAACATAAGAAAGATGCTTTTGTGTCTGAAGTGTTTGGGAATAGACTGAAGCAGATCCAAAGTAGATTAATCATGCAAGTCAGACTCCACACTACAACCCCTGGAAGAAAAAAACAGATTGCAACTGTAAAGTGGGAATTTTAGTAGAGGCAAATTCAGAGCTATGGAGCTTTGAATATTAATTGAATAACCTTACAGATTATCAGTTGACATTATGACTACACAGTCACGGTTGTTAAGTGCTGTCGAGTCAATGCTGACTCATAGCGACCCCATATAGGGTTTTCAAGGAGCAGCTGGTGAGCTTGAACCACCGACCTTGCAGTTCAAACAACTTTGCAGTCTGATGCATTAACCCACAGAACCACACCAGGGTCTGGTAGTATAGTGGTTAGGAATCAGGCTGCTAACTTCCAAGTCAGCAGTTCGAAACTACCAGCCATTCCGCAGGAGAAAGATGAGGCTTTCTGCTCCCATAAAGATTTATAGCCTCAGAAACCCTATACAGGGTCACTATGAGTCGGAACTGATTCCACAGCATATAACCACCACCACCCCTGATATAAAGGAATTGAGACATAAGTGTTATTTTGAGCTATTTCCTTTCCCCATCCTCTCTCTTCCACCGTGAAGGATGATATATTTCCAAGTAGGACAAGATGACATTATGAAGTCAAGTCTTTTTATTTTACTTTCAAATCCACGTCAAATGTTTTCTCTTAGGCAGGGGAGTGGGGTGGGGAAAATGGCAGGAAAAACTATTTTACTAGACTTCTGAAGGAAACATTAAAATTACTACCCATTTTTAGACCCAATATATCATCACCACTGCTTCCAATTTCACATTAGATTTTCCAATATGAAACAGTAAGAAGAGGGCACCTAAGAAAACCTATGCTCCATTTTATCAGCAGTTGTTAGTGTTTCATCCCAACATCCTTTTTGGGGCCACTAAGCAAGTCCCAGAATTTTCATCTGAAAATAGCAAATCATATATATATTTTTTAATCTACTGCCTAGAGAGGGTTTCCAAGGCTGTAAGTCTTTACGGGAGCAGAAAGCCTCATCTTTCTCCTGCGGAACAGTTGGTAGTTTCAAACTGCTGACATTAAGGTTCGCAGCCTGATTCGTAACCAGGTTAGCATTAACCATTATTTTCCCTACAGGGAACTAGGACCCCTTATATTTTATATAGGTATTTGTTGCTAAGTGCCAACGAGTCGGTTCTAACTTAATAGCAACCTTGTATAGAGTTTCCCATGAGTGGCTGGTGAGTTTGAACCATCAACATTGCAGTTCGCAGTCCAGTGTTTATCCTTCTTAGTGTAGAACAAGAGCACACAGTAATGTAAGGATTTCTAATTATAACCTATATATCATCAGCTTTCATCAGCTATAAAAGCTCCACCAAGACTAATGAAGACTTTACTTCTGAAATATCAAATGACAAATTTTTGGTGACTACTTTCAGACATTCAATCATCTTTCCATTAAAAAGCTACCAAACAATCAAGAAAGGGAAAAAATCAAAGGAAAACCTAAATTATAATTCTTAGGATCTTACAAAAAAGAGGCAAAACTCAGCCTAAAATTATCCTTTTGGCTGTGCTCAAAACCGTAAGAATTCAGCGGAGCAGGAAGGTTGCTAGAGCCAGGACAAATTTTCTCTGCACATGTAAGGAAAGAGAATGATAAACCTTCAAGTAGGATTGGATTACATGTATGTAAAACATTTGCTTAAGGGAGGGGATAGTATTACAACTGCCTGTAATCCTAATGCCCTCTTTAAGAGATGATTATACATATACATCAATGAAACATTAACACTCCAGAGCACAGCTTGAAAAGCAACATATTTTATTTCTTACTAACAAATTAAACTATTTGGCAGTAATACTTTTTAAGCAGATGGGTTGGAATATTTTAGAAATGCTAAGGGACTTATTTGTTATTACTTTTTCAAACCTCAAGTTATAAATTAAGATTTTGGCTAATCTAGTCTTCTTCCAAATTCAGCACCCATTGCTTTAACTATCTTCTGTAGGTTAATCTATAAAACAGTATGTTGTTAAGTGCCGTCCAGTAGGTTCCGACCCACAGCGACCCTGTATAGGAGCAGATGGTGAGCTTGAACCGGCGACCTTAAAGTTCAAATGGCTTTACATTCTGGTGCATTAACCCACAAAGTCACACCAGTATGTTGTTGTTATGTGCCGTGGAGTCGATTCCGACTCATAGCGACCCTGTACAGGGTTTCCGAGGCTGTAAATCTTTACAGGAGCAGAAAGCCTCACCTTTCTCCCACAGAACAGCTGGTAGTTTTGAACTGCTGACCTTGCAGTTCGCAGCCCGAATCATAACCACTACGCTACCAGAGCTCCTTTTAAAGCTAACTATACTGGTGTGGCCAGATAATTAAAAATTCAAACTTAAATCATTAAAATAATGCTGGGTCCAGTATCCTTATTTCCCCAAATAAGAATGAATAAAAAATAACCAAGGGCCCAGAACACGATGAACCCAGACTGTACCAAGATTTTTAGGGTTTTCCTGAGGTTAAGCCACCATTTCCTATGCTACATTCAAACCTAATCTTCCTTTTTATGTGTTACCTTCTTATGTATTACCTTCTCTATGATGTTGTTGTTGTTAGGTGCCGTCAAGTTGGTTCTGACCCACAGTGACCCTGTATAGGGTTTCCAAGAAGCAGCTGGTGAGCTTGAACTGCTGAACTTGTGGTTCAAACAGCCTTTGCAATCCAGCGCATTAACCCACAGCACCACATCAGGACTCCATTCCTCTATGATTATTGTTGTTGTTAGGTGCCATCGAGACCCATAGTGATCCTATGCACAGCAGAACGAAACACTGACCAATCCTGGGCCAACCTCACTACTGTTGCCACCCTTGTGTTCATCGATGCTGCCATCTGGTCAATCCATCTAAGGTAGTAAATTTTACCTACAAACATCTGTACTTTTATTCATCTCAAAAAAGCATTCTGATTGACCTGTAATCCAAGGGACATTAAATAAAAGTGAAGCTTCCCAACTTCTCATTGATACCACTTTGTTGTTTGTTGTTAAGTGCCATCGAGTCAGTTCTAACTCAAAGCAACCCTGTATAAAGTTTCCAAGAAGCAGCTTGTGTGTTTGAACGGATGACCTTGCAGTTACCAGTCCAGTGCTTATCCTAAAGCACTCCACCAGGACTCTACTCTGTTGTTGTTGTTATGTACTGTCAAGTCGGTTCTGACCCACTGTGACCCTGTATAGGGTTTCCAAGGAACAGCTGGTAAGCTTGAACCACCAATGTTGCAGCGTACTAACCCACAGTGCCACACCAGTACTCCCAGACTCTACTTTAGCCTCGTGCAATTATACTGTACATAAAAAGAATGTACACAAAAGGAATATTCCTCTTTCTTTTGCCCTTTTCCTTTGTTCAACAATCCAGCCAATACTTACTGAGCATCTATCTACATGATCCTTCAAAGAAGTACTTTCACAAACTAGCCAACCATACACTTGTAAATCTTGGCTCAAACTCAATCCTAAAACCTCTTAATTGTCTAAGTAGACTGAAATAATATATTTTATAAACTAGAAAATTAGCCTAATTGTTCAGAATTTTCTTCACCTACACCTATACACAAAATTGTGAACAAATGAAATCCCCTCCACCACACCCATGAGTTTGATATTGAGGGGAAATGTGGTAACACATCTACCAACATTTCACTCTTGACACTTGGATAATGAGTTGCATATATTGGAAGGTGGGGGAATCCCCTTTAAGTGGTATGCTGGAGTTGGTGTCCATGGCTTAGAAGCCAGCTATGTGTGTGCCTGCAAGTCTTTGAAAGCCTCAAGAAGTATTCACAGTATTACGACTTCCCCCAAACAACTACTCAGTTCTCGGAGTTTAGCTGGCAAGGGTTACTTTTTACATTAAGAAACCATTACTTATAAGAAACAGTTCAAAGAACAGAAAAGTATAATACAACATTCCAAGCCCTCAAGGAACTTCCAAGGAATTCAGAGGAATTTGTTTTCAATGCATAGAAAACAAAACGAGGATTATGTACACAGAATACTTCTAAAGCTGGAAGGGTGATATACCAGGAACCCATATTATTTGAAAGTGTCAGGAAGAGCTCAGAGAAAGGGAGATGCAATCTGAGTCAGGTCTCAATTGATGGTTAAGGTGAGAATGGTCAATCTTGTTGGGACTACCAAAAGGGCAGAAGATAAAGGTAGATGATTAAGGTGAGCTAGTACTATACTTGGGCCAGGATGGAAATGCCAAAAAACTACATAGTCAGACAGAGTTACCAAAGTTCTGTGATATGAGTGCTAAAGAAATACAAGCACACCTCATTTTATTGTGCTTCATATACACTTCTAATCAACTGAAAATATATGGCAACCCTGTATCAAGCAAATCTATCAGTCCATTTTTTCCAACAGCACAACAGAAATGTCTCTTTTCACAAAAATCAAGTCCTCATCTCTGCACCTTATAAATTCCTCTATTACTGCTATCTTCTACTATTTCCAGTCTCTAGAGACACTGGAGACAACAGCTGGGATAGGGTTAGGAAGAGGAAGAAAAAGAGGAGAGAGATGAAGAGTGGGGAAATGAGAATGTATATGCATGCACACCTGTATATACACACATACACAGATATAGAGATAGAGAGATAGAAATAGAGATACAGATTAACTGCCACAGAGTCGGGTCCAACCCATAGCAACCCTGTATGGGGTTTCCAGGGAGAAGCTAGTGAGCTTGAACCTCTGACCTAGTGGTTCAATCCAACTTTGCAATCCAGTGCATTAACACACATGTTTTGTCTCTGTAACACACAGCACCACACCAGAAACTATATAGTGGGAGAGTTCATAACTGTGAAGATACATACACCCTGTAATTCAAGTCTTGCTCTGGTATAGTGGTTAGGATACATACACCCTGTAATTCATCAAGTCTTGCTCTGGCATAGTGGTTAGGAATCGGGCTGTGAACTGCAAGGTCAGCAGTTTGAAACTACCAGCTGTACCATGGGAGAAAGATGAGGCTTTCTACTCCCATAAAGATTTACAGCCTCAGAAACCCTGTACAGGGTCGCTATGAGTTAGTACCGACTCCATGGCACACCACCACATGCCTAGGTGTACCCTAGAAAAATCCTAACATTTCCATTTTTAAAAAATCTCTAGTAGCATTATTTGTAGTAGGACAAAAGGAGGGGAGGGGACAACCTAAATGCCATTCATAGTAGAATGGATACACTGTGGTATTTTCACATTTTAGAATTTATGGAATGACAAATTAACCCATAGCAACATGGATACTACAAAACGGAGGAAAAGTTGAAGATTTAAGTTGTATGCCTGTATTATTTAGAGTGAAATATATGAAAACAATAACTTAGTGTTTGGGACCCAAATGTAGGTCTATAGGTATGTGGGAATACAAATGACAAAGTGAACAGTGGATACAGCCACAGAATTATAAGGTAATATTTTATATTTAGAGGTGGGTGTTTGTTATGTTATAATCTATATTTTAAAATATAAACTATGTCTTCAATGTTTCATAATAAAATTTTAAGATCGTGTCCTAATTGAACTGAAAGCTACATCTCCTTAAAAGATAATCGATAGCAACTGATTGTGGCCAGAGATGTATTCAAGCCACATTCATTCTGAAATTTACTTATATTTGTCAAACTGGAACCACTAGCTCAAGTATAAGGGTGCACTCAACAATCATCGGCTTTCTAAAGTGGATACATAGGACTAAAGAAAGAAAACATTGTAACTTTTTTCCTTAAAATTCATTTTAATTTCTAGATTTTGTCTATTGTATACTATACATAATCTAAACAAGTGCAAATTAAATTATACAATATATACTTGTACAATTCATTGTACATGTCATTTATAAATACATCTTTACTGATCAGGGTACAAGATCAAAATAATTAAGAAACCATTGTTAAAAATGATCATTTACTGACTATAAACTACACATCCAATTAACCTACATCCAGACCCTGAGAGATAAAAGTTAAAATTTTAGAGAAGTACCGGATTTTCTGAAGAGAGAATTTATTAGTAAACAAAATCTTAAACCAGATAGATGGCTAGATAGATCAGCAGTCTGAGAACACCCTAGACCTGCTAATGTTCTAAAGATCTAATTTTGCACTGGGCTTTAGGACAAAGGTCCATAAAAATGCCACCAGTATAGCACAAGGTCTGATTTTATTAGTGTTGAATTCTATGTTCTAAAAGGAAAGAAAAAGAAAAGGAAAGAAAATTAATTGTTTGGAAAACCCACATGCAAAAAGGACATAACTGAATGTTCTGTTTTAAAACGAAGGAAAAAGAAAATAAATCATTTGGAAAGCCCACGTGAAACAAGGCACAATCTAGGAAACTTGAGTGTCACTCTTTAACACAAGTGCTAAATTAACATTCTCCAACGGCTTCCAGCTATTGGTACTCATTTTGGAACAGGCAGGACATATTTAGAAAATGGCACATCACCAGAATATGTGGGTGAGTGTGTGGGATTTTGCCTGATTTTGCAGCTAGAATTATTCCAAGACCAACTTCAAAAACCAGAAAAAACATTGTTTTGCAAACCCTTTAAATCAGAATGTAACTCTTGAATAAAAAAAAACTTTTAAAAACAATGTAAAATAAAGTAATATCATCTTATGATATATAACTGCTCAAAGGGAATACATTTTTTAAAAAAGACCTGGATGTTAAGCTACTGACCTTGGTTATTGCCAATTGAATTAATAATAAAAAGGATATAATTTTACTGAATGAATAATAATGTGTTTACATATGGGTGGACATGTAAACCTAAGAGTCCTGGTGTGGCACTACAGGATAAGGCACTGGATCTCAAGGTCTATTGAACTGCAAGGTTGGTGGTTCAAATCCACAAGCTGCTTGCTCCTCAGAAACCCTACACAGGTTGTTAAGAATCAGAATCAACTTGACAGCACTTAATAACAACAACAAAATGTATATAAAAGGAGCCCTGGTAGCGTAATGGATTATTAGTTGGGTTGCTAATCTCAAGGTCAGTAATTCGAAGCTACAGTTGCTCCACGAGAGAAAAATGAGGCTTTCTGCTCCCGTAAAGATTTGCAATCTCAGAAACCCTATACAGGGTCACTATGAGTGGGAACTGACTCCACAGCACACATGTAAATGTATACATAAATACCTGTTAGTGAAAATGTGATGACTGTTAACATGTATCTTTTATTAGTTAACAATTAAAACTTACATTGTATGAAAAGCAGAAACAGGGTGGATAAGATACATATTACAAATTTATTAAACTGTAATTTGAAGAATTGAATATATTTACTACTGAACATTTACTCTAAAAAATAATAAACAATATGAGGCAAAAGAAAGCCTTCTCAAAGAATCCTTCCTAAACTTTTATTTGGGCACCAGCTCAGAAAATCTTACTAAAAAGTATAGGCCTTTAGTAGTATCCGCTTAGGGTGCTGGTGTTTGTGTACTGTCGAGTCACTTCTAACTCACAGTGACCCTGTAACAGGGTTTCAGAGGCTGTAAATTTTTCTCCTGTGGAGCAGCTTGTAGATTCGAACTGCTGCTCCTGCCACCACTATGTTACCAGGACTCCTTGTACAAGCTTATTGTTGTTGTGGCTGTTGAGGGCCGTCGAGTCTATTCCAACTCATAGCAACCCTATACAGTGTTTCTAAGGAATGGCTGATGAGCTTGGGGTTCAAAACGACCTTGCAGTTCAGTGTGTACCCTCCAGCATCACAGCAGAACCTCTGTTTTGCGGCTGTTGTGAGGGAGCTTCACCTTGTCATTTTGTGTGTTGACGTTACACTGTTAGCTATGCCACATCAACTTCAAATACCAGCAGGTTCACCCATGTTTGTGACTGTTAGTTGCTGTAACGTGTATACCAACTCAAGGTAACCCCATGTGTGCAGAGTAGAACTGTTCCTTAGGGTTTTCAAGACCGTAGCGTTTTGGAAATACTTCTAATATTTATAGAAAAGCTTAATATCTCAACAACAAAAAGATAATCCTATCAAAAAATGGGCAAAGAACATGAAAAGACACTTCACCAGATAAGACATGCAGGAGGTGTTAAGGTTTGGGCCAGCATTCTTAATGGTCTGGCAGCTGAGATGTAGTTATCCACATGATGAGACTGAATATAATGTAATTAGCTCTATGATGAGCTCTGCTATAAGCAGCCAGTCAATTGAAGGGAAGCTTCCTTAAGGGTGTAGCCTGCCTCCAATATATTGGACATTTAGGCAAAACTTGCTTACTCTGTGCTGGGTCTGCATCTTGCATCTGGTTGGTCGTTCAACCTCAGGTTCTTCAGCCTTCAGTGGCCTGCTCTATTACCTGCCGATTTCAGGAGTTCTCAGCAGCCTGCTTTCATACCTGCCTGATGTGCCTGCCTGCCTGCCTGCCTGCCGTCCAACCTGCCGCTCTTGGTCCATCCAACCTACAGCTCTGTGAGTTAGTAGCTTCCTGCCTAACATCTGACCAAAGGACTTGAGACTTTCCCACCTCTACAACTGAGTGAGTCATATTCTTGATATAAACCACTTTTTATGTGTATATAATCTTCACTGGTTTTCCTTTTCTAGAGAACCCAGCCTAAAATAGGAGCCTAACAAACACGTGAAGAGATGCTCATGATCATTAACTATTGGAGAGATGTAAATCAAAACAATGAGATATTCTCTCACCCTGGCAATAATAGCAATGATCAAAAACAGAAAGCCACAAATGGTGGTGAGGGTGTAGGGAGATTGTCACTTTCATGGTGGTGAAATTATAAAACGGTACAACTACGATGGAAAACAGTATGGTATTTTCTTAAAAAATTAGAACTACTGTATGATCCACGAGTCAGTATACTGCCTAAAGAAATAAGAGCTGTGACTCAAATAGAGATATACATACCCATGTTCATGGCAGCATTATTCACAATAACAAAAAGATGAAAACAATGCAATAGCCTATCAACAGATGAATGGATAAGCCAACTATGGTACAAGCATACAAAGAAATGATGTGTAATATTAACAAATAACAATCCGTAAAACATCTCACAACATAGATAAACCTGGAGGACTTGTGCTGAATGAAATAAGCCAGTCACAAAAAGACAAATATTGTATGAGGAAATGATTATTTTAAAAAATCAAGAAAGGATTTAGACACAGAAATAAACAATCTTTGATGATTACCAGTGGTAGGAGGAGGGAGGAAAAATCACTAACTAGATGGTGGTGTTCTTAGTGCCATCGAGTTGGTTCCAACTCATAGTGAACCTGCACAGGGTTGCCAAAGAGCAGCTTTGTGGGTTTGAACCACCAGTCTTGTGGTTAGTAGTCAAATGCTCATCCTACAGCAGGATAGTAGACATATAGTAACTTGTGTGAATGGAAAGACAATAAATAATAAAGGGGAGATCAGCACAACATGACCAAGGCAAAGGAAGACACTGAGAGGTACGTAAAAGAAAACAAAGGTAGATAGTACTACATATGTATATAGTAATTACAAACAATAATCTATGAGTGGATACATAGGCAGATATGTAAACTGAACAACTGTGGGATGGCATGTGAAAGTATGTCATTGTTGTGGTGCCGTTGAGTCGGTTCTGACTCATAGTGGTCCTGTATAGGATTTCTGAGACGTGGCTGGTGAGTTTGAAGCTTATGGTTCAAACCAACCTTATGGTAAGTGTTTATCCTACAGTACCACACCAGGACTCCATATGAGAATATACCCAAGAGTATATATAAGTTTGGCAGAGGCTATTTCAACATACATATTTGTAGTACTGCAAATATATCCAGGTATATAGGAGAGCACCAAAAAGGGGTAAAGTTATGCAAACTTCTTAGCCCTGATGAAGGACTGAGTCACTGGACTTGAGAGCTTAGGTCCACAGTCTTAGATGACATTTAAGTCAATTGGTATAACACAGCCCATAAAGACAATGTTATACATCCTTTGATGTTATATTTTGTTATATACAATGTTTTATGCACATAAACCCACCCACACACACACACACACACACATATATATATATAGTATACAATGTTATACTTTGATGAGTAGTGATTGTGCCCTTAAAAGCTTACAAGAGTGAAGAGAATCAAAGATTCCAGGAAATCATTAATCCAAAGGACTAATGAACTATGTGAATCACAGTTTCCACTTGTCTGAAACCAGAAAAACTAGTGATCTACCATTCTTATCAGGCTCACGCACAACAGAAAGTTCTGGATGGGAGTGGGGGTGTGAAAAAGGCAGAACAAAATTCAAAATCATAAAAAAAGACCAGACCAAGGAAGAAGAAGAAAGAGTACTGTTACATTGAGGGAACTGTAACTAATGTGATGCAACAAAAAGTTTATGAATTGTTGAATGGGAAATTAATTTGATCTATAAACTTTTGGATAAGCCACAGTAAAATGCTCAAATAAATATCAAACTCAATGCTAATTTCTTTATTACAGTTAAAAATTAATAGACCATTAGTGGTGGTGGTGGTTATGTGCCATGGAGTCGGTTCCGACTCATAGTAACCCTGTACAGGGTTTCTGAGGCTGTAAATCTTAAGTTTCACAGCCTGATTCATAACCACTGTGCTACCAGAGCTCCTTAGACCATTAATACTAATCTATAAAATAATCCAACCACTGTGGAAAACAGTATGGTGTTTCCTTAAAAAGTTAAAAATCATGATACCATATGATCCAGCAATGCCTCTACTAGGAATATATCCTAAAAAAACAGAGCTGTGATATTAATAGACACATACACACCCATGTTAACTGTACCATTATTCACAATATCCACAAATGTTTAAAATAAAGAAACATCTTCTCTCTGAACAGTTCTTAACTTGTAAGTGCTTTATGAAGAAAACTCTAAACAGGATCCAGAATGTGTTTACTATCAAAATCTTCTCAAATATCGCACGTTATTTCATTTTCAATAATTCTATCATTTAATACAAATCTATGTTATCAATTGCTTTTTCTTTAATGCTTTCCCTTTCTTTACCAATGTTTGTCATCACAACACCTGGATAAGAGCTTCATACTTCATTAATAAAACAATAGGAACATGCTAAGCTCCCACTCTGTGCCTAACATCCTGGAAGGAAGAAGTGTTAAGGATCACCCCTGTCTTCCAGGAACTGACCACCTCAGAAAGGACACAAGTCACATTCATGAGACAAAGTCTCAGTGAGACTTAACATGCCAGATTGGAGGCACCAAAATAACTGCAAATTCAAAGGGAGAAATCAGTGTTCCTGCTGTCCGAAATAGCCTAGGATTCAGACGGGAGAAATGAAGGGTGGGCAGGAATTATACTACAATCTCCATACAATTTACAGTGGTTCTTATGAAATGAACACATTTCCACAGTAATGTCATTACTTTGCCTAATTTTCAGTAATTTAAAAAGATGAGTTTATATAACGTCAGTGGCTTCAACTTTGCAGTTACTGTTGTTTGATTGAATTTTCCAGCGTAATTTCTAAATAGCAACAGTGCAGAAAACTAACCACCATGAGTACATACAAGCGAGTGGCAGAAAGGAAGCACACCCAGGGTCTTTGACATCATTCTAGCGCTACACCATTCATCTGTCTTCCCCATCTCTCCCAAAAGAAAATTTCCTGTCTATAAATTCCTAAAGTCCCTGCAGTCTTTGGCATACTATTCATCACTTGATGATAGACATAAAAGCACAAGGGAGTAAAAGTCTTTGTTTGCCAACAGGACCACATGCTCTGTGACTGATGTAGTACTTGAGGCCGTCAGTAAAGAGCTTTCAACTTTCTCAACCGTAAGAGCCACTGACTGCGTAGGGATGTCTTGCGTATTGGAAGGTGTGTACATTCCAGGCTCCTGCCCACTAAATTCCTGTAGCTTCTCCTCAGTCACAATCAAAATTACCCAAAGCACTCCTAGAGTGCCCCTAGCTGGGAATCACTGGGCCAGTGAGCCATAAATTATTCCGGCTGTATCATGGCCTGAGTCTCCATTCAATGCTTAAGCAAGCATATTCTACTGCATTAACACAGTATTCAAAGATTTCAAGGACAAGCTTTAGATCTCTCTCCTCTCCCTCCACCAGATTTCCTTATTTTTATGAATAAAACCCTGCCTCAAGAACTTTGAGTTACTTTTCACTGCTTCTACCTACTTATCCAATACTTTTGCTTTTGCTTTCATCTTGCCCTGCCTTTCCAGGCCTGCTCCCGTCCTCTTGCAGGAAGGACAATGCCAGGCTCTTAACTGGTCCTGAAAACTCCCTCTTTTTTTGTTGTTGTTATTGTTAGGTGTCATCAAGTCAGCATCCACTCATAGCAACCCTGTGCACAACAGATTGAAACATTGCCCAATCCTGGGCCAACCTCACAATTATTGTTACGTTGGAGCCCATTGCTGCTGCTTTGTGCCAATCCATCTCATTGGGGACTTCTTTTTCTCTGACCCTCCACTTTACCAAACATGATATCCTTCTTTAGGGACTGAAGTATGAGAGACAAAGTCTGGCTATCCTGGCTTCCAAGAAGTATTCTGGTCGTACTTCTTCCAATACTGAGTGGTTTGTTATTTTGGCAGTCCATGGTACTTTTAATAGTTTCTCCCAATACCATAACTCAAATGCATCTACAGTTGTCCTTATTTACTGTCAAGCTTTTGCATGCATATGAGGTTGCATTGAAAATACCATGGCTTGGGTCAGGCGCACCTTAGTCCTCAAACTGACATCTTTATTCTTCAACACTTTAAAGAGATCTTGTAGAGCAGATTTGCCTAGTGCAATACATCATTTGATTTCTTGACTGCTTCCATGAGTATAGATGGTTGATCTGAGCAAAATGAAGTCTTTGACAACTTCAATATTTTCTCCATTTATATGGATGTTGTTTATTGGTCCAGTGATGAGGATTTTTTGGTTTCTTCACATTGAGACGCAACCCATACCAAAGGCTGTGGTCTTTGACCTTCATCAGTAAGCGCTTTAAGTCCTGTAGCCTTTCCTCAAGCAAGGTTTTATCATCTGCATATCGCAGGTTGT
>NW_006408563.1:16259994-16269367 GCF_000296735.1 Chrysochloris asiatica | reverse complement strand
TCCCATGGGCTTTACTCCATTCATATCATCACGGTCAACTCTACTTTGAGGAGGCAGCTCTTCTCCAGTCACATTTTGAGTGCCTTCCAACCTGAGGGGCTCATTTTCCAGCACAATATATGACAGTGTTTCTCTGCTATTCATAAGGTTTTCAGTGACTTAACTTTCTCAAGTAGTTCATCACTCCTTCTTCCTAGTCTTTGTCTGGAAGCTCATCTGAAACCTTTCCACCTTGGATGACCCTTCTGGTATTTAAAATACCGGTGGTATAGCTTTCAGAATCACAACAACTCACAAGTCACCACAGTACGACAAACTGACAGACAAGTGGTGGAAGGCATAAATAGTAGCCAGAAAAAATTCAAGGGAGGAAAAAAAGAAGAAGAAGAAGAAGAAGAAGAAACAAATCAATGAAATGTATTTGGACGTAAATGGAAGTCAGGTATTTGAAGCAAAAAATTTCAGAACTTAATGCTTATGTAAGGCAGCTATCAGACACCAACTATTTCTCTGACAGTTTTCTAATTAGATCCCTATTTGCAAGCCTTATTTATACCTTTTTAGATTAAGCAAGGTGAATACCACATCAAAAAGTTTTATTAAGAAAATATCACAACCTATTAAAAGTCATTCAGCAATATTTATAATTTTTTAAAGTCAGTAGAAAAAAAAAGTCAGCAGGGCAATTCAAGAGATAACGATCAGCACTGGACTATGAACCACAAGGTCGGCAGTTCAAATGCAACAGCTGCTCCTCAGAAACCCTATACAGGGTCACTATGAGTTTCAGTCAACTTGATGGCATTTAACAACAACCACTGCAGAGCTCCTCTGTGTCTGGCCCTTTGATGGAAGTTAGGAATACAAATAAGATCAAAAGACCATGACTGTTTCATCCATCTCACTCATGATTATCTTTCAAGTGTTAGTCAATCTTATGTAGTAATTAAAGACCCAGAAATTAATTGATATCAAGCCTAACAAACCATGGACTGTAATTGGTAATTCATGTATAATCACTTCAAAAATGGTGGTGCCATGACGTCAAGTCGGTTCCAACTCATACCAATCTTGTATAGGGTTTCCAAGGCTATAAATCTTTATGAGTGCAGAAACCTTCATGTTTGTCCTATGGAGTGGTTGATGGATTTGAACTGCTAATCTTTCAGTTAGCAGTCCAAAGTACAGCCCACTACACCACCAGGGCTCCTTGAAGAGTGAAAAGGAGGAAAGAAACAAAGAAGTACAGGGGAAAAGATGAACTACACCTAGAGTTCCTGTACTACACACACAATGGACAGCCTTCCTCATCACTGCTGACAGTTCTCAGTCTCCCTGCCTAGAAGCTCACTTGCTTCCAATGGCCATGGTGACATTAGATTGTACTGAACACATATACTTTAAATCTATGTAAGCACTACCTAAAAGAAAGTTCTAGTTGGTTTTCTACTTCATCTTTACTATAAATATTACTTCCCTCACTATAGGAAGTAGGTTTAACCAGTTACCAGGGGTGGGGAACCTTTGTTCTCCCAAGGGCCATTTAGATATTTATAAAATCATTCTCAGGTCATAGAAATTATCAACTTTAAAGTGAGCCTGCTATATTTGGTCAAACATTGCACTAACCACCCCTAATGTGATGACTGTTGCCTTCGCAGGGCCACACCAAATGACGTCACAGGTCTTAACATGGTCTGCAGACTCCTAGTGTGGCACTGTGAGTTCATGGGCTATACGTCAATTCAATGGACTGCAAAGTCAGTTTGAACCACAAATTCGGTGGTTCAAGTTCACCAGCCTCTCATTAAATGCCCAGTACAGGGCTGCAACCAATTCGATGACACTTAACAACAACAAAAATATGGCCCACAGACTAGACATTCCCTACCCCTGACTCAGACCTATGCTACCAGAGTGTTCAGGTCATAAAAATCATGTTAGGAATCCTATTATGCCTTACTGCATTTCAACAGTCTTAATATTCTTTATAGCCTACATTCCTCTACTTTTGGTCATGAATTGGATTGATTATAGAATCAGAGAGGGAAAAGTAATATTCATTATGTAACCATCAGGTCAGAACTTAAATTAACTCCATGAGGACAAGAATTTTATTATATTTTAAATATGACTAATATCAGGAGTGACGAAAGAAAAATCATACCTTTCTGGTGTCAACATGGGGATGATATGGTAATATGTGTTTAAATGTGTACTTTAGAATCTACATACTTGTTAACCTAAAGGTCCACTTCTAGGAATTTTCCTCCAAAGAAACTACCAAAGAAGCCATAAACATTTGAGTACACTTATAATGGTTTGAACAGTATCCCTCAAAACTCATGTCTACCCAGAATCTCAGAACGTGAACTTACTTGGAATGAAGGTAAGGTTTGAAATGAGATAGATAATGTTTGAATAGGATGGAAATTCAATGAGAGTATCCTTAAAAGACATGCTTTTAAGGATAAGACACAAGGGTACAGAGAAGGCATTGTGAAGATGCAGGCAGAGATTGGCATGATGCATCTACAAGACGAGAAACGTCAAGGATTGCTAACACATTATAGTTATTTCCTTTAGTGCCTGTAAAAGCAATCAGCTCTGCCAAGGTTTGAGTGTGGATTTCTGACTTCTTGAACTATGAGAAAATAAATTTGTTTTGTTTTCAGCCAACCAGTTTATGGTGACTTTTAAGGCAGCCTTTGGAAATGAATACAACATTTATATTCATCGCATTATTTATAACAACAAAATCTGGAAATGATCTTAAATCCCAATGCAGTTGGTAAAGAGAAATTATGACATAATCAAAAGACAGAACACTGAGAACCCATTAAAAAATGTATAATGTTTAATGCTAAAATATAAGTTTAATATTTAAAGTGTCCAAAGCCGTATTTTATAGAAACTATATATCTATTATTTATGACATATAACCATATTTCTTTCAAATGTGCCTTTTACATATGCCCTAATTTTAAAATACAGTTCTTGCTTAAGATGCAACGGCATACAATGAATCTATTAAAGTATAGTAAAGCTATAGAGGATAAATATCAAAACAAAAATAAGAAAATCCAAAAATGAATAAATTTTAGAATTCTTCACCTTGAATTGTTGTTGTTATGTGCCATCGAGTCGGTTCCAACCCATAGCGACCCTGTATAGGGTTTCTGAGGGTGTAAATCTTTACGGGAGTAGAAAGCCTCATCTTTCTCCCGCTGAGCAGCTGGTAGTTTCGAACCACTGACCTTAAGGTTCGCAGCCCGATTCGTAACCACTACGCTACCAGAGCTCCTTTCATTAGGAGATGCTAAAAGCAGGATGTTCTGAATACCCAGGCAGCTATGTATAAACACTGTTTCCCTTTCTTTAGTCTAGTGCACTGCTTCTCCAACTTTAATGAGCATGCTAAGTTCTGTCCCATTTGCACACATGAATTCTTTTATACCCTCTTTTATGATTAATTCAAGGAATTTTGGGTAGTGGTTTGATTTACTCAACTGCAGTGGCTACAATGTATGTATACATTTATTTTGTTGTTTTTATGTTCAATCAAGTCAATTTTGACTCTTTAGTGACTCTGTCTGACAAAGAACTGCCCCACTAGGTTTCCTACTCTGAAATATCCCTAAAAACAACTGGACTGGTAAAATATAGACCATAAGAGCAGGATTCTCGGCTAGCTAAAATCTTCCAGTGCTTTTAAACAACTAACAGCTATCTTGCAATCCAATATCTTTTTAAATGAGAGAGCAAAATAGACTTTTTTCTCTAACTTTCTTTATGCCTGACCATACTACAAAAGAATCTGAAAAAAAAAAAAAACTCATTTATCTAACATTTCCATAGTTAATGGATCCAGAGTCATCCTATGCAGAATATGGGTCATCAGGAAACCGGTTCAATTCACAGCCACTTAGACCATTCCAAGCCCATTGAATCAGAATCTGCATGTGCACTCAGTGAATGATGGATTGTAGTCTAATGTAGTGGCTACAAGGAACGGCTTTAAAGATAAGTAGCCCTGGTTTGAGTCCCAGCTCTGCTCTTTCAGAGCTGTGAAGCTCTGAGCAAGTCCTTACCCTCATCTGCAGAAATGGTGGTTATTAACTCCCAGAGTTGGGTCTTGGAAAAGATTAAATGAAACAACACCTGTGAAGTATGTAAGCACAGTACCTGCCACTCAGAAATGCTCAATAAATGTTCATTATATTCATGAATTTAAGACGTTTCATATCAATCCAGCATTCAGACAGATGCACCGCTCCATGAAAAGGACTGGCACGCAAATCAGGAGTTCATTGCAAAATGCTCTTCAGTTACAAACCTCTTCCTAATCACCTACTGGCAAGCAAAATGGTAGAATGCTACTAATTATTCTACCTGAAATCAGTAAGTATTTAACTAAAAGAAGATGAAGAAAGCTAAGCAAATTTAGCCTCTGAGATAGTTTTCTATGAAATGAAAATGAGTTATTACAACTGTTGTTCTTGTTAACCTGGTTTGTTTTCCAAAGAAGACATTCAAATTTCAACTTTTCAAAATCCTACCACTCTATTTTTCATCACACAGCTTCTTAGATTGCACCGTCCCCATCCATCCATATTTCTAAGCAAAACAAGCTGCCACTCATCAACTTTCACTTAGAGTCAAAGACAACCAAGACTTTATTAGAAGAAAAGCTACAAATTAAAATAATGTGCTGAATTACTAAAAATAAACAAGTATCTGGGGATGAGAATACAGTATTTAAAAATAATTACAGCCAGTACTCAATAAAGGAGTTATTGTTTTTATGTTCCATTTATTGTTTAAAGCCTTTTAGCAACATAATTACATTTTATGCACTCAACAACCCTCTGAGGTAGATATGATCGTTTCTAGTTTACAGATGAGAACTAAGGCATAGAGAGGCTAAGCAACTTGCTCAAGTTTACAGAAGTGATAAGTTGTAGACTCAGAACACAAAGCTCAGCTTCTAATTCTAGTATCAGTAGCCTTTGAGTTGATGCTGACCGCATGTGTGTCAGTTTAGGTCTTAGATCCAGAAAGTTTACAAGGACTGAGTTTGAGGAAGGAGATCAACAGGTCCTTCTTATACTTTTGAATACAGTAATGTCATGTAGAATGGAAAACCTAATTTTTCTGATCAGATTAAAAGATTATATATAACTAGGAAGGCGGAAGGGAGAGAGTTATACATAAAAACATATGAGCGGGCTTCAAAAAGTTTGTGGAAAAGATCCATTATCTCTTAATTCCAGTTTTCCACAACCTTTTTGAAGCCCCTCATGTGAATAAGGCATCTTGGTGTGATGTTGTAGAATAAAGAACTGGACTGAAAGATTGGCTTGAACCAATAGTAGTTGAAACCGATAGTAGTTGAAACCGAGCAGCTACTCCCCAAAAACCCTATACAAGCAGCTACTCCCCAAAAACCCTATGAGTTGGAACTGACTCCCTGTAAAATGAGGGCGTAATATCTAATTTAGGATTTTTGTGGGTATTAAATGAGATAGTGAGTGGACACCGCCTCACGAAATGCTTCTCAACATTGTACCAGGAAGCACTCAACATGTGTAGCTATGATTATTAGCATCATTAATTATTCAACTCCATCCTCATAAATTTAACGACAGAGGCCAAAATTACTTAATTGCTTTCAATCTAATCGTCTGTGAACTGTGAAAAACAGAGATCTTGGCCTGGGTACAGATCATAAGGAACGATGGCGTGGCACTGTGGGTTAATATGCTGGATTGCAAAGTCATTTGATCTGCAAGCTTGGTGGTTCAAGCTCACCAGTAGCTCCTTGAAAACCCTAAACAGGGTTGCTATAGGTCAGAACCAACTCGACGGCACGTAACAATAACAACAACGTTAAGCGAGTTCTTTCTCAGTGGCAAATCAGCACAGATTCTGGACTAAAAATATCACAAGGGACCCAGTAAGAAAGCCAGGCAGGTTACAGATTTTGAAGTAGTGTCTGGAGCCTTTGCACATCACTAATAGCCATTTTTAGTCATGAATCCAAAAATGTCTAAGTGGTGAGCATTAGCTGTTTGTTAGGTTCTGTATTGGTTTCAGTGTTTGAGTCCAAAGAAGTGAGAGGTGTTCCTTGTGCATGTATGAAGCATGGAATGTGTGCCATGCAATGGCTCTCAGCCTGCTTGCTCACAGGAACTGCCCCCAGGCCCGCCTTAGAGAAACTAAAGCTGAGAGTCCAGGACACAGCCTGGGTGCCTTTCATGTTTGCTTTGGTCCAGAAGCTCCCCAGGTGTTCTAATGCATACAAGCGTAGGAGGAAATAAGGGAAACAGAAGGAAATCCTGGAAGGAGAGATCAGACCAGTTCATGGAAAGCTGTAATTGTGTGATTACAGATTTAGAGTGTTACTAAGCGAGCATTCTGAAGACAGAAACATAATCATAACCAACACAAGTAAACGTTAAACTCCAAACTAATGGAAACTAGTTATGATCAAACTCTATTATTTCTGCTAATGGAAGTCCTGTATGGTACCAGATTTTTGTTTTGGAATGACCTTGAAACTTTATTAAAAAGTCGCCTTTTTTTTTCTTTGGTGGGGTAGGTAAGACAAGAGCAAAATCTAGCACAGATACGTATTCTTTATAGCTGCATTTATAAAGCACAGATACATTCTTTATAGCTGCACCCAGGTCCTCCCTGAGCCATGCATATGCTGCAGGAGAACCACAAAAGGGGCAGAAAACCCAGACACTCTGTGCATCAAAGCTGTGCTCACATTATCACAGAAGCTCAAGTCTCCTGAGAAGATGGATAATGGCAGGTGACATATTCTGAAAAACCAGAAGCCGGTCACCAGCCTGGTAAGCAGGAGTCAGAGGATGACTGCTTCAGTTCAAAAGAGGTAGTAACAGAGAGTGTGATAATAAATGTCTTCAAATGTGGTTATCAATCACAGTTTGTAACCCCAGTGTAAGTCCTTCACAGGGGAAGTGTGGTTATCCATTAGTTAAAACTTCACTGACAGAGACAATGACATGGAGAGATGGAGCGGCTGGGACTTTAGACCCAGAGAGAGAGAGGGGCTGTGTGCTGACAACCCGGGGGGGGGGGGGAGGGACAGGCTTGCAGAGTATACCCTTTGGTTGGTTGATGATGGCATGGAGGGGACTGTAACTATGGCAATGAAACGACGTACGATAGGATGAATGTAAAGCTAATATTCTCCCATGTAAACTATCACATAATTCACAATAAAACATTTTAAAAAAAAAACAAATCTTCACTGACAGACAGTCACCACAATATCCAGGAGACCAGAATGTAATAGCTCTTTTACTCAAGTTGGAGCCACGTCTCCAAGTCCATACAGAATCCACTGGGAAGGGGATAGCTCCTCTCCTCCAACGGCACACGCACACCCCAGCATCCCACATCTTTTTCTTTCTCACCAGGAGAGCTCGGTCCTTCAGTTTATCATGATTCATCTTTGGATTGGTGTAGGTGTGTGTGTGTGTTGAGGGATCCTTGTAGGATCACAAGAGAACCTTAGGCATTTGATCCTGATGGTGACTAGACTGGAGGACAGGAGATGGGCCTTTATTAGAATAGCTCTGGTGGATTATTATTCTAATTTTGAAGTATGTTGCCAAGGCCCCCTTTTTCAATATACATAAAACAAAAATGTGTCCTACCTGCATATACTTTTTTACCCTTTAACAATATACAAGGAATATACATTCCCCTTGTAATTAAAATTATTTTATTATGTTAACGACTTTTCACCCTGATTATGAAAGTAACATAGGCTCAAAGTAGAAGAGAAAATACAAACAGCAATTTCTCAAGCAAAGAGAACCATTGCTAACAACTGGATGTATTGTTGTTGCTATTGTTAAAAGACATCAATTCTGACTCACAGCAGCCCTGTATAGGGTTTCTGAGACTGTAAATCTTTGTGGGAGCAGAAAGCCTCATCTTTCTCCAGTGGAGCAGATGGTGGGCTCAAACCACTGACCTTGTGGTTCACAGTCCAGTGCTTATCCTACAGAGCCATGGTACTCCTTTGATGTATTAGTCCAGAATAATTTTCCCTTCTGAAGATGAAAATCTGTTTCCAAATTGTAATCTGACAAATATTTACTGATAGCCCACTATGTCTTAGTTACTACATGCTAGATGCTGGGCCTAAAGATACAGATAGGAGCTTCAGAAACTCCGAAATTTTTTATTTATCTTTTAACTCCATTTTCCATGAATTTTTTATCTCCCCTCATATGACAGCATCTAGACTAGCACCTGGCAGCGAGGAGGCACTCAGAATAAATGAACAGGAAGTATATACCCTCAATGAATTTATAGTCAGTGCAGCTATGGAGCAAACAAAAACAAAAAATCACTGCAAGTCAGAATGACAGAGGACAAACAACAAGGCTGTGCCAATGGTGACAGGACACCAGTACACTGAATAAAAAACCTAACAGTGACTTAGGTAGAGTCCTGGTGTGGTGTTGCAGGATAAGCACTTGATTGCCAACCACAAGGTGGGCAGTTCAAACCCACCAGCCACTCCTCAGAAACCCTTTATAGAGTTGTTATGAGTCAGAATTGACTTGACAGCACTTAGAAACAACTAAGGTGACGGATGGGGAAGCACAGAATATCGAGTAATTAACCCCCAGAAGAAGAGATGGTACCTACTCTGAATCTTGAAGAAAGACTACAAGAAATGGGAGAGCAATCAGAAGGGGAAATGTGTTGCCCAAAACAAAGGAATACCAAATATAGTATATTCAGGGAATTGCATAGGTTTATCTACAAGGATAGGTGTGAGAGAGAGTGTGTGTGTGTGTGTGTGTGTGTGTGTGTGTGTGTGTTAGGGATAGGGGTACAAGACAGCGACCCACATGACTGAAGAGCCCTAAAGCAAACCATAGAGAGCTTGAATATATATTCAAGAGTTTTAACTTCATCTTGGAATGATGGGAAATGACTGGGATTCTAAGCATGAGTGTTACATAAAACTCCCAGTTTTCTGAAGAGGAAGATGACAAGAGAACAAGCAGTTGAAGAACAGAAAATGTAAAAAAAAAAAAAAAAAATTATTCCCTTTGGGGCATGTTGAATATGAAGTATTATAAAATAGAGGTCTCCAGAAAGGTGTGGTTTAAAGGAGCTAACCTGAGAGCATCAGCCCAGAGTTGAAACCAGAGAGAGATCAGGTCAAGAGCAAAATGGAGGAGAACAACATAAAAAGGGGACGGAAGTTCTAGCTGAGAAAGAGACTGGGAAGGACTTGGCTAGAGAGATGACATGGAAAACAAATAGATATCTTAGCTCCATAAAAGCCTATCTAGGACCGCCTAAGACAGGCAGC
>NW_006408563.1:16259024-16259894 GCF_000296735.1 Chrysochloris asiatica | reverse complement strand
TTTTTTTCCCCTCAAGTCTCTCAGTTCTCAGCTTGAGAAATGCTAAGTGTGTTCTTCCCTTTTAGTTTTCTAACTCCAGGTCTTCATACATTTCTTTATAATATTTGACTTTGTCTTCTCTAACTGACCTTTGAAACTTTCTGTTCATCTCTTATACCTCTCCTCATTTCTTCCATTTGCTTGAGCATCTCTACTCTGGAGAGTAAAACTCTGAGTCATGCTTATTCACAGCTCAACTCAGAACCATCCTTATTAGCATTTCAATGACCATAATCTACACAAAACCATTGCTGTCATGTTGATTTTGACTCATAGTGACACTATAAGACTGGCCCATGGGTCCGCAAGCCTATAATCTTTATAAGGACTCCCGGTGAGGTGCTGTAGGATAAGCACTGAACTTAACAAAAACGTTTATGGAATCAAACTAAAGAGCATATAGTGGGCTCAAACTGTCAATCTTTCAGTTAGCTGCTGAGTACTTTAACTACTGCATCAGCAGGTATCTTAATGACTCCACACATCCTACTAAATGAAATATCTTAACCTAGTATTTGAGACCTTTTACAACATGACCCCAAATACCTTTCCCATCATAACAACTATTAAAGCCAGGGTAAGAAAAATAAAAAAAAGAGGTTGCAAGCATATCAATTCCAACACATGGCAAACCCATGCTGGTGGTTCAAACCCACCAGTCTCTCTTCAGAAACCCTACATGGGGTTGCAACAACAATGGTCAATGAGGAATTCCTAGGTGCTACAAACATAAGACCCTTGCTTGCTGAAAGTGAAGAGGACTTAAAACATTTACTGATGAAGATCAAAAAGCACAGCCTTCAGTATGGATTACATCTCAATGTAAAGAAA
>NW_006408563.1:16246455-16256093 GCF_000296735.1 Chrysochloris asiatica | reverse complement strand
AAAAGAAAAGAAAACACACACACAAAAAGCCTATCTAGGCAGGAGGCAACAGTAGTGAGGTTAGCCCAGGATCAGGCAATGTTTCATTCTGCTGTGCATTATAAGGTTGCTATGAGTCGGCACCGACTCGATGGCACCTAACAACAACAGGCAGGTGGATGTGTATGGATGAATGAGTAAATTAATAAATGAATTTGAATTTCAAGAAGAAAAATAACTTAAAATGTAAGAACAAAACATATTCAGAAAACCAGTAAAAGCTGTAAAAACAAGAGCTCCCAAAACACTGGAAAATCTCTGAATTCAGAATGAGCTACCTTACATCTTATCACAACACTATTCCCATCTCTTACCAATACCTATAAACTCACTGCCACTGAGTCAGTTCCACAGCACCTTTAATCTTCCCAACTACAGCACAGGAATAATGTGGGAAACCCAGCAATTCCCATCTATGTGTTAAGGACATGGTGTTATCCTAGACTCAGATTCTGGCCCCACAGGGCATTTCTGCCATTCCTCTAGGGCTCAGCTCTATTGTCCCCAGAGTGCAGCCCTGGCCTCAGTCTGTGAAGCCTTTTGTTATTTATAAAACAAACAAAACATGGAGGACAAAGAGCAATTCAAAATAGGAGGAAATGTTCTGAAGTTCTACCACCAGACCTTATATGCGATGGCAACATTCTGTATGCAAATTGAATGGTGTTTCCATACCTCTTCAGGGTTGGCCTGTGGGACGGAGCACTCAGACCGAGTTTCTCATTAAGTCCGTACAGCAAGAACTGACTGCCCAGCTTGGCACCTTCACTGCCACAAATACAATCCTCCCAGGCTCAGAGAAAAAGTATGATTTTGAAAACCCTTCAAGTCAGTGCATTTTGCCAGCATGACACAACGGGTGGTGTCCAGCAGAAAACAATAAGCAGTAACACTGAGCATCCTCTCAAGGTCTGGGGTATGGGTGATAGCCTTCCCTTGGAAAGGAAAGAAATGGAGTGAAGGCATAATGGATGAAGCACCCTTAATTACTGTGTGCGCTGATCTATTTTTAGAGAGGCCTGGTGTGGCACTGCAGGATAAGCACTGGACTGCTAGCCGCAAGGTCAGCAGTTCAAACCCACCAGATGCTCCTCAGAAACCCTATGCTGGGTTGCTATGAGTCGGAACTGACTCAACAGTGCTTACCAATGACAACAATGAATGGAATGATATTTTAACCTGGTAACAAAGATGGGTGGCCCAGCATCCAAGGGGACTATTAGATGAGATTCACAATCCTCAGAGTCCACCCCTTATCTATGTGCTTCCAAATATAAACTCAGAGAAATTTGAGCAGCTTGCCCTGTGCTCCTATTAGGAAAGCCAGGCTAATAGTAACTCCTCAAACAGAAATCTGTACTGTTTTTGCCCAAGAGGCTCCTTCATCACTGTATCACCACTCTCTGGGTGACATGGCTCAGGCTACCATGAGGAAAAGCTCCCTGATTGTTCCAGGAAAAATGTAAAAATATTAGTAACCATCTGACAGGATTATAATGAGCTAGTTTTCCTAATGTTGTTGTGTGGTGTCAACTCAGTGCCAACTCATAGTGACCTTGTATAGGGTACCTGCGACTAAATCTATGGGAGCAGAAAGCCTCACCTTTCTCCCATGGAGTAGCTGGTAGATTTGAACCATTGGCTTTGTGGTTCACAGTCCAGTGCTTATCCTGTAGAGCCTCCATGCTACCATTACTATCCTTATGAATACACAAATATTAAGACTTTATATTTATGGAATGCAACCACTCCACTCTCCAAGGAGACAGATTCCATTTCAGCACCTGCATCAGGGGGTCTCCAGATATTGCTGATGTTGACTAGAGCCGTTGAATTGGTTCCAAGACATAGCAACCCTTTATAGGGTATCCAAGGAGCAGCTGGTGGATTTGAATCATTGACCTTGGAATTTAAACAGACCTTGTGGTCCAGTGTTTATACTACAGTGCCACACCAAGACTCCAGACAATGGCCTTAAATTATACCCGACATCAAGTGCTTTATCAGAGGATTTGACTTTGACATAGATGGTCTTTTAAGGCAGGAGACCAAAGACTGAGTGAGTTTAATCAAACTGTAGTAACTGACCACAAATACATAGCTCAAGCATTTGATTGGTGTTATAATTTTTCATGTAAAAACTGCAATTCTATTAGATCAGTGCATTTACTAAGGCTGTATTTTCAAGGGTACAGTATCAATGACAGCTCTCCAAAATGTACCAGCTTTAACAGATCTTTCAAGACCTTTCTAGTCTTAAATTAGCTGGCTAGGGAATATGAACAACAATGAAAAAGACATAATTTTAGAAATACAAATTGAAATAGGTTCCAAAACCATGATGTTTTAAAACTCCACTTACTAATTTCTTTTTTTAAAATTGGAAAGTATATATGCACATTCTAAAACTGGAGTATACTGGAGTGGCGCTATAGCATAAACACCGGATTTCTAATCACAAGGTCTGCAGTTCTAACCTACCAGCTGCTCCTTGGAAACACAACACAGGGTCACTAGGAGTCGGAACCGACTCAACAGCACTTAACAACAACAATCTTCACACTGAACAATAGACCTACATGCAGGTAGTCAGTGTGTTTATATTCTGCAAGGAGTCTCTTATCACTGCTTTCAAGAGTGTGCTAGAAAAACCAGGATCAAATCCCTCTGACATACAAAACAACAAAATAGATCATTCTTCTCTTCCAATAAAAACCAGCAAGAGTTAAGGCATATCAGATTATAATCTTGACAAATATTTCCACCCATATGTAAATAGCTCTTTTAAAGGAGATGAGGAATAGGAGAAAAACAAATCTGAAAGCATAGACACAAAACAGTGGTTCGTTCTCTCTTTTTATTTTATTTTTTCTGAATTGACTGAGTGAATTACAACTAGCTTTATTCCCTTTACAACAGCAGGGCAAAGTATTAAAGTGACATTAGAGAAGAATATGTGAGTATAATGGTGGCATGGAGAAATGTTTATTACACTATATGTTGTTTAAAAAATAAAAATCACATTCAAAGAAATATAAACAAAAAGATCCTACTTTTGTCACAAAAAACTGTATGTATCACATACAGACCAAACAAGACAAAATCACATCTACATCCAAATAAGTCTTAGGGAGAAAAAGTTGCCGAATTAATTTCTCCAAAACCTGCATCAAGATGTCTCCAGATAGTGTTATCTTTAAATGATTGGATTGCCTTTTGTTTTTAACTGCTCAGCATTTCCCAGCTTTTCTAAAATAACTATAATTCTCTCTCTCTCTCTCTTTTTTTTTTTTAGTTTTTATTGTGAATTGAGTGATAGTTTAAATGGGAGAACATTAGTTTTACATTGCAATGATTACAATCTCCTCTGTACAACATCATTCAACAGTATTTGCTTCTATTCCCTCTGGTTTCTTTTTTGGTTTTGGTTTTGGTTTTGTTTTGGGGGTGTACACAAAAGCATTCAGGAATATATAATCATTTAAACAACCAAAGCCTGCCTCCTGGCCTTCATCACCTGGCTGCCAGCAGGCAGCCTTTCTCTTTCAATGAGTCTAGAGTCCTCAGCTGCTCTATCTCTCCACTCCAGGTCATCATCTTGGCCTCCATCTCTGGTGTCGCTTCTTTGCTGGATAGGGTCCCACATTCCACTCATGCTCTTCTCCCTTGATTGTCCTAGGGTAAAATGACTGTCATGCTTTAAGTCAAAACAGTAGCTAACATCATGGAGCAGGTGTTGTGGGAATTAAATGAGATAGTATTTAGGTATCACACACACTTTTTAAATTAAATGCATAAAAAAGCATTCAAAAAAGTAGATTAAAGTATTATCTATGTTGTTGTTGAGTGCTGTCCAGTCAGTTCTGACTCACAGCCACCCTGTATAGGGTTTTGTTTGTCATTGCAATGAAACAAAATATGATTTATTGAATGTAACACTGATACATTCTGTATAGGGTTTCCTTTGTAATCATCGCAATGAAAGAAAATATGATTTATTGAATGTAACACTGATACTCTGCCCTGTAAACTTTCACTCAATTCACAATAAAAAATTTAAAAAAAAAATCCCTTCCTGCCCTGCCCTGCCCCAAGGAAAGGAAGCAAACAGAAATGGAGCCATATCCACACAATTCTTGAGGTGGAGAAGAGAGGGCAGTGTAAAAAAAAAAAGAAAGAGAAATATTATCTCTTAAGAAAAACACTATAAAGGTAAATAGAGAAAAGCAAATGTTTATGTTAGAGCGCAATACTCATTAATACAAAACTTTAGATTGTCATCACAGAATGTTCCAGAGAAAATGAATGCACAATGGTCAATAAGCCCATGTTACCCAAAAGGCATTACACTGCTTACTCCATGATGCTAGGAGAACAGAGATAAAAGTTTAACAAAAACGTTAACTCTTTAACAAGAATAAATAAAAACCTGCTGAAAGTTATGGATGGGCAAGAGAATAAGAATGGCTGATTGAAACAGTACCCACACTCAGGAGATTTCCAAAGAATCTACCTGAACATTTCTAATAAGAATTAGGACCGCAAGGCCAGTTTGAACTGCAAGGTGAGTGGTTCAAATCCACCAGCTGCTCCTCGGAAACCCTATATAGGGTTACCATGAATTGGAACCCCCTTAATAGCACAAATCAACAATCAATCAAAGAGATAGCAAACAGAAATGCAGATACTACTTTGCCACTGAGAAGACACTAATGGAAATCATCTGTTGTTGTAATTCTTATTGCTGTTTACCATTGAGTTTCTGGGTATCTAGATTCTTCAATTCAATTTATCTTTCAAAATTTTAAATTGAGCTAGCAGTGTATTAGTGCTGCCATACTCATTTAGAATAGTGTATAATGTTTCTCTTGTATATCAAAACGTTAAATACCCAGAACTTAAGCTAGAGAGGGAACAGTGGTGTTTCCCAAGTGCTTTAAATGCTTTCAAAATGGAAAGTTCTGTCTAGAGGTGAGTGATGTTACAAATGGATTTATACAGTACTTCACTACATGGGGTGGAGGGAGAACTCTATTCACTATTTAGAATTTGTTTCCCCACCAGCTTTATTGGGTGACTCTTTAGTGGTTACAAGTCCAGTGCTGGACTACAAAGACAAGTTAACTTGCTGACAATCTAGAAAGGAAACAATCATGTACGTAGACATATTACAAATCAACATCTGAAGACCTGTACGATCTGAGCTGGGAACACAGAAGTGGGAGTGACTCATACTCCCTGGGGGTTCAGTGACATCTCACAGAAGTCAGTCTTGGAAGAAGAGTAGGAATTCACCAGCTAAGGAGAAAAGCCTTCCAAGAAAAAGAAATCACAAATACAAAGGCACAAAGGTCTGAGAGCACAACGTATTCAGGAAAATGGTGGTTCTCAGTAGCCAAGAGGGGAAGACTGGGAGCTGAAGCTGGGCAGATACTCGAAATCCAAATCATAAAGAGATGTTCATGCCGTGTTGACAAGTGACGGGGGGGGTGGGGGAGGAAGGCAACAAAATCGAATTTCCAGTCCTAAGTGGTATGACCAGATTTTCATATTAGAAGGAGCATCGTTGTAGCAATTTGTTAAGATAGATTTCAGAAGGAAAAAACCTTGTCAGGGCAAATGGTACACATTCAAGACATAGTTTAGAGGTAGAATTTCAAGAAATCAGTATTCAGTTAGATGTGTGAGTCAGAGAAGAGGACAGTTACAGAAAAAAAGAGAAGTTTAGGGAATTCCCAGATTTCTCAAATTAACTGGATAGATGGCACTAGCATTTATAAATAATAAAGCACACAGGGGAGGGTTTACTCAATGAGGGTGGGTAGGTGAGATCAAGATACTTTAGGAAGCTCCAGGTGTCTACAACTTGAACACATCTTGTCTCAACATGCACACAACTGATTATATGAGATCCAAAGTTTTGAGACCACTACAAACTCCCGGTATATTTTCCACATGCAGAACTCGTTTTTTAAGTGACAGTTAGGCAATTCACATTTATTCATTTGACAGATATTCATTACACTACCTTCCAAGTGCAAGGCACTCCAGCAAATGTTGTGAGGCTCCAGTGATGCTTCTGTGCAGTGAAAAAAGCTCCACACTTATAGTCAAGACACACAGATCACAACCTTGGTTTTGCACCTGCTCTGCGATCTAGGAAATCAGTTAACCTCTCTGATCCTCAGGGAAACACACACACACGATTCCTTTCACACACCACTGTTGGAAGGGTTGAATGAGCTAAATATACAGAAAGACACAGCACAACACCAGGCACATAAAAGTTAGTAGATTTTGATGTTTCTCATTCTTTATACGTGGAAAGTTTGTGAGTTGGTGGGGAAGATGCTATACACACATAAAAATACTGTAATACACTAAAAGGTGATGACTGCTCCTGAAGAAATCAAGTGTTTGGGTAGACAAAGCTGAAAGATTTAGGAAAGGGCTTTCATATAAGCTGAACCTGCAGAATGACCAGGATTTGCTAGCCATACAGAGATAAGAGACAAAACGGCATTCTCGGCTATGGAGACAGGCAGGATAGCATAAACACAAGCCTGAGCCAGAGAGCCTGGGTTTGTGATAAGGTTCTGATGTACACAAGCTGTGTGACATTGAACAAAATGTTGAACCCAAATGAGAATAACAACTATTTTTTTTTGTTGGTTTGTTTTAATTATCATTGTATCACAGTGTATTAAAATCATTTACTTATATTTTGCCTCTCCTATTAGAATAGATTAACAACCTGCGGTATGCTGATGATACAACCTTGCTTGCTGAAAGTGAAGAGGACTTGAAATATATACTTATGAAGATCATAGAGCACAGCTTTCGATATGGATTACATCTCAATGTTAAGAAAACAAAAATCCTCACCACTGGACCAATAAACAGCATTCTTATCAATGGAGAAGAGATTGAAGTTGTCAAGGACTTCATTCTTCTTGGATCAACTGTCAACACTCGCGGAAGCAGCGGTCAAGAGATCAGACGACGTATTGCATTGGGCAAATCTGCTGCACAGGAACTTTTTAAAGTACTGAAGAGCAGAGATGTCAGCTTGAGGACTAAGGTGCACCTGATCCACGCCGTGGTGTTTTCAATAACCTCATATGGATGCGAAAGCTGGACAGTGAATAAGGAAGATCATAGAAGAATTGATGCCTTTGAGTTGTGGTGTTGGAGGAGAATACTGAAAGTGCCATGGACTGCCAAAAAAACCAATAGATCTGTTTTGGAAGAAGTGCAGCCAGAGTGCTCCTTGGAGGCCAAGACGGCTAAGCTTCGTCTCTCCTACTTTGGACACATTGTCCGGAGAGAACAGTCTCTGGAGAAGGATGTCATGCTGGGTAAGATGAAGGGTCAGAGAAAAAGAGGAAGACCCCCAACGAGATGGATCAGCCAGGTGGCATCATTGATGGCATCAAGTGTGGCAGCAGTAGTGAGGTTTTTGGCCCAGGATCGGACATTGTTTCGTTCTGCTGTGCATGGGGTCGCTACGAGTCGGTTCCGACTCGATGGCACCTGACAACAACAACATTAGAATAGAGGAGCACTAGTGACTCTGTAGGATAAGCACTGGACTGCTAACCACAGTATCAGCCATTCAAACCCACCAACTGTTCCATGTTAGAAAGATGAGGATTTCTGCTCCCAGTAATGATTTACAGCCTCAGAAATCCTATACAGGGTGGCTGTAAGTTTGAACTGACTCAACAGCACATCACAACAACAACAAGGAAAAAATCCTTGTATCATTTAGATTGGTTTAGTAACTCAAGTTGGCCTACTAAAAAGATAACTGGTATGGTACTATAGAATAAGCACAGGACCGCAAAGTTGGTATGAACTACAAGTCCGGCAGTCTGATCCACCAGTCATTCTATGGAAACCCTATACAAGGTCACAATGAGTCGGAATCGACTCAACAACACTTAACAACAACAAAGAAGCTACTCACTCATTCATGCATCCACTCATCAGGTGCTCACACTGTCAAACACTTGTGTGAATTCATCTTGTAATTCTGTGTTTCAGAGGGATTAAGTGGCCAACTCTGTCTACTTTATAGTGTGTTGTTGTTGTTGTCAGGTGCCATCGAGTCGGAACCGACTCATAGTGTAGGTACACTTTATAGTGTAGGTACATTTTATTGTTGGTTTGTGAAGGAGCTCTGTTGGTGATGTAAGATAAGCACTGGTCTGCTAACCACAAGGTTGATGGTTCAACTCACCAGCCATCCATGGGAGAAAGATGAGGCTGTCTGCTCTACAGAGATTTACAGTCTCAGAAACTCAAAGGAGCAGCTCGGTTCTACTCAGTCCCATGAGGTCACTGTGAGCCGTTACCCACTTGACTCATGGCAGTGGGTTTGGGTTTTTTGTTTTGTTTTGTTTTTGACTCATTGGTTTTTAACTTGGAAGATTAAAGTTTGGAGAACAAAAACAAGTCTAAAATGGCAAGAGTAAATAAGGCTGTAGGGTAGATGGGGCACAGTTTCTCAACAAAATTCTTAGAGGACAACCCATGCTATCCTCCAAGAATGAGTAGGTGTAGTGTGGTGATAGGAAAAAATGTGTCAGTGCAACTTTTCTGGCCCTTTTACCACAGATGCTGTTTTTCATAATCTTAACACGTCTTCCTAATAAGGCCCCATGATCATTCTGTGCCCTTTGAGAAAATCTATTACGATTACTCCTTGGCAATCCCAAAGGCAGTCACCATAACATTCTCAGATGACCTCTCTATCTAGTATTTAACTGGCCTAGCAGACTCCATTGGAGCCACTGTTTTGATTAGACCTTTTTTTTTTTGGAAGATACCATAAGGAGACTAAGACAAATGTATTAATGAGAGAACTCATCTGCAGCCATCCACTGATCACAGAGAGATGTTTAAGCATGCTCTGATAGGAATATACCCAGGTATATATGAACTGGAACCCTAGTATTAATACTTTTTTACTTACCCTCTTCTGTAAGATTCTTAGCACAGAGCACATGGCAGCTACCATCTCCTCTAGTAGAAAAGTGGTGGTGGCCATTTTGTGCCATGGAGTCAGTTCTGACTCATAGTGACCCTGAATAGGGTATCTTTACAGGAGCAGAAAGCCTCATCTTTCTCCCACAGAATAGCTGGTACTTTCAAACAGTTAGCAACCCGTAGTAACTACTACGCTACCCAAGCTCCTAGCCGAAGCATAGAGGCAGAAAAGTGAGAAAAGGTTAGTTTGGCTAGAATATACAGTTCACAATGCTGATTTGTGAAAAGAAAGGGGAAAATAGATGATACAGGAGTTTGTTTGTTTTTAGTTTAAAAAAAAAAAAAAGATTTTAGACTTTATCTGCAGTTAAGAGTTACCACTGAATTTTCAGAATAGAGAAGGAAGATGCATGTGTTGTATCTCTCTAAATATCTCACTTTTTATATACAATTTAAGGTACGTTCTTAGAAAGGTTTCCATTCCATACTTGCCTGTGTACTTGTCTTCAGTAGTTTCTATCCTGACTCATTTAAAAATAAACAACTAGCTGAAATTTCTATGGTAGAAGCTTGTACATTTTTTTAGTTTCATATATATATATATATAT
>NW_006408563.1:16240949-16246340 GCF_000296735.1 Chrysochloris asiatica | reverse complement strand
GCAGGAGAAAGATGAGGCTTTCTGCTCCCATAAAGATTTACAGCCTCGGAAACCCTGTACAGGGTCGCTATGAGTCGGAACCGACTCCACAGCACTTAACAATATATATATATATATATACACACATGTATCCTCTTAGATCACTAATAACATATAAAACTCGGGCATGGATCTCACAGCCTAGTAGAAAACCAGAAATGTGGTAAGACTTGAAATATGTGTTCATGCTTTTAATTATTTTTTCTTATTAGTCAAAAGCATAGTATAATACGTGCTGTCATGAAAAACAATGAATAACATTTGTGTGTGTGTGTGTGTGTGTGTAATGTGAATGCATATGCACACATACATGTATAGTAGTTCCCATGTTTACATTCTAGTGTGACTAATCATAAGCGCCTTTTGTAATTGCCACACACATAGCTCATATTCTTTTTACAGAATGTTTTCATCCAAAGCTTAAGCCCTTTTTCATTTTTCATTTGCCATTGAACTCACACTAGAGTTAAAAATGACCAAATTTCCAATTCGGATAGGCACAACACTTTCTTCCAAAGAGCTTATGTTACTTTATAATCTTTATAATTAGTTTTATTTATTTATTTTATTTTTTTAGGCCTTGTGAGGTAGTAAGTATGAAATACTATATAGCTTCACTGGCCTATAAAACAGGTTAAAATATTCATCCTCAAAGTTCACCCTGAAGACTGGTACAGAAGAGGGCATGTTTTTCACATATTGATCAAATGCTAATATGATTTTTCTCCATCCAGCTATTCCATATCACGCAGTCATTACCTATAACTATCAGTAATTCATTTTCCCTAGCATTTATGATGGTTTACTATTTTTCACATACTATGAAAGGCTGAGGGGAGGGTGTAATAGATGAGTAAGCCTTGGTACCTGCCGTCAAGGAATTCTCAATTAGATGGCGAAGACGCATCCATTCCCGTTCACCATATAGACTAATATAAACCAGGGGTGGAAGGTTTTCAGGAGTCCAGAGGAGGGGGAAATGTGGACATACATTAAAAAATATATCAAATCTTACTCATAAATCCTATAAGGTTCTATAGGTTCTCTCATGCTGAAATGCTCATACCAAATGTCCACTTTAGATTTCCTAAGGTAACTTCAATTTGCTGTCTTGTTTTTCACTGTTCTTTTGTTTCTAACACTTTGATTCTCAAACTAAACAAAACTTTTCACTTAAGGAAGAAATCCAGTATGTGACATTTAACTAGAACTCAGTGGCTGACTAGTGATTTATGACTAAATATCAAGTTTGTATTCAAATACTGAGTTCTTAGCTACTCTTCTTTTTATCTCAAGATTCAGCTGTTGTTAAGTGCCATCAAGTTGGTTCTGATTCATAGCAACTTGTACAGGGTTTCCAAGGAGCGGTAGGTGGGTTGGAACAGCTCACCTCATGGTTAACAGTCCAGTGGTTATCCTACAGCACCACACCAGGACTCCAAAGGTGATGGGAAATGAATGACTACTAACCTCAATGAATGTATTTAAAAGGAAATGACAACAACTAACTTACTAGGCGTCTCAGAACCTCAAGTGCTACCACTGCTTCTAATAACTAGACGTTACATAAATCTTACAACCTGTGGTTTTGGTTTTGTTTTTGGTTTTGTTTTTACCTTACTTTCTACTGTTTTGTTACTTAATTAAAAAGTCTCAGTGTTGTCATTTAAGAGGCTGCGTATAATTATATATGACTACATCATAATGTTTCTAACCATTCCTATTTATTGAAAATAACACCCCAAAGTCCTTTTTTTCCATTTTATGAATATTATCTATGGTGAACATTTTATGCATAAAGCTTTGTATAGATTTCTGATTTTTTTCTTATAATAGGAATCTAGAAGTAAAAGTAATAACTCACATATTTAAAGTTCTCACTATATACTAACAAACCACTTTCAAAAAAACACTGAAATGTATTCTGACTATAATATATACAAGTATTAGTACTACTGGGCATTTTCTAGAATTAAGCATTCTTAGTCTGTTTCTATCTTTGATAACTAACTTATCACAAAATGCTAGTTTCTGGCTTAAAGACATCGTGACAAATACTTATAAATAATGGTCCTTTGCATCTAACAATTTCAAAGGTTTGAGAATGCATAAGAAAATAAATGAGACATTTAGATCAGGTCTTAAAATGTGGAAAATGATGCTAGGTTTATTTTTAGAATCTACAGACAGCTTCAGATTTTTAAAAATCTTTACATCTAACCTTCTCAAAGGCAAACTTAGAGCTTCAGTCTGCAAATTTTCATATTATGTTTAATTCTGAGGCTTGCTTCTCACTCTTAGATTCAAAAACATATTAAAATGCATTCTTTTTTAAAAGGGGGGGGAACAAACATAATACTTAATATGAACTAAAAATTAATGTTGACAAAAGCCCAAACACATCGCCGTAAAACTCAAGGGCTTTCAGAAGGTTATTTTCCTCAGAAGTTTTCTTTACTTTAACTTCATTGTTCTTCAGTATTTTGAGTTAAGGATTTTGCCGCATGGCCTTTCGGGGAGATCTGGCTTTGTACAAAGCTCCCTTGTGCATTCTCTTTTCTGTAAGCATATGACCGCTGATGGAATAATGAGTCTTAGATTCTATTTTACTTCTAATTCTACCCAATATTTAGTTCCAACCTTAACCATCCTCGAAAAAAAAAAAAAAAGAAAAACAAATGCAGAGCCCTTGTAATTCCTAAATACTCAAAAGAGGGCTCTACTAACTTCAAGTTGTTGTAAGACCCATTTGATATAATACATGTGAAGATGCTAAAAAGGACTGCAGAATTTCCTTTCTTCGTGCTTTTCTCCTTAGACCCAACACTTTTGACTATTAACTTCTCAGCAAAATAAAATAGTAGCACAGAGCCTGACATAATTCAAGGAAGGCAAATCCAAAGGCCAATCCCCCATCGCATGATATCCTCAGGAGCAAGTTGAGCCTTTCTGCTCCTGTAGAAATTACAGCCTCAGAAACTCTAGACAGGGTTGCCTCCTGTAGGAATTAACTCGACAGCAGATAACAGCAGCAAATTGGCCTTTAAAATATTTGTCATCCCATTGTGTTTACCATATTCGCTATTACTGGTTTCCAAATTTACCCATCATCCTTAGCAGAAGCTCAGTGTGCATAACATTTTGCAAAGCTTCAGTTACCATACCTTCCCAATAACTTAGATTATAAATAAAATTCATTACTCATATTACCGTAAGTATTCTTCACCATGAGAACCTTGACTTTCCTTGAATCTAGCTCCCAGAGATAGTTTTGCTTATCTTGAAAATGCTTCCAAAATCATACTGGTACTAATATTTAAAAATTTGTCAGAAAGCATAATATTCCCATTTTGTTTAAAACATTCAACCTCAATAATCACTAACAACTGTAACACTTTTCAAAACATACTTCCCACTTATTTATCATCCTTTAGCCAACTCTGATACATATCATCCTATAATGAATAATCATAGTAAAATTGTTAATCCGGTTTTAATATGACTTCGGGGCTATTTTTGGTTTACAGTGTAAAGATGATCTCAGGGCAATAGTTTCTGGGATTCATCCAGCTTCTGTTGTTCCAGAAAATCTGGATTCTATGAGAATTTTAAATTCTGTTCTTCATTTTCTCATTTTGGTCTTCTGTCAAGAATCTTTGATCAAAAATGATGGCAGACAACCCAGTTCTTCCTGTATCATGGCAAAGGCAGCAATTAACCATGCATTCTACTTCTTCCTCCTAATTCCTGACTATCCTTCTGTCTTTGCTGTGCCAGGCAAATAGAGATCAATTGTTGAGCTATGGATGGCCCCTAACAACAACAACTCCTCACTTACTGATTTGATTAAATTCCAAAGAGCAAATCATTTTGCAAAACTTGGCACCATGCAAAAATGGAGGATGACTACATCAAATCCCAAAGTGGAGGATGATTACATCATTACAAAACAGCCAAACTTTATCCTTACATAGCTACCAAACCATCGAGAATCATGGCCCGACCAAGTTGACACATTGCCTTAACCATCACAGCCACCATTATTCTTGCCTTGCACATCAGTGTTCATTACTGCCAGATGTTCACCCTTCATGTGCAAAATAGAATAGATTATTTTACTGTGTTGTAAATGTGAAATGTTGGTTAGCAAGAGATTCTATAAGCAAGAAGTTGTTGTTGTTGTTGTTGAGTGCAGTTGAGCAGTTTGTATATTAAAACAAAATGGTGACAGCTTTAAATGAATAAAGTGATTATGCTGTAAGAGAATTATAGTCATGGTGGTGGTGGCGGTGGCGGTTATGTGCTATGGAGTCTGCACCAATTCCTAGCAACCCTGTATAGTGTTTCTGAAGCCAATCCAATCTTTACTGGAGCGGAAAGCCTGACCTTTCTCCATTGGAATACTGGTAGTTTTGAACTGCTGATAAGGTTAACAGCCCAATTCATAACCACTTCGTTACCAGAGCTCCTATGTTGTTGCTGTTAAGTGCTAGTGCTGTCGAGTCAATTCCAACCAATAGCAACCTTGTATAGGGTTTCCAAGGAGCATCTGGTGAGCTTGAACCACCAATCTTACAGTTCAAATGACTTTACAGTCTGACACATCACCCACAGTGCCACACCAGGACTCCAGAGCTCCTATAGTCATGGTAAATTTTTTTTTATTTTATAAATTAATTTGTTTATATTTCCTGTTGTAGAGAATATACACAGTAGCACATACTCAATTCAAGATTTACTACATATACAATTCAGTGACATCATCACATTATTTCAATTAGGCAATCATTCTTAACCACCTTTTCTTAATTGCTCCTCCCTACTCAAATAAACTCACTGCTAAATTTTCTCTCTAATCTGTCCAGTTGCTATTGTCAGTTGGATCACATAGACATAGTTCTGTAAAAAGCACAGTGCTTAATGCACACATTTTTCACTTATTCAGCAAAAATCCTAATTCTTTGCATAGTGCGTGAGGTCTTAAAAATGTGTCAACTTGGCCAGACCACGGTTCTAGATGGTTTGGTAGCTTCTCGGTAGTTTGGTAGCTATGTAAGGATAAAATGTGGCTGTTACGTAATGATGTAATCATCCTCCACTTTGGGATTTGATGAAGTCATCCTCCATTTTTGCATGGTACCAATTTTTGCAAAATGATTTGCTCTTTGGAACTTAATCAAGTCAGTAAGTGAGGAGTTGTTGTTGTTATTAGGTGCCATTGAGTCAGTACCAACTCATAGCAATCTTATGAACAGCAGAACAAAACACTACCCAGTCCGGGGTCAACCTCACTATTAATGCCACGCTTGAGCCCACTGATGCTGCCACTTTGCCAATCCATCTCGATTGGGG
>NW_006408563.1:16238159-16240829 GCF_000296735.1 Chrysochloris asiatica | reverse complement strand
ACAGATCTGTTGGTTCTTTTGGCAGCCCATGGCACTTTCAATATTCTCCTCTAACACAACTCAAAAACATCAATTCTTCCACGGTCTTCTTTATTCACTGTACAGCTTTCGCATGCATATGAGGTTATTGAAAATACCATGGCTTGGGTCAGGCACACCTATATGTAATTAAATAATAAGGGAATTCTCCACAAACTTTTTGAAGCTCCCTGGATGCGCACACATGTAAGTTATAGAGTTCCCTTATAAAGAATATGTACTACAGATACAAGGCCAAACAATATCATATTGTCAATTTCACATGACTAAGACCCCTCAAATGATACACAAAAAATTTCCAACTTCATATAATCTAAGGAGAAAATGGATTCCTGAGAGAATCCTGGAGCAGCTGACTCTGTCATCTATTATACATAACAGTACTCAAAGGGAGTTGCTAAGGGTACTTCTCTTCTTCCTCTCTTTTATTATTGATGTTAGGTGCTTCTGAGTCAGTCCTAATTAATAATGACACAATGTACAACAGAATAACATACTGCCCGGTCCTGCACCAACCTCACCTATGTTTGAGCCCATTGTTTCAGCCACTGTGTCAATCCATCTCACTGAGGGTCTTCCCACTGCCCACTGATCTTCTGTACCAAACATGGTGTCCTTCAGCAGTGACTGGTCCTTCCTGATAATATGCCCAAAGTATGTGAGACCTAGTCTCTCACCATCCTCCCTCCAAAGGCGCATTCTGTTTGTCTTTATTGCATGCTGTCTGTCCTTATTCCAACATTTTTTTCATTCTTCAGGCAGTCCATGGTTATTAAATATTCTTCACCAACACCATAACTCAAAGGCATCAATTCTTATTCGTTGACCAACTTTCACATGTATATAAAGTAACTAAAGATAGCATGGCTTAATCCTCAAGGTGACATCTTTACTTTTTAACACTTTAAAGAGGTCTTCTGCAGCAGATTTGCCATTGAAAATCATCGTTAGATTTCTTGACCACTGTTTTGATAGGTATTGAGTGTGGCTCCAAGGAAATTTAATCCTTGACAACTTTGATATTTTCTGATTATCAGGAAGTTGCTTATAGGTCCAGTTGTGAGGATTTTTGTTTTGTTTATATTGAGATGTAACCACAGTAAAGGGTGTCGTCTTTTTCAAAGACTACACTAATCAGTAAATGCTGCAAACTCCACTTTACTTTGAGCAAGCAAGGTTGTGCCATCTGTATATTGTAGGTTTTTAATGAGTCTTCCTGATGCTATGTTCTTCTTCATATAATCCAGCTTCTCAGATTATTTGCTCAGCATCCAGACTGAATTAAGTGTAGAAAAAGGATCCAACCCTGACATACATCTTTCCTGACTTTAAACCATAAGTATCCTCTTGCTCTGTTCAAACAACTGCCTCTAAATTTACTTAAGCAGGTGGAAGATGGAGCTGTCTACTCCTGCAAAGACTTATAGTTTCAGAAACCCTACATAGTGTCACTAAGGAGCTCTAGTACTGTAGTGGTTATGAGTCAGGCTGCTAACCTCAAGGTCAGCAGTTCAAAACTACCAGCTGTTCCACAGGAGAAAGATGAGGCTTTCTGCTCCTGTGAAGATTTACAGCCTCGGAAACCCTGGTAAGTATGATAGTTAATTGCAACTAAAGAGTTGTGGTGAAGAGAAAGGACAACTCACTCTACTAGGAGACTTCTTTCTCAAAACAACAACTACTTTGATACCATTGAGAAGAGTTAACACAGGGCACATCAGTATCCATGACCCAAAGACCAGAAGAACGAGATGGGACACTCAATGGAATACTATGCTACCTTGAAGAACAACAAGGAAGTTGCAAGCCACCACATAACATGGATGAACCTTGAGGGCATTACGTTGAATGAAATTAGTCAGTCACAAAAAGAGAAATACTGCATAAGGACCACTACTGTAAAAGACTAAGAAAAAGACTAAAGGGGGGTGGGGGGAATTCTTTGTTGATTGCTGGGATGTTGGGGGTGGGTGAGGGGATGGAGGGGAAGGTGGAACACAGGGCAGGGATTAGACACAGGAAAGTTTGGGTGCTGGGGAGGGGGGCAATATACAAGGAGGGAGAGGGAAATGGAAGAACAAAGCAGATGGGAGAACAATTAGGCAGGTTTGAATGGGCTAAGTGGGACAGAGATAAAGAACGATGTATGCACGACCTTGGAACAACAGGGTTCTGGGATAAAGATATTGAGACATGGTTGGAATGGGGAAAAGGGGAGAATAATGTGAACATGCATGGCTGTCTTTTGAATCTTGGTTTTCCTTGAATTATATTATAAAATAGACCCTGGAGGAGGAGTGAAAGGAATAGCCAGAAACATCACCATAGAAAGCTTGTAAGTCCGTCTTCTGCCTATAACTGATTGGAATACCTAAAATGGGGCTACAATGTACCCAGTGAAGGAGGCTTCCTGAGGAGCCTCTGCAATACGTAAGACTACAGGTGGAAGCCTGAATCACATCCAGATCTCCAGCAATGGGAAATGGGAAATGGGAAAGGACAAGCAGACCAGCCTGGAGCAGCTAGAAGAACAGAAGACACTTCTTGAAAGAAAGACCTACAGGAAAAATACAAAACAATAGAGGCAGACAGACTGTTACTACAAGAACAAACAAGTTGCTTGCCCAGGAA
>NW_006408563.1:16225591-16237424 GCF_000296735.1 Chrysochloris asiatica | reverse complement strand
GAATAATTGTTATCAGGACTGATTGTGAGGGTTGGAAATGTAAAGGCAGACATTTTATAGCAAGGAGGGGAGTGATTAACTTTCCAGTCTAGGAGCGGAGGTCCTTAGGACCATCAAGAGAGAAGAGCAGAGAGTAGGACCCTACCCAGAGAAGCAGTGATGCCTAAGATGGAGGCAGAGACAATGACATGGAGCGATGGAGCAACTGGGGAATTTAGATCCAGAGAGGTAGAGGGACTGTGTGCTGAATACCTGTGGGGTATAGGGGGCAGGATTGCAGTGTATACCCTTTGGTTGGTTGATGATGCATGGAGGGGATTGCAAGCATGGCAATGAGACAATATACGATAGAATGAATGTAAAATTAATGTTCTCCCATGTAAACTATCACATAACTCACAATAAAACATTTAAGAAAAAAAAAAAAAGAGAGAGATGGGATCAGATTATAAGGTCCTAGATAAAGCAGAAGAACATGTGAACAAAATTTAAAATAAAAATAAATAAATAAATAAAAGACCAGGCTTTCTGGTCATACAGAGACAGGCAGACCCCTGAGACTATGGACCTGATCTCACCCTTGTAGACCCATTTTCAGCAAAGTAATAGATAGGTGGGTTGGGGGAGGGGGAGAGGACTACAGCCATTCGAGATCAAAGAGCAGCATTCACTTATGGACAAAATTCAGAAGGGTGGGGGAAGAATGAAAACAAGAAGACAAGGAAGCCATGGGATAAGTGATGTTACATTAAGAAGATTGCAATCATTAAGATGAAAAGAAGTGCATTATTTGTTGAAAGTACAGTGATGATCTACTCTGTAAGCCTTCCACTGAATTCACAAGTTAAAAAAAAAGAAAGAAAGAAAGGAAAGTGAACATATTCCTTCCATTGCCAGGTAATTGTCAGGTCAGGTGAGATTGTTAAGAGCAGTCTTAATGTCTGTCAGTTAATTTTCTCCTATGGCACTAATATTCCTCTTTGGCCTCAATACGCTCTAAAACCTGGGTTCATTGTTTTAAATTATGCTGGGAAATTCTAAAATACACTGGTGTATTTCAAATATTGTTTGCTAATGGCATTTATATCATTTATGTATTGGGGAAAACTGGACTACTGTGAACAAGTAGGTATTTTTATCTCTACAACAATATCTAAAGAGTACTGCTTTCTGAAAATAGACGGAGACATAAATACAGTACTTTACTTTTCTTCAGTTAAATCCCTTGACCTACTTTTTCTAACCTGTTTTCTATTACCTCACTACAACTGTAAGGACAGAAAAGAATACTTAATTAGCTCTCTTCTTCAATAAACTTAGTGTTTGCTTAAGACAAGTGAAATATTCCTACCCAACTATGTGGTACAATTTAAATACAATTATAAAACTAAACCATCACTGGTAGAATATATTTCTAAACCATATTTCAGATAAGAATCTAATAATCAAATACATATACATACGTATGTATATATACATATATATGTGTGTGTATATATATAGTTGTTATTGTTGTTAAGTGCCATCGACTCAGTTCTGACCCAGAGCAACCCTGTATAGGGTTTCCAAGGAGCAAATGGTGAGCTTAAATTGGCAACTTTGTGGTTCTAACCAACTTTGCAGTCCAGCGCATTAGCCCACAGCACCACACCAGTTTCATATACATGGAACTTATACAACCCAATCAGAAAATGGGTCAATGAACAACCTTTTCACCAAAAAGAACATTCCAAATGGCCACCAAGCACAGGAAAAAATGCTCAGCATCATTAACTACCAGAGAAATGCAAATCCAAATACAATGAGATACCGTTTCACTCTGGCTAAGAATGTAAAAAAATGAAGAAGAAAAGAGAGAGAAAATTACAGATATTGATGAGGATATGGGGAAATTATCCACTGCTGGTAAGAATGCAAAATGATACAGCTATTGTGGAAAGCAATGTGATGATTCCTCAAAAAACTAAAAATTTGGCTCAGCAATTCAACTCCTAGGTATATATCCAAATTACTTGAAAGCCAAGACTCAAACAAAACATTGTACACGAAAGTTCATTATAGCACTGTTCAAATGGTGACAGCTACCTAAATGCCTATCAATGAATAAATGGATAAGCTAAAGGTGGTACTTACATACAATGGAATACTACTCAGCCAGTAAGAGAAATAAGTTCTTGCTAGATGGTACAACTCAGATGGAGCTTGAAAATGTTATGATGAATGAAACAGATCAATCATAAAAAGACAAATATAGTATGGCCTCACATATAAAAAGACAAGAAGAGGCTTATATAAAAAGCAAAGTTTATTAGTGTTTACCAGGAGCAGGAGAGAGGATGATGAGAGGTTATGGAATACTAGTTTAGGTTTATGGTGATGAAAAAATCACATTGATTAATGGTGGGGATTGTAGAGCTAATTAATGTAATTGTTATCAATAAATCATACAACTATAAAAAGTTGAATTGGCAAAAGTTGTTAAATTGACAAGGGGGTTTTGACAAGTTTGTGGAAAAATTCCATTATCTTTTCATTCCATTTTTCCACAAACTTTTTGAAGACCCCTCATATTTACATGAATGACCAAAACCAAATAGTTGCTGCGGCTGTTTATGTACAATCAAGTACTTCATAAGCTTGTGTTCCTTAGTTAGGAGGATTGGGGTCATGGTTTTATGGGACATCGCAGTTATTTACCTAATAATGTGTTTAGTGCTTCTATTCTACCTTCTAGTTCATTGCATAATGCTAGGGGTCTTAAAAGTAAGCAGCAATCCAAGGCAAAATCATTGGTCTATTTGCCTATAGCAACTGAAGAAGGAGAGTCAAGAATTTAAGGACTAAATGGAATTTGTGGCTAATGGTCTCCTTTGCCATGAAACCAGAAGAACTGGATGGTGCCTAGCTACCATGATTCTATATTTTGATCAAAGATTCTATAGAGAATCCTGACCAAAAGGAGGAAATACAGAAAGGAATTTCACATTCTCATGACATTAGATTTTATGGAGCCTAGATGAAGCCACAAACTATTGCCTTAGATCATCTTTAACTCTTAAACCAAAAATATCGCCTGAAGTCTTCTCATAAGCAAACAATAGTTTAGTTTAGCTAGTAAACAATGCCTGCCTTGAGCATTATGCTCTTTTAATATGTCTATGTGGGAGTCCTGGTGTGGCGCCACTGTAGTATAAGCACTGCACTGCACCATCGTGGTCACTGAACTGCACCACAAAGTCAGCAGTTCAAACTCATCAGCCGCTCCTCGAAAACCCCACACAGGGTTGCTATGGGTCAGAACCAACTTGACGGCACTTAACAACAGCAACAATATGGGATCAAGTTAACATCAACTCAAACAATCTACAGGAACTTTATATGGGGGGGGGGAGGGGGAAGGAACATCTCAGAAAACAAGGGTGAAAATAGTTGCACAACTCAAAGACTTTAAGCAATGTCACTGAATTGTACATACATAAACTGTTGAGTTGTATATGTTCTGCTGTGTGTATTCTCAACAACAAGCTAAAGCACTAAACATTTCCTTCAAGTTCACAATGAAAGAAAGAGCTCACAAAAGAAAGGGACCGGATCTGACTGCAGCTGAAGTGTTAGGACTTCCAAAACTCAGGGATCATAAAAACAACCAGTGTGTTTGTAGGATGAGTAGGTAGCAATATAATAAGAAAGAACAGGATTTTGGTTCTTTCATAGCTGTTGGTTGGTTATGTGCCGTGGAGTCGGTGGAGTCGGTTCCGACTCATAGCGACCCTGTACAGGGTTTCCAAGGCTGTAAATCTTTACGGTAGCAGAACGCCTCATCTTTCTCCTGCGGAACAGCTGGCAGTTTCAAACTGCTGACCTTGCGGTTCGCAGCCCAATTCATAACCACTCCCAGAGCGCCTTTCATAGTGGTAACCCCTTAATCCCAGCTTCCCAGCTTTCCCTGCACACACAAAGACCTCCAGTCTTCCTTCTTCTTCCCCTGTCCCCTCCATCTGTTCCTCCAGCAAAGGTGTCCTAGCAGGGCTGAGAACTCTAGTTTCCTTCACTCTGCCTCCATTTTCTTTTTCCCTAAAGAAGAGGCCATTAACTCCTCAGGATTTGGTTTTATGAATATTTTCATCTTCAGTTTTCAAACAGCCATAAATACTACTCTATAGAAATTATTTTTACCAAACTTGGGACAAAACTCAAAGCTTAAATATGTTTAAACATTTAATCTTCTGGCTCAAAAAAAAAAAAAAAAAAGAAGAAGAAAAGTTTAATAGGATTGTGGAATTTTCTTTCAAAGTTTTCCCTAATTTCTTAACTTTAAAAAAAGTAAGTTTCAGTATTTATTCTCTACAATTACGTAAATATTAAATCATTTTTTAATGCTGTGATCAAACTCCATAAGTGCTTATAGACCAGTGGTCTAATTACTGTGTTGTTGTTGTTAGGTGCCATCAGGTTGGTTCTGACCCATAGTGACCCTGCATAGATTTCCAAGGAGCAACTGGTGAGCTTGAACCACCAACTTTGCAATTCAAACCAACTTTGCAGTCCAACGCATTAACCCACAGCACCACACCAGGATTCCAATTACTGTGTAGCACTGTGGTTTTAATTAGTGGTATGAAACTAATTTAATGGTGATTTATTTTCCCCCTCAAAATAACAACCACAAAGAGTGAAGCATCCAGCTGATAAGAAGAGAGGGCATATGCACAAGAACACCCACACTTGGAGACAATACCCATTTGACCTGGCTTCAATGACTGGATGATCAGAGCTCAACCAGAAGAAGAAAGAAGAGGGAAAAAGTGTAATCTGATACAATCTGATGAACTTGACCTACACCTATGGATGCAGTAAATCAAAAGAGGAAACAAATCCTTACTGCAAGAATCATTCCCACCCCCTCCACACACAGAAGACAGGGATGGGCAACTTGGACATTAGCTACCCAAAATGGGGGTGGGAGGGCTACAAAGGCAAGAAGTGACTGACTTACAAGCTTTCAAGAGGGAACCTAGATCCAGAGGACCTGGAGGAAGGTAGAATCTCCAGTGAGTAGTATTCAATCTGTCTAGGCGGGGCTGATGAAATGAAATGAAATACAGACGGGTCTCTTGTGATACAATAGTGAATAATTGTTATCAGGACTGATTGTGAGGGTTGGAGATGTAAAGGTAGACGTTTTATAGCAAGAAGGGGAGTGATTAACTTTTCAGTCTAGGAGCGGAGGTCCCTAGGACCATCAATGGAGAAGAGCGGAGAGCGAGACCCTACCCAGAGAAGTAGTGATGCCTGAGATAAGGCAGAGACGATGACGTGGAGAGATGGAGCAGCTGGGGACTTTAGATCCAGAGGAGGAGAGGGGCTGTGTGCTGATGACCCGGTGGGGGGGGGGGGGGGGCATCTTTTGGTTGGTTGATGATGCATGGAAGGGATTGTAACTATGGCAATGAAATGATATACGATAGGATGAACGTAAAACTAATGCTCTCCCATGTAAACTATCACATAATTCACAATAAAACATTTATTAAAAATAATAACAACCACAAGCAGTTAGCAGTAAGGACTTCTCCCCTATTCTCTCGGAGTTCTCAAAAAGTTTTATAATCATAATCTGGTGTAGTGTTGTGGGTTAATGCATTTGACTTCAAGGTCAATTTCAACTGCAAAATCAGCAGTTCAAGCTCACCAGCTGCTCCTCAGAAACCTTATACAGGGTCGCTATGAATTGGAACCAACTCGACAGCACTTAACACAATCTGATAGAGAGTGATAGAGTAAATGCAGGAGCTCTGGTAGCATAGTGAATTACGAGCTGGGCTGCTAACCACAGGTTAGCAGTTCAAATCTACCAGCTGCTCCACAGTAGAAAAATGAGGCTTTCTGCTCCCATAAAGATTTACAGACTAGGAAACCCTATACAGGGAGGGTTGCAATGAGTTGGAACTAACTCCACAACACATAACCACTACCACCACCATAAAAGATTAACTTCCTAAATGTAAAATTACAAGCACCAAAAATATAATAAACTTAAAAAAAAATTAATCAATGATGTCATGGAATATTTGTGTATAAATTGTTAAATGAGAAATTAATTTGCTGTGTAAACTTCCACTTAAAACACAATAAAATGCTGCCAAAAATATGTTTCCATTCATTTTCTGGAATCATTAAAGTAAAAATGGGCTTTAAATTAAAATAGAATGTTGTATTACACACTGAGAGGTGCAGATGAATACCGCTCTTAACCTACTCTTGAGCCTGGACTCCTGGTGTGGCGCTATAGGGCAAGCGCTGAACTGCTAACCACAGGGTGAGTACCCACCAATTGTTTCTTGGAAACCCTACACAGGGTCACAATGAGTCAGAACCAACTCAATATCATATAACAAGAGCAACTCTCAAGCTTGCCACACCAATTTCTTCAGTTTGTTCATTCAACAAATATGGGAATGTTTACTATATGCCAGGCACTGTGGCAGGGTTTAAGGATTCAGCAGTGAACAAAGCAGAGATGGGTCATTGTGGAGTTCACAAACCATTACCATCGATCGATTCTGACTCACAGCGACCTATAGGACAAAGCAGGATGGCCCCATTGGCTTTCCAAGGCTTGAAATCTTTAGTACAGAATTTATTTCCTCCATTGAGTTTCTAAGGCTATAAATGTATATGTGCAGACTGCCACACCTTTCTCCTGTGATTGGTTTGTTGTTGTTGTTAAGTGCCGTCGAGTCGGTTCTGACCCATAGCGACCCTGTACAGGGTTTCCGAGGGTGTAAATCTTTACGGGAGTAGAAAGCCTCATCTTTCTCCCGCGGAGCAGCTGGTAGTTTCGAACCGCTGACCTTAAGGTTCGCAGCCCGATTCGTAACCACTACGCTACCAGAGATCCTCCTGTGATTGGTTAGTGGGTTCAAACTGCTGACATTTCTGTTAGCGGCTGAATGCTTAGCCACTGTACAACCAGACTCATGGATTTTACAGTCTGGCATTAAATAAATAAGCACACTACAAAGTATGATGTGTATGATTGAAGAGTATTATGAAAGAATAGTCCAGAACAAGGAAGTTATACAAAAGCAAAAGCAGGGGTATTTCAGACTTTGTATTGCATGACATAATTGTGAAATCCACCAGGCAGAGCTGTAAGAGGGAGGTGGAGAGACAAGACAGATGTGGGAGGTGTCTGGAAAGTCATGGGGCGTGGGAGCAGGGGAAAGCAGAAAGAGGAGTGTCAGAGCTAGCATTGTGAGCAGGCCTGAGAATCCAGAAGTTGGCCCTCAGGATAGCAGGGGCTTGACAGTACTGAAGGGGCAACTTGCCTGATTCTCTTTTAAGATGCTATCCCTCACCAAGAGCTGCTTACTGGATATGTGTAGAGCAAGAAAGATCTTAACTAATGAGTCTACACCACAGGTCACAACCTAGAATGCTTACAGGGGTCGGGCAAGTGACAAAAATTAGTGTGAACGGTGGAGGCTGTGGAAACCTAAAAAGCAGGACCAACATCCTGTATGTTCTGGTACTGATAAAACTGAGAAGGGTTTGAATAGGCATAAAACAGAAAAAGTAAAAATAAATCATATCTGGAGAAGCAGGGTGGGTGAAATATATCATCTCCGCCAATGTTACTCAAACAAGGGTCAACAAACCAGCGCCTGCTAACAAATGGTTTGCTACTAGCTTGTGACAAGGGAGCTCTGAGAACATAGTGTATTACGAGCTGAGCTGCTAACCACAAGATCAGCAGTTTGAATCTACCAGATGCTCCACTGGAGAAATATGAGGCTTTCTGAACCCATAAACATTTACAGCCTCAGACACCCTATGCAGGTCGCTATGAATTGGAACCAACTCCATTACACATAACCACCACCACCAGGTAGCGACAAGATATCAAAAAAAAAAAAACAGAGTTAGAATTTTTATAGCATTTGGCATTGCCTGGCATCCAAGCACCTGTCTGGGTGAACAGATCACAGACCAGTTAGGTTACTTGCTAGTAATGTGTAGGAGAACCACATCACAACACATAACACTTCGTTATTTATCAAAATACGTTAGGTAGACATTATGCCTGTGAATAGTGTTGTCATCAGTCCAAACTATATTAGATATGCCAACAAACAGGAAGCAAGCTCATTTGTCACAGTAAAAACTTTAAACACTGATCTATACAGTATTTGTTCAAGTTGTGCTTATTTATACATACAATATGGGGACTCATTATTTCACTTACAACTATTATATTATTATTGCAGGTCAACAAAGTTCTGATTGTGTTACCAATTCTCTAGTAATTACCTTTGCTGTTGTTGTTAAGTGCCATCAAGTCAGTTCCAACTCATAGCGACCCAATGCACAACAGAATAAAGCACTGCCCGGTCTTGCAGTATCCTCACTATTATTGTTATATTTGGGACCACGTCCCAATTCACTGTGTCAATCATTTGGGGTTTTGTGTGTGTGTGTGTTTCTTGGGTTTTTTTGCTGATCCTTTACTTTACCAAACAAGATGTCCTTCTTCAGGGACTGATCCCTCCTGACATGTCCAAAAAACATGTCCAAAAACAACTGACAAAGTCTCGTCATCTCATTTGTAAGGTGCATTCTGGTTCTGGCTGTACTTCTAACAGTCCACGGTACTTCCAACTTTCTTCTCCAACAAATGCATCAATCCTTCCACAGTCTTCCTTATTCACTCTCCAACGTTCACATGCATATGAGGTGACTGAAAATACCATGGATTTGGGTCAGGAGCACCTTAGTCCTCAAACTGACATCTTTGCTCTTCAACATTTTAAAGAGCTCATCTGCAACAGATTTGCCTAATGCAATATGTATTTTGATTTCCCGACAGCTGCTACAAGGAGCGTTGATTATGAATCCAAGTAAAATGAAGTATTTGACAACTTTAATCTTTTCTCTACTTATCAAGATGTTATCTATTGCTCCAGTTGTGAAAATTTATTCATTCTTTACATGGAGGTACAATCTGAAGGCTGTAGTCTTTGATCTTCATCAGTAAGTATTTCAAGGCCTCTTCTCTTCCATCTGCATATTGCAGGATGTCATTGACTCTTCCCCCAATCCTGATGTCATGCTCTTCTTCATATAACCCACCTTCTAGGATTATTTGCTCAGCATATAGACTTAATAAATATGGTGAAAAAACACAACCCTGGTGCACACCTTTCCTGATTTTAAACCATTCAGTGTCCCCTTGTTCTGTTTAAATGACTGCCTCTAACTGGTCTGTATAATTGGCTATACAGGTGTGGCCCATAAGATAAGCAATCCACCTCAAGGTCAGTTTGAACTGCAAGGATGGTGGTTCAAATTCACCAGCCACTCCTCGGAAACCCTACACAGGGTCATTATGAATTGAAACAGACCAGACAGCACTAAAGAACACTTTTAAGGAACACTGTTTACAGTGTTAATATTTTTGTAACTTTTTTCTTTCTAAATTGTTTGTTGTTTTATTTATTGAAATATAATTCTACTGACAGAGAACTTCCAGAGGTTCAAGCCAGATTCAGAAGAGGCCGTGGAATGAGGGATATCATTGCTGATGTCCGATGGATCTTGGCTGAAAGCAGAGAATATCAGAAAGATGTTTGCCTGTGCTTTACTGACTACGCAAAGGCTTATGATTGTGTGATCAAGCTATGGACAACATTGCAAAGTATCAGTATTCCAGAACACTTAATTGTCCTCATGAGAAATCTGTACCTGGACCAAGAAGCAGTTTTTGAACAGAACCTGGGAACACTGAATGGTTTAAAATTTAAAAAGGTGTGTAACAAGGTTGTATTCCTTCACCATATTTATTCAACCTGTATGCTGAGCAAATAATCTGAGCAGCTGGGTTCTATGAAAAAAAAAACGTGGCATCAGGATTAGAGGAAGACTCATTAACAACCTGCAATATGCAGATGATACAGTCTTGCTTGCTGAAAGTGAAGAGGACTTAAAATACTGATGAAGATCAAAGAGCACAGCCTTCAATATGGATTACATCTCAATGTCAAGAAAACAAAAATCCTCACCACTGGACCAATAAACAACATTCTTATTAATGGAGAAAAGATTGAAGTTGTCAAGGACTTCATTCTTCTTGGATCAACTATCAATACTCAAGGAAGCAGCAGTCAAGAGATTAGACGACGTATTGCATTGGGCAAATCTGCTGCACAGGAACTTTTCAAAAGCGTTGAAGAGCAAAGATGTCAGCTTGAGGATTAAGGTGCGTCTGACCCAAGCCATGGTATGTTCAATAACCTCATATGGATGTGAAAGCTGGTCAGTGAATAAGGAAGATTATAGAAGAATTGATGCCTTTGAATTGTGGTGTTGGAGGAGAATACTAAAAGGGCCATGGGCTTCCAAAAGAACCAATAGATGTGTTTTGGAAGAAGTGCAACCAGAATGCTCCTTAGAGGCCAAGACAGCTAAACTTCGTCTCTCATACTTTGGACATATTGTCAGGAGGGAATAGTCGCTGGAGAGGGATATCATGCTTGGTAAGACGGAGGGTCAGAGAAAAGGAGGAAGACTCCCAACGAGATGGATTGGCCAGGTGGCAGCGTTGATGGACTCAGGTGTGGCAGCGGTGGTGAGGTTGGCCCAGGATCAGACATTGTTTCATTCTGCTGTGCATGGGTCACTATGAGTCAATTCCGACTCGATGGCACCTGACAACAACATCAACAACAACCTTACTAACCAACCTAGACTACTGGATAACCATCCAGAATTATGGAAACATAGCTCTCCATAGGGCTGTATTTTCTAAAATTCTGGAAGAGAGTTGGCATTAAACTGCATTAAAACAGATGGTTCCAAAAAAAAAAAAAATCAGTGCAAGCTGACTCATAAGCAAGTCAATTTCTTTGATAAGTACCAGGTTAGTACAGGTTACATCCATTCCTCACAGTCTTGCTACCTAGGGGTATGTTGTAATAAAATTGAACTAGAAAAAAAATCAAGTTGCCATGAAGTTGACTCCAAGTCAAGGAGATCCCATGTGGAACAGAGCAGAACCGTGCTCGACAGTACTGTTAATGTCTGATTTTTCAGAAGATCACTAGGCATTTCTTTCAAGGTGCCAATTCATCTTTTTATTAGCAGCTAAGCACTACACTTTTTGCACCAGCCAAGGCTGCCACAATGAAATCAAGTCAGGTGCTTAAATTCAGCTAAGATACATTTATTAAAGAGCATGCTTTTTTGTTAGCTCAGGGAAGTGCCACTTTCTTCCTCAGTCATTTCTAACTACCTCAGTACCTGAAAGATTCACTCCAAGAGAAACACAAGCATGGCCTGACGTCAAAGCAAGAGCAGCAGTCTGCCATGTACTAGAGATTCTGTGTCCCTGGCATTAGTTCCCCGGACTTGCCCCCATTCATTCACACAAGGTGGCACTCATTTCATGGATGGAAAAGGATTCCTATCATCCCTTGGGCTACTTAAATCCTCTGGTGCAGACATTAATAGCAAGTCTGAAGTGTCTATAGATCCAAAACTGAAGGTGGTGATTCCTTATTCCAAAACAAATCTTAATTGCTGAGTCGTTTCTGACTCACAGCAACTCTTCATAGGGTTTCTGAGACTATAAATCTTTACTGGAGTGAAAGCCTCATCTTTCTCCCAACGAGGGGCTGATGGATTTGAACCACCAACCTTGCAGCTAGCAACCTAACCCCTAACTCACAGCACCATCATTTCTTGGATGAAAAGATATTCCTATCATCCCTTGGGCTAATTAAATCCTCTAGTGTAGACTTTTATAACAGTGCTTGAAGTTCTAAATATCTAATAC
>NW_006408563.1:16211241-16224785 GCF_000296735.1 Chrysochloris asiatica | reverse complement strand
GCCTCATCTTTCTCCCGCGGAGCAGCTGGTAGTTTCGAACCGCTGACCTTAAGGTTCGCAGCCCGATTCGTAACCACTACGCTACCAGAGCTCCTTATTAGAGCACTTCAAATAATAACTAATACTCTTTAAGGAGAAAATTGGGCAATGGTCACATGGTTTATACTGAAGCACTTTCAAAGTACATTAACTCACATACAACGTAAGAATTTTAATCCACTAATTCTATTGAAATAAAATCTGTTTGGTAAAACCATGTTTTTAATAAATTTTCAATACTTACTAATCTCCCCTTTTAACAAAGAACCAAAATTTGATCAATTACATTGTTTTTATTGTAACTGTTTCATTGTTATATTCTTTCAACCTTGTTACAATAAAACCCAAACCCACTGAGTCCATTTTGACTGACAGCCACTCTTACAGGATTTCTGAGCTGTAAAGCTTTATGTGGACAGAAAGCAGCACCTTTCTCCCACACAGCAGTTGGTGGGTTTGAATTGCTGGTCTTGCAGTTAGCAGTCCAGTGCTTATGTTACAGTGCCATCAGGGCATAAATTAGATTGCTGTTGTTGTTGTTAAGTGCCGTCGAGTCAGTTCTGACCCATAGCGACCCTGTATAGGGTTTCTAAGGAGAAGCTGATGAGCTTAAACCACCGACCTTGCAGTTCAAATGGCTTTGCAGTCTGGCACATTAACCCACAGTGCCACACCAGGACTCCTATATTATAGATAGTGGCATCCTATATGGAAACTGTATCAAGATTGTTCTGACATGTAACAATTGTCAACTGCATCCTATCTCCCACACCACAGTTTCAGAATATAGCAGTTCACCAGGGACTGGATTAAAAAAAAAGTTTTGTTTTGTTTTTTTTAAAGAAAAACAAGTTGCCAATGAGTCAATTCCAGCTCATGGTGACCCCATGTGTGCAGAGCAGGACTACTCCATAGGGTTTCAAGGCAGAGATCTTTCAGAAGCAAATCACCAAGCCTTTCTTCTGAGACATTGTAGGATGGGCTCTAAGCACCCATCTTTCAGTTAATTGTTGAACACTTAACCATTTGTGATACCCAGGACTCCACCAGTGACTGGAGAGGGCAGCTATGGCTAAAAAGAACTGGGACTCAAAACTTCCCATATTTCTACCTCAAAGTATCATTCATTCAGACAGACCTCACATGATAATTCCTCCTCAGGGTAATCCTTTTCTCTTTGAATACCCCTCAGAAAACATGATGTTTACAATTCAGTTTGCCATTAATATTTATTTTAATCAAATTTGAGTAGTATAAAATAAGAAGGGAAGAAAGCAAACTTGTATAGTCATCTGGGATAAGATGAGAAAGACTGGAATCCACCACATTAACTGTGGGGGTGCAACCAGCTCACATGTTCATGCTTAGATACTAACCAAAAGATTGGAGGTTCAAGTCCACCCAAGGAGTCACAGAAGAAAAATGTGTTGGTCTGTTTCACAAATCAGCCATTAACAACAGTTAATGTTACCTTCAGTCCTCTGAAGTAGCTATCATTATCCCAGTGCTATAGGTGAGAAAACAAGGGATGAAGAAGCTAAATCTCAAACCCATAGAAGGTAGGGGAGTTGGGTTAGAAACTTGCCTCGGGTGAAATTCTGCTGCCCTGTTCCATTTTCACAGGTTCAAGAGTAGAGTAGATATGTAAAGTCATTGTCATCAATTCTCCCACAATTACACTTAAGTAACTCAACAACTATATCAAAAGAAAAATATCAACCAACCAATGAAAATCAACAGCATTAGCAGCTTGCTGCAGCTGTGACATCAGCTTATCCTGAGGAACATTTGCATAATTCCTTATTTCTTCAAAACACAGAGGTGTAAAAGCCCAAAAAAGACGCTCTAAAAGTCATGCTTTACATGCTAGGAAACATTTTGTTTTATGTCCTTCCTCCTAAACTCTTGAAATCAATTCAATCTGCCCCAGACGATGAAAGGGCATAAGCTTCCCTGAAACACTAAAGAACAAGATAACACTTCAGAGCAGATTCATGGGCTGAATGTATTTCTGACATTTTCACTTGTTGCTATGGGTCACAGGAACAATAGATTCCAGGGGGAAATGAATGTTTAAGCCAAGAAAATAGTGTAATGGGAATTATGTTAATTAGCATCTTTGCTTTTATTTTGCTTTTCTATGTTGTCCATATTTTCTATAAGTGAACTGGAAAACATTATAAATTTTTGTAACTGGGATGGAAAACGTTTTAAATTTTAAAAATAAGAACTAAAGATTTCCCTTTGTAAATCATCTCCAGCACAGACTTCACTTCAACTGCACTTGAACATCAGCCAAGTGAAGTACTACATGGACTATGCTTAAAGCACTGCAGCTGAGATGCCAAGAAATGTATCATCTCCATCCTGATTGGAACTATATATTCTAGGGATGTTCAGCTGACTCCAAAGAGCCACACTCTGTGACAACTCTTATGTCTAGGAGGCAGGAAAGGTGGGCTTTTTCATTTTTTACATTTTATTGTCTTTTAGGCGAAAGTTTTTTGCTGGTGCCTTGTTCTTTGCCAATTCCTTCAATATCAAAAGATGTTTACCTGTGCTTTATTGACTACACAAAGGCTTTTGATTGTGTGGATCATGACAAGCTATGAACAACATTGCGAAGTATGAGTATTCCGGAACACTTAATTGTGCTCATGAGGAATCTGTACCTGGACCAAGAGGCAGTTATTCGAACAGAACATGGGAACACTGAATGTTTTAAAATTAAGAAAGGTGTGCAACAAGGTTGTATTCTTTCACCATACTTATTCAACCTGTATGCTGAGCAAATCATCCAAGGAGCTGGGTTCTATGAAGAAAAACGTGGCATCAGGATTGGAGGAAGACTCATTAACAACCTATGATATGCAGATGATACAACCTTGCTTGCTGAAAGTGAAGATGACTTAAAACATTTACTGATGAAGATCAAAGAATACAGCCTTTGGTATGGATTACATCTCAATGTCAAGAAAACAAAAATCCTCACCACTGGACCAATAAACGACATTCTTATCAATGGAGAAAAGATAGAAGTTGTCAAGGACTTCATTCTTCTTGGATCAACTATCAACACTCAAGGAAGCAGCAGTCAAGGGATCAGAAGACGTATTACATTAGGCAAATCTGCTGCACAAGACTTTTTTAAAGTGTTGAAGAGCAAAGATGTCAGCTTGAGGAGTAAAGTGCGCCTGACCCAAGCCATGGTATTTTCAAAAACCTCATATGCATGTGAAAGCTAGACAGTGAATAATGAAGACTATAGAAGAATTGATGCTTTTGATTTATGGTGTTGGAGGAGAATATTGAAAGTGCCATGGGCTGCCAAAAGAACCAATAGATCCGTTTTAGAAGAAGTACAGCCAGAGTGCTCCTCAGAGGCCAAGATGGCCAATCTTGGTCTCTCATACTTCGGACATATGATCAGGAGGGACCAGTTGCTGGAGAAGGATATCATGTTTGGTAAGGTGGAGGGTCAGAGAAAAAGAGGAAGACCCCCAATGAGATGGACTGGCCAAGTGGCAGCATCGATGGACTCAAGTGAGGCAACAGTAGTGAGGTTGGCCCAGATTAGGCAGTGATTCATTCTGCTGTGCATAAGGTTGCTATGGGTCGGTACCGACTCGATGGCACCTCACAACAACAACAACAGGTGCAAGTCTGCACACCATATTAGTTTTCAATGAACAGTTTCTACTCAATGTGTCAGCACTCTCCTCATTTCCACTGTGCCTTCCCCACTCCCATCCTTCAAGCTTCCCTGCCCAACCTTGCCTTCTCATCTTTCGTTTTAAGTAGACGTTGACCATTTGGTCTTGTATAGTTGAATGTTCTAAGGAGCACATTCCTTGTGAATAGTACTGTTTATTTTATAGGCCAATCTATTAAATGGCTGAAAGGTGACCTCTAGGAGTCACTTCAGTTCCACATTAAAAGAATCTTAGAACATCAGCCTTGGGGGTTCAACTGTAGTGATTTTGAAAATAAGTGTTACAGACGTTAAAGATAGATTTTCTTTGGTGAAATTAGTGGTATTTAAGATGCGTGGGAAAGCCCTGCACAAAAACATGGTACACAAATCTTGTGACTACATCAAATGTAGTATCCTGCATTGAATTATTGTTGTTGTTGTTGTCAGGTGCCATCGAGTCGGAACCGACTCATAGCGACCCCATGCACAGTGGAAGGAAACAATGTCCGATCCTGGGCCAACCTCACTACCTCTGCCACACTTGACGCCATCAATGATGCCACCTGGCCGATCCATCTCGTTGGGGGTCTTCCTCTCCTTCTCTGACCCTCCACCTTACCAAACATGACATCCTTCTCTAGCGACTGTCCCCTCCTGACAAAATGTCCAAAGTATGAGAGGCAAAGTTTAGCCATTTTGGCCTCCAAGGACAATCATAGTACAGGGATATTTGTGGGGAAAAGTCTGAAGTTTAGTTAATAGTAATATGCCAATGTTAGTTCTTATTTTTGACAACTATACCACAGTAATATAAGATGTTAGCAATAGGAGAACTGGATAAGGGGTATATTGTTGTTGTTAAGTGCCGTCAAGTTGGTTCCAACTCACAGCAAACCTGCATAGGGTTTTCAAGGAGTGATTGGTGGATTTGAGGCTCCAAGTGACCTTGTAGTCTAGTGCATTCTCCTGCATCACCATATCCAGAGTCCAAAGGGTAAATGTTGCTGTTGTTAAGTGCCATCAAGTTGGTTCCAACTCATAGTGACCCTATAAAGGGTTTCAGAGGAGTGGCTGGTAAGTAACTCTAATATCCTTGCAACTTTTTTTGTAAATCTCAAGTTAGTACCAAAAAAATCTAGTGAGCCCAGTAGTTTAAGAGTCATTAAAACTGGCACCCTGTACTTAATTCTTAAAGGTCCTATGCACAGTCTCTGTTGCAATCCATTCCTGATTACCTGACCCAAAATCTCCCTGCTAGAATGCTCGTATTGTTGTAATGACCCCTTGTTAAAGAGTAACTGAAAAGGAGTTCTGGCAGCGTAGTGGTTACGTATTGGGTTGCTAACCACAAGGCCAGCAGTTCACTCCACCAGTCATGTGGTGGGAGAAAGATGAAGCTTTCTCTTCCTGTAGAGATTTACAGTTTTGGAAACCCTACATAGGGTTGCTATGAGTCGGAACCGACTTGATGACTCACAACCACCATCAAAGAGCAACTAGAAGAACAGAGACTGGCAATTTATAAAATCCACAGAACACATTATATGATTGCTTTGAACCTTCTTACTAATAAATGTGACAGGGCTTCAAAAAGCTCAGGAACAAATTTTATTATCTTTTAATTCCATTTTTCTGTGAATTTTTGAAGCTCCCTCAAATATCTTTATGTACAATGAAATGAAGTCTAAAATGTGTTGTTATAACCAGGTAAAAAGCTATCTCTAGCTATTCAAGGTTAGAGATGTTTACCAAAACAAAATAACCTAAAGGTTGTAAAAAACCAAAATGGTTTTTAATACAATAGTCAAAAGTTTTTAAACTATAGCTTTTAATGAAGTACAGTCATCAGGGTTCCAGGTTAAACAGGATAGCTCACATGGGAACAGGCAGGTCAAAAGGGAATCTAAATCTAGCTCAGCCTAATTAAGAGTAATGTAGAGCCTTTATATAAGGAAATACAACAGTAATAAAACATAAAAGTACAGTTAGAAAAAAAATACATTGCAAGCAGGTGAAAGCTACCCAAAGCAGTGTGGCTTTAGGATGTACTGGCAAAAGAATGTACTTAAAGCCAAGAACAGTCCTTCATCCATTTACCAAACCCTATGACCTTGTGACATACATACACTGGGAAGGGTTCAGACAAGGAGATACGCATTCTATTTCATCTTCACAATAGCCTAATGTAATAGACATTATTATCTCATTTTATAAATGAAGAACTGAAGCTCTCTTGTAGGCAAAGTTTTAGCAACTGGTCCAGGCCCACATAGCAAGAAAGTGATGAAACCTTAATTGGACCCACGCCTGTCACTTCAAAGCATTTTTCCTCTCTGTTGTCATAGTCTCTTTTATTTCATCATTACTGTGAAAAGTAAGTACCTAAAAAACAAAACAAGAAAAAATCCCTACTATTAGTTGCCAATTCTAAATGATGTTATATACAAAATTTCTAATAGAGACTAATCGCAAAAAAATTTGTCCCAACATTTTATAAACATATATATGAATATTTAGACATTGAAGAAGAATATAATCAATGTCACTAAAAACCACGTAGAAACTGTCGACTAGGAACCTAAACTGCTACTTTTGTAAAAAAAAAAAAAAATTTTTTTTGTTACATGAAGCAACTACAAGCTAGTGGATTTTTGAAGTCAGGTTGAGAGTTGGTGGCAAAAGCACCAGGACTAGAACCTTAGTGTCCTAGCATTATAATCCCAGGATCTGTCAACCAGAACATGATGCCCTTCAAACCACAAAGCAAAACAAAACAGAAAAGAAGGCTTTTGTATTGTGTGCATCCAAGGCATGGCCCACACATCACTGTCTCATTGTTCTGCCCATTCTTCATCGAATCAGTCACAGTGATGTGGTCATGCCGGGTTCTTTTTCTAATTCTAATCAAAGCAATAAAAGAGAGAATTACACATTCCTACAACTTTTCATTCTTCAGAGCTTCATATAAACTATTTAAACGTTTAATTCAAAGGCTTGGACTTTAAAAAAAAAAAAATGAATGAGAGCAAATGGTATCAAAATTGTGTGGCTTTCTCTGCTCTGTATTAGTGAAATGCTCCCAAAATTGTCAACTGGAATTTCATTTTATCTGTGCAAGGAGTTGTGGTTACCCAGAACTAGGAGAGTGATTTGACTAATGAGAGAAATCTGGCCATGATCCCTAACAGTTTTCTCAGAAACAGCAACTGAAAGAGGTTAAGAATTATAACCACATATAAAAACCACACCAGAAGGAATCAATGCCCCTGCATATAATTAAACTATGACATTTAAGACAAAAAGAATGTTCTGGTACTACCAGAAGAAAACCATCCTACAAACCACTCAAAGAATCAATGGCTTTGTGGATTCCCCTAGGTGATGCTAGCAGCAATTAAAAATAATACTTTGCAAGGACAATATGATGACACAGTCAAGAGGAAAAATATATGTTACCATTTTTTCAGTAACATTACTTTTTTTTTTTTTTGTAACAGAAAACACAAATAATATTGTTATATTCAAGAGAGTTTCAGAAACTTCATGGAAAGATTACAGTATCTTTTTCATTCTATATACATTTAAAAGAAATTTTATTATACTTAAAAGATAATCAAAGTAATAGATTCTGCCACTAATTCTCTTTATGACTTTGGCAAACTACAACCCATCTGAACTGAATTTACCTGTCACATAGGAATAATATGAGAAGACCTTTAAAAATTCATGTAAATTTCATTATCTTTTAACTCCATTTCTCTACAAACTTTTTGAAGCCTCCTCATATAAGTACTGGATCACAAGGTAGGTTTGAAACACAAGATCAGTGGTTCAAACTCACCAGTTGTTACTGTACAGGTTCGTTATGAGTCAGAACTGGCTCAATGGTATTTAACAACAACAACAACATACTCATCATACCAGGGTCTGAGGGTTATAAGCATATATAAAACGAACTGGAGAAATACTATGAAAAAAATACAAATAAATATGAACAGTTGTTATGATTATGTAGCCAGGTGTTTACGACACTTGGTATGGCTCATTCATGCTCTTTCCTTCTTTGGAATCCAGATGTGATGATAACCCAACTACAACTGTGCAGAATGACAACATTGCACTAGGGAATGGTGGGACAACAACTTAGAAAGTACCTGACTGACCATGAAGAGCAGCAATGCCTAGACACTTATCCCATTCATATTGGGGCTCTGACATGAGAAGCAAGCATCTCTATTCTTTTGGCAACTATCTTGGTGTGGCACTGTTGGATCAGCACTAGACTGTGAACCACAAGGTCAGCAGTTCAAACCCACCAGTTGCTCCTTGGAAACCCTATACAGGGTTGGTATGAGTCAGGATTGACTCAATGACACTTAACAACAACAATTATTGTAATTATTTGTTATAACTGTTATTATTGTTGCTATTATTGCTGCTAGATGCTTTCAAGTGTTTCCAACTCATAATGACCCCATGTACAACAGAACAAAGCACTGCCTGGTCCTGTCTTAGCCTCACAGTTGTTACTATGTGCGTGAGCCCACTGTTACAGCCAATACATAAATCCATCTTTGTCACTGCCCCTCTATTTTACCAAGCATAATGTTCTTCTCCAGGGACTGGTCCCTACTGAGAACATGACACAAAGGCTCGCCATCCTCGCCTGTAAGGAGCATTCCAGCTATACTTCTTCCAAGATAGATTGGTTCATTTTTTCTGGAATAGGTAAAGATTACTGAATATCCATAGTCCACGGTATGTCTAATCAATATTCCTCACCAATTCCGGAATTCAAAGGCATCAGTTCTTTGATCTTTCTTACTCACTGCTCAGTATTCACATGCATATGAGGTGACTGAAAATACTATGGCTTGGGTCAGGAGTACCTTAGTCCTCAGAGTGACATCTTTGCTTTTGAACACTTTAAAGAGGTCTTATGGAGCAGATTTGCCTAATATGTCACTGGATTTCTTGACAACCTGCTTCTGAAAGGCCACATGTTCCACTGTGGAATCGATCCTTACTCCTGGCAATGCCACGTGTGCAGAGCAGATCTGCTCCATATAGTTTTCAAAGCTTGGACCTTTGGTACTGGATGACCAGACATATCTTACAAGGTGCCTCTGGGTGGATTTGAACCTCTGGTAGTTCAGTGTTCAATCATATATACGTCTCATCATTGCTTCAACATGCATAATTTACTTCCCTTAGTTTTTAAGAGGTAGCACTATGGCTCTGTAGGAAAAGCACTGGACTATGAACCACAAGGTCGGCAGTTTGAGCCCACCAGCTGCTCTGTGGAAGAAAGATGAGGCTTTCTGGTCCCGTGAAGATATACAACCTCGGAAAACCTATCCAGGGTTGCTATAAGTCAGAACTGACTAGATGACACTTAACAACAGGAACTGTTTTTTTCAAAGGTGCTTTCCTTAGAAACAGTCCTTGATCCTGAGAATAGAGGCCACATCTCCTTTGTTTATTGTCAGCATCTAGCAGCAAAGCACACCCGTTTTTCTACAATGTCATCTGGAGATCACCTTATATAACAAGGCAATGTCAGTTGCCTAGTTATAAACACATCTCCATATTTTGTCTTATTTTATTTATAATAACACAAATAAGAAGGGGGAAATAAGAGAGGGACAATGGCAAAGCAGGAGAAAATAGGTCAAGATTCAGTTTACATACTATCACATGGCTTAGTAAACCCTCCTGTTACTCCCCAAAACATCTTATTAATAAAATACATTTAATGGGAAGATGTTGAGGAAAGTTAACTAATATATAGTTTCACTGGCAATAATTTTTTCAGGTCCACAGCATGTACTTCATCTGGTGTGGAAATCAACTGGATGCCCTATTATGAATCTCTTTCCCTTAGTTAGAACTTCAATTTTATCTTAACCATGTTGGTTTTTAAAACAAGACAGATGCTTAGCTATGATTGAATTCTTCCTGGCATCTAGGCATTGGCTAACTGATTTTTTGGTGAACTAATAAAATATTATGCTGTGAAAATATACAAGCTGAGGTTACCTCATTTGCTATAGAGAACTGTCAGAAAGATCCCTACATTGGTTGGGAATTACCAACCAATGGCCTCTTTCAACTTCCTACCTGTTATGTTTCTACCTACTGCCATTGAGTCGATTCTTACTCATAGTAACCCTATAGAGGATTTCCAAGAGTGTAAATTTTCACAGGTACACATAGCCTCATCTTTCTCCCATGGAGTGGCTGGTGGATTTGAACAAACAACCTAGTTGTTAGCAGGTAAAGCCTAACCCAAAGTGCTACCAGAACTAACAAACTAAAAATGCCTATCATTGACATGGGCGTTCGAGAGTCACTTCCACAATACGAAGTACCTTAACAATCACAGAAGTCCCTCATCCTTTACATTATTTTGAATCACAGCAGACAGGAAACTATTTGACTTTTTTTGCCCTTACCGTGTATCTTTCACTTCTCTTTCCACCCTCCCTCCTTCCCCTTCAATTTGCAGGCTATACGATGAAAGAGCTCCTATTCCTTCATCTCAGCAAAATGGCATCTTTGTCCTTGGCACCAGAAAAGGAATATCTATTTCATTCTTGATTTTCCATTAGCAATATGTTTAATTAGACAAGTAGGTCTGTTTCTGGCCCCCTAAACTAGGCTGACTTCTTTCTGGCTCAACTTACCTCACTATAAAACAGTTATGAGGTCAATTCTAGACTCGACTGTAATTAAGGGCATGAAACGGAAGCTTTACAATCTCTCTCATTTGTGCTTTGCATCAAGAACCATAAACCATATTTAGCTTTGGGACTAAAACACAGTATTATCTTTATTTAAAATGATTACTGTATATATGAAGGGACTTCAAAAAGTTCTTGGAAAAATTCCATTATCTTCTAATTCCATGTTTCCACAAACTTTTGAAGCCCCCTCATATACCCACCATGTCATGAACTATCTGACCCAGTGCATCTTTTGCATACTGTTCAGGAGTCCTGGTGAGACACTGTTGGATATGCACTGGATGGCTAAACCACAAGATCATCAGTTCAAACCCACCACTTACTCCTTGGACACATCCTAATACAGGGTTGCTATGAGTCGGAACCAACTCAACAGCACTTAACACCAACAACATGAACTATCAGCTGGTGTTGGCATTTGATTTGTTTTTTATTACAGCTCCCTGACTGACTATTGCAATCCTTGTTTCTTTTGTTTTTACTGCTAAGGTGACTCTTAAAGAAAAACAAAAGGAAACTTATATTGTGCCTGGTTTAGAAGGTTTTCTACCTAGCTGCTAGGAAATCCCAACTTTGCATGCTAAACTAAATGAGGTTATGCAATTGAAGTGGTATGTATATAACCTTTACAATCCTTTATAATCGTCTACTTATAGTCCTGTTTTGAGGATGTATCTCCTGACCACAGGAAAGGTTCAGTGGGTCTGTAATTGAATCCCCCCATATGTGCTGAAGTCCCCTGCCCTTGTACAGCAAAAAATAATAATAAATTAAATTCTTACTATTGCTTTGTTCTTAAATTTTGAATTTCTTCCCTGCCACCAGCACTATGCCACTCATATGTACATTCACATTAATAAACAAGAGTAAATTATTAGTAGCAACATGCTCTGAGATCTGATTTCTGAGAGTGGAAAGCACCAGGGAAGGATTCATTAATTTTCTTCTCTTTAAATAATACATGTCTAAGAACCACAGAAGAATCGTTTTCACCTCAGAAATGAGAATGGGGGTTGTAAAGACGACCGAATCCTCTTCTGTTCCGTTATGCCCCACTCCATTTCCCATAAATATCAGAAGAGAGGCTGCATATTCTGGTAATGTAGGCCAGCTGCTGTGACGCAGGAGGGAGATTTAGGGCTCCAAGAGAAATTTTTGTCAAAAAGCTGAAAGTAGCTCCCAAAAACATGCTTAACGCATCCTCAGTCACCATTCCATTGTTGCTGTCTACTTGGAAACAAGATGGTGAGCATTTTGGCTTCACCTGGAAGCTACAGGGTTGATTGAAAGAACAGGATACTTTCTGTGCTTTTCTTAACCTCAAATCATGTCTCAGTTGCCATGCAGTCCCCCAATTTTCAACGGAGACATTTTTAAAATGCCAAACATTAAATTAATAAAGTGACTAATTCCACAACTAATGTATGTCCCCTTCCATCTATAGCAATTTGCACAACAATATGACCAAGAAATAACAAACTGTCAATATAATAAAATACACACTCTCCTTTAACTGATGAAAAAACTGCTATACCTGGAGTGCATATGCGGAAACACTGCATCAAAATTCCTTTATCCTCTTGTCGTATAGTCTATGAGTCTAACGTCTATGACACAGGAAATCCTAAGTGTATACATAATGTTGACGTTGTTATTAAGTTCCATGTAGTTGGTTCCAAGTCATAGCAACCCTGTATAGGGTTTCCAAGGAGCGGCTGATGAGCTTGAACCACCGACCTTTGCAGTCCAGCTCATTAGCCCACAGCGCAGCACCAGGCCTCCATATACATAATAAGCCTGGCTATTCTTCTCCATCCCGACCTCACTCACCCCAATCACTCCAGTCACTTTGTACTTTGGACAGTCAGAGATGACACGAGTGCAAAAGAAAAGCTAGAGAAAGCAAAACCAACTTGAATCAGACCTCAAAGACAAGCAGGCATAAATTCTATTTTAAACTTTTTATTGTGAATTCAGTGAAGTTCTACAGCAAAGATCATCAGTTTTACATTTAATAAGTTGCACACTTTGTTTCATTTCCCTGTGGTTTCCTATTTGCATCCCTTCTCAATTTTGTCCTTCAGTAAATGTTATCTTTTGATTTTCAATGATTGGCCAATCCATGGCGAGCTTACCTTACCAGTGTTATTGTCCCCTCCCTATGTACCTAATTACTGTTGGACTGGAAATTGGGCAACAAGGATGAGTTCCTTTGTAGACCTCAAAAGTGGTTGAGAGTCCCCCCTCCAGACACAGAGTAAACAGGGATGGACAACTTGGACACTGGCTATCTAAAATGGGGGGTGGGGGGGAGAGGCTACAAAGGCAAGAAGTGACTGGCTTACAAGCTTTCAAGAGGGAACCTAGATCCAGAGGGCCTGGAGGAAGGTAGACTCTCCAGTGAGTAGTATTCAATCTGACTAGGCGGGGCTGATGCAATGAAATGCAGATGGTTCTCTTGTGATACAATAGTGAATAATTTTTAAACTATACTTATCATTTATTGTTTTATGAATAAATTGGTAATAAATGTTTTAAAAAAATCATCAGACATTATCATTAATATTGCATGCAAGTAAAATTTTACTAAAGATGAATATTAAAAAGACTGCAACAATACATTGACAGAGAACTGCCAGAGGTTCAAACTGAATTCAGATGAGGATGTGGAACAAGGGATATCAGATGAGGATGTGGAATGAGGGATATCAGATGAGGATGTGGAATGAGGGATATCAGATGAGGATGTGGAATGAGGGATATCAGATGAGGATGTGGAATGAAGGATATCAGATGAGGATGTGGAATGAAGGATATCATTGCTGACATGAGATGAATCTTGGTGGAAAGCAGAGACTACCAGAAAGATGTTGATCTCTGATTTATTGACTAATAAAAGTTTTTGATTGTGTGAAAAAAAAATAGTGAATAATTGTTATCAGGACTGATTGTGAGGGTCGGAAATGTAAAGGTAGACGTTTTATAGCAAGGAGGGGGGTGATTAACTTTTCAGTCTAGGAGCGGAGGTCCCTAGGACCATCCAGGGAGAAGAGCAGAAAGCGGGA